>NC_050512.1:24969028-25026957 GCF_002922805.2 Oryzias melastigma
TAGCAATATCCCTCACAGTACAATGAGTAAAATAAATATCTGATTTACAACTTTACCTTGAGAATGAGAATATTAATATGTAGGCACAGGGCTTCCTTCATAGTTTTTTATTTCCCTCTATGGTTCTTTCTGTAACATAAGTAAAAGAAAATAATTATAGCTCTATAATGATGTCACAAATAAAATGTAATGAGTTAAGAAAATCCCGACTTTTCACACAAAACAAAAGCTAACATAGTTGTTTTTAGCTCTGCGTTAAATTACTAGTAAATTCAAGGTAAAAATATTTTTTTTAATCCACAAAAGAAAGTTAAAATATCTAGTTTTCGAATGTTCTCTTAGTTAAAATTTTAGCACAAACAGAAAGAATGATCATTTGTAGATGTTTCACAGAAGAAAAAGCTAATAATGCTTTACAATAATAAGTGTTTTATTGAGGTTGTGTTCACCTCATTTTAACAATTGAAATCAAACATTTTTCTTCGTCAAAAATTAACAGCAGGATGTTTTAACTTTTGCTTCTTTTTCAACCGTTGTTGTTTTAAAAGCCACTCAGTTTTATCAGAGACATTGCAGAAACAGCTGGCAGGTGGTTTGGTGGTAAACATCCACAGGTGATGTTTCTACAGCCACAGACCGAGTGGCACCTTTAGAGTGACTGAGTCGAGCAGTCTTTGTCACAGGTCATGACTGTGTTGTGTCTGGACAGGTGCAGAGCGGCACTCCCGGGATCGAGAGCGGAGCAGCACGTTGGCTGTGCCAGAGCAGCAGCGGGCCGTCCAGCACCGCTCCCGCTCGGTGTCTCCTCACAGAGAAGACTCCTGCAGGGCCCGGTCTCGGCCCGCCCACGTACCCATGCAGAGGTGAGCCCCTGTTCAGCAGGGTAAAGGAGGAAAACAGCGCCCGCTAATCTGATGGGATTGTTTACTGTTGTTTTGTCACCTGTAGAACATTTTCCCAACACTTTTGTTGTGATGCAATCATTGACTGTACATGAGAACTGGACTGAGTGACCCCTCTCCCTTGCCTTCCAAACAGGAAGTACTCACTGGCTCCAAGAAGTCAAAATCCCATCAACTTCTAGTGAGAAATAAACAGCTATTATTCAGTCATTTGTCATAGTAACAATTCTTGCTAATTTTAACCTAATTTTTAATTAAATTTTTTATGTAGTGAAAGTCATTAGAGTAATAAACTGACCGATCAGATGCCTCATGGAAAGTATTTGGTTTCATGTCGAGCGTTCAAAGCATTTGATTGACAGATTCTCTGTTAGTTCTCAGGAGGGGTGTGGTCTTCAAACAAGCTCACTCCTGATTGGTAAAAGTGGTTGCCATAGTAACATCGACTCACATTAACTCAGACTAATCACTGCTTACTAATAATTTGGTTCCAACATGACGTCCGTATTCAAAATAAAAGAAGACTTTTGTTTGAAGCCGAAAGAATGCTGTATCGGTCCAGTTCTCATATACAGTCAATGGATGCAACATTACATCAAAATCAAATCCAACACAAGCAATAACAGTCATCCTCTCCATTCACATTCTTGTGCACTAAACCAGCTAAAAGTATTCCTCTATTACTTTAGGTGTGCCTCAGGGCTTTTTACTGGGGCCTCTCCACTTTTAGCTTTTATTCTTCTCCTTGGTAAAATCCTGCACTCAAATGAACAAGACAAATGAACATTTATCTATCAGTGCCTTACTGCTGCTTTAGAAAACAGCAAATGACAAAAACAAAAACTCAAATAACAAGATTGTTGTTCGTCTTTGATGCTTTAAAGTTCCTCATTTGATCAGTATGACCAACATTCTTCCTTTTGCTAAAATTTTCTGCAGTGTTGCCTTATTTTTTGTGAAAATCATCCATCTTTATCTGTCTGGCAAACCTTTTTTCTCATTTCCACTCCTCGTTACCATTTAACATCCCCGATCTAAAGCTGTTTGGAAGCCTCCACTGAGAAGCTTTTAGTGCAGCTTTTTCTGGTTTTTCATCTGGTTTTTCAAATGTCCGTCATCAGGAGTTTGGATGAGATCCATCAGAACCGGCAGCACTCCCCTTCCTGCTACCACGAGCCGCAGCTGGAGCACCAACGCTCCGGAGACTCCGACTACGAATACTCCGAGGACAGGTGAGAGTTTCCCTTCGAAGACTCATGTTCTGTCGTTCTAAAGATTATCTATCTCTGGTAAAAATCATCGGTGTGTGTTTAATTTAACGTAAGCAAACTAACCAAACTAATATCACTGATGTAATGAAAACTTAAACCTCAGAACTAATTATTCCTGTTTTGTGTTTTCACTCATGAATTGGGTTTCCATCCCGTTCTGTTGTGTTTCCTCGCATTCTTTTTCTTTCACTCGTCCGTGATTTCGGCAATGACAGCGAGGTCCAGGACACGCACAGGTCTATCAGGGGCGGGAGTGCTGAGTGCCTGCACACTAACAGGTAACCAGAACAGAGACAGATCCAGGGGAGCTTTATTGTTTCCATCCACGCTGCTTTTCATCTTGTTTTAGAAGAAAAGTTTCAATTCAATTGTCTCCTTTTGAACTTTTTGGCATCCGAGCTGCAATATTAAACACAAACTCTGACAGACACATAACGGCATTACAAACCTGCATGCTGCCTTTTTCTTTCCGCCTGATCTCATTGAATTTCTTCCCACCTTTTTCTTTTATCCTGCCTTCATTGTGCATGAACTCATACAAACAGGAGTGTAGGTAGATACAGCAGCACACTCCCCCCCAAAATGCCCCTGTTAGTAAACGGTATCCATAAAGACATTTACAGGTAAGACCTTCAAACATTTCTTCCATCCACATTTGTGTGGTATTCCTTGTTTCTCCACGTTTGAGGGAGTCGTTCTGTCTGTAGTTGTGCTGCTTTGTGTTTGCTGCTGTCAAGCTTCTCCTGTCCATTCAGATTCTCACAACTGGTGAGGAAAAAAGGATGTGGGAGTTTAAGGAACCTGGGGGACGTTTACAGCAGACAAGAGAATTAAACACAAACAAAGCCGACACGTCAAGGTTAAACCTGTAGCCTCAGTTTAATCAAATTTTAGTCGAATTTGCCCCAGATTTGACGTGTAAAAGGAGGCAGCAAATATCAAAGTTTTTTCTTAAAATCATCAATTTGGGGCAATAAACTGTTTTTTGATAATGTTTACAGCTTTTATTGGAGATCTTCAGTGACTTCAGATTCGGTGGGAGAAACTGCATCAAAAACAAACTAAATTGTAGTGTTTAAATTTTTTATTTTATTTTTTATTTCATAAGGACAAATACAAAAGACCATAGATCATTGCATTAATTAATGCTAATTTGCAACACCTGTCCTTAGTGCAGCTTTTACTGAAAAAAGTGAAAAGAAAATACAAAAACTGTCCAAAAATGTAGAAATTCATTAATACATAACTGTTAAAAATAAGTTGAAAATGTACTCAAATAAACTCGTATTACACACTTCACAAAGCCAAATAATATATTTTATACAAAGTGTTTGCAGAGGTGTTTCTCTGATAACCAGAATTTAATTTATTATTTAAAGATGGACACTTTAGTTAAAGATTTTATATTGGTGGAGAGACTGTTCCACAGATCGGCTGCTTTCACTGAGAAAATATTTTAAATAAATTAAATAATTTAAATAATGAATGAATAGAAAATGAATGCAAATATTTAAATAATGGGACTTTACAGTCTCCACTTGCAGCTGCTCTTGAATTTCTGGAAGTTTTTGTCTTTTTACAAATTTAGAGATTGGTTGAGGTGCAAATCCAGCTAAACATTTAAAAACAGCTTTAAATGGCTGCGGTTAATGAAATTCATATTATTTAAAATCTTGTATTTACTTAAAATATGACAGTCATGAAAATACATTTTTTTTATTTATATTGTTGAGCCAGCAAATCAAGCTTCTTCTCTCCTGACAAGCAAACTTGGAAAAAGGCCAGAATCTCATCTTAAAAGATGAGAAATCTGGAGTAAATCTGTCTTTAATTTGACTAAACTGGAAACTGGTTTGTGGGTCAGACATGGTCCAAAACTGTAGGGCCTGGAACTAATCTGAGCAACGGAGAGTGAAATATTGAATCAAAAATGTCAAAAATGAGGTGGTTAAAAAAAAATAAGAGTTTCTATGATTAATGCTTCTAAAAAACAGAATATGCAGTTTTCTACATCTATCTTTGGATAAAGTTTATTAAAATAAAAGATATTTTGACTCAGGATGGCCCACTCTATAAGGATGATAGTGATGTGTTTTTATGTTAATACTACAAATGCTTTTCTTCTCTTTACATAATAATTAAATCTACACTATACCAACCAATCTGGGTTATTCTAATACTATCGATACAGATTATTTAACAAAAAATAATTAAACTTTAATAACTCATCCTTATGGATTAGTTTAATCCTGATGATTTTGTTGCCAAAATGGCACTTTTTTTGCTTAAAAATGGCTGCCTCCAGGAAGGTCAGAGGTCAAAAATGTGTGAATTGTTGGAAAAAGTAACCTTTTCTTTAAATTTGACTGATTTATTCATTGAAACATTTAAAAGGGGATTGAAATGATCTTGACGTGCCACATTTTATCCTCCTGTTAGGGTTACATACACTCGGCCTGAAGTGCAAATCACACCAACAAATCGCTCAACGCAAAAGCATTTTAAAGATCACAATAACAATTTAAAAGGCAAAACATTTTAGAAAACTAAACAAAATCCTAGAAACCAGAATGTAACAAACAAAAAAAAAAACACTCAGAAAAATAAAAGTAAATTCCAGAAAACGTTGAAATGTTAAAAGAGAAACACAATCAGAAAGTGGATTGTAGTCACTAGGGGACATTACTAGCTGAATTACATGGACACAAGTATTCGGAATAAACGTCCGATACTGACCTCACAGATTTAGAAAATGATGAGCAAACAGTCACTTAAAAATATCAATAATAATAATAAAAGCCCGCTCAGAAGATCATCTCGCTCAAAGCTCCAGCTTTGTTTGTTTACAGAACTCGCTACTTTCTCTTCGACGACTCTTTCCAGTATTTCACCAAGTTCTTAGCATGTCAAAATGATTTATTCCGATCAAACGTGTGGCATATGTAAATGTTTGTTACAATTAGATAGTTTTTCAGGGCCATGCACACAGTTCTATATCCAATCTTTGATCTGATCCAGGTCATTTTGCACATGTAACCACACCCACTGATTGGATAAAGATCGCTTCATGCCAAATAACGTCATGGACAAACATCATCATCCAATCAGAATTATCCAATAGTAACTACAATCCGTTTTTGTTTTCTGAAATGTAATGCTGTTTCAATTTTCTCATATGTGTTTTACCTTTTTAATTTGGCATTTTTGCATTGTGTGATTTGTTGATGAGATTGGCACTTCAGGGCCTCCGTAGTTCTAACAAAAGAAAAACTGAGGTAAGCAACAAACCAAGAACATACAAATGATGATACACGTAAAGTGTAAAACCATCAGAAAACATGAACTTAAACACAGAACATGATACGTGATTTAATATAAAATGCAGTTAGATGTGAGGTAGAATCCAGTCAGAGACGTGCGCTGAGTTTCTGTGCATACTGAGGAGCTCTGATGTCTGTTTTCAACCTAAAAGCAAAAACAAAACAGTTTTACAGTTTTCTAACCATAAAAAAGTCCCAGGTTTTTGTCCCGGCCTCCTCTCCCTGCTCCTCCTTTACACTGTTTAATGGCTTTCATGCATTAAACAGATCTCTGCCCCTCCAGCAGACTGAGATCTGTAGATTCAGTTATGTAATCAAGTAATCTGTCCATACATGTGCGACAGTCCGTCCTTTCTTTCTTATGCAATAAACTCTCCGCTCATGTTTTCATTTCTGTGGCTTCTCCTGCACCCTTGCCGCCCCCCCCCCACCATACTCAAAACTGCACTCAGGTTTTGTTTTTGTCTGTCTTGTTATTTTGCATGTGTCATTTTTGCTTTTCTTTGCCCTCCTGTGCATGCTGGTCCTCTCCCCGCCTGCTGTGGGCGGGGTTTCTGCCATGTAGCTCCACCCTCCCTGCATGTCTAAAGAGCAAGCCCCCCCACAGGCAGCAGGAGGGCGACACCTTGCCCCGTAGCGCCCTCGCGCACCGCGTGCTCAGGTTCACAGACGAGGTCACTGTTAGGTAAGGAGTGTCACTCTTTGTTTTCCGCAACGAGGCTGCCTGTGGACAAACGCTGTGCTCCAGTCCCAGTTGCCATGGCGACCTACTACCCACCATCGTTCCATGTTCCCACAGTGTTTGGCAGCCTCTCTTTTAATTGTTCTGCGTCTCTTTATCTTTTGTTTCCTGTGTCCCGTCTGTGCTGCCGCGCCGTGGCGCCACAGCGACCTGCAGCCGTCGTTGGACAGAGTGAGGAGCGCCAGCACCACCTGTCTGAGGCCGGACACGGGCTTTCACTCCTCCGAGAGAGACAGGTGTGGGAGGATGATGTTTTCAGACTCCTAACTGAAGCTGTCCTGAATGTTTCATTCATTACATCATCAACCCCCCCATCTCATTACACATTAACCTTTGGCGTGGAGCATCAGTAGGACGAAGGATGTGGAAAGGGAGAGGAAAGGCGGATCTAAAAATATTTTTATTTTTACTCATCAGTATTTAACTATAAAGATTCAGGAAGACAAATGATATGAGTGTAAAATGAGATGGATAGAAGTGGAACGGTGAGGTTACAGGGAGCAGAGGAGAAAAGGTGGAGGATTTTAAGTTCTTGGTAGGTTTTGAAACATTTTTAGCTTATAGTGTTCACACAGGACTGTCGCGCATGTACTCACGCTTTGAAGAGGCTTGGTGTGAAATGTCAAAGGGGTACAAATCTCGCTCCAGACTTTATCTTTCACATCTGTATCACTAAAAGGTTTGTACCAGAGAACCTCAGGGTCCGTGAAAATCACATCAGATAGATATAAAGGCCCAATACCATAAAAACATTTATAAACCAATAAAATAATTTTAAAATCAATTCTGAATTGAACTATTTAAAAAATTCTGTACTATTCTCTAGGTACCCCACAAGTATAAAGGTGCATAAACAGCCCATATTATGGAGACTGGGGCAAATAGACTTTGATTTTATTTTTTTTAACATTTGAGTATGTGGTCGCCATCTTTACAAATGGCTGCCATTTTGGATTTTTTTTCGATTTTTTATTTTTTTTTGAAAGAGTGGATCCTGAAGTACATCCCAGCCAAGTTTAGTGCTTGTTACACAAAATGCCATTACCAATTGTCTAAAATATCAATTTATCCAGCTCCACTAGTGGGGGTCAGCAGGCACCACATATTTTTATTGAGGCATCTGATTGGCCAAAAAAAAAAAGAGGATTATCAAGAAAAATATCAGAGCATGACTATTTATTTCTCTTTAAAAGTCTGTGGAATGTTGGCTTATTGGAACTGGCGGGTACTTCCTGTTATGAACGCAATGGGGTGGGGGGTCACTCAGTCCATTACTCAAATACAGTCAAGTATTTTGTTAGCTTCACTAATAAAATTCTCTGGTTCTCCCTCCTGTAATGACCCCCCACCACCACCATCACCTCTTCACTGTAGGTGCCAGTCTTTGACTTCCCCAAGCCCCAGGATCTTAGTAGAGTATGTGGCCCCTGAGGAAGACAGGTACTCCAGACTTGCGATGTCCCCTCTAAAAATGATGCTTCTGATCTGCTCTCCCCCGCTGCTGAAATCCCGCCCCCGTGACAGATCATGCGCTCAGCACTTTTCCTTGTTAATAGTGGTGTGCTCTTTTATTCTGCTGGACCTGCTTTAACGCCTGCTATCCTTTCTGTTTCTGTAAGGTGGAGGTGGTGGGGTGGGGGGTTGTGCTGCTGTTGCATTTAGCAAAAACTGATGGTTGAACTCCGGCTGGATCTTTATGCTCCCAAACATTTTTCCGTTTTCATCTCCATGTTTATGTTTCTTCCCGTGTGCGGCTGCTGTCTGCACAAACAGGCAGTGCAGCAGCTCATCCGGCCTGAACTGCGCAGGCGGCAGCGGGAGAGGCCTGGAGGGGGACAGGTGAGCCCATCCCCTCCCCCCGATTCCTTCATCCACCTGACTCCATCTCTGCTGTCACTTTCTCAGAGATTTTATCTCAAATCTCTCAGAAGGAACTATTATAACAGAGGTTCACTCACTTACTTTGCTCGGTTTTCATCTCTTTATCTGCAAACGTCAGTCGCATCCAGCCCACCTCTATTCTGAGGGGCAGTAGAGGCAGGGGGCCCCCCCTGAGGCCCTTTGGTCAGACAGTGCTGTCAGGGTGCTGTCCTAACTCCCCGCGACTGGACAGGTGCATGCTTTTACCTGTACTCCTCCTGTGTGCGCCCCCCCCCCCCCGCCCCATGTGGTGGTGCTAACAGCAGTATGTGTTTTAGTGTGTAGCTGCAGCTCCCACCCCCCCTTAGACTGCTGCCCTCAGTTTGTGTTCTCACTTGTAATTATATACAACCTTCACCTTTATTGTTTGTTTTTGACTTTTTTTTTCCCAGAGTGCATCCTCATGGCGGTCAATCCCCCCCGCCTTCGGCCGGCCGCAGGGGGAGGCAGCTGCCGCAGCTCCCGGCGAAGAGCAGCAGCATCGAACAAGGTGAGTGAAAGGAGAAGATTTTACCTGTAAGACGTCACTTCAATGATGCTTTAAAGACCCACTCTGATAAAAACTGTATTTTTGGTGTTCTTAACATGTTCTTGTGGTATTTTTCTGATGATATAGGACAACATATAAAGAACAATCATCTTCAAAATGTTTTCTATTTGTTGTGACTCAGGAAAAGACAAAAAAAAATGCAGTTGGAAAAAGAGCTTAGACCTGCTCTGTCTATTTTCCTTGTCTGAGCTGGCATCAGACTCAAAATTATATGGCTACATAGCTCTAATATTGCTCACCATTTTTATTACACTGTTAGGTTGAGGTTTTAAGGAGCAGTTAACCAGCAGGAGAGGGTGTAAACAGAGAGCTCTCACCATTGGGGTAGGGAAATTCCTAGAAAATGACAGAGTTTTTTTGATTTTGGCTAAAAACCGCATAATCATGATTAAAAGACCACTAGGAATGCTTTTACAATTGATCAAAAGATGATTTAAAGCTACCAAACCTTACTCTCTATATGATTACATCACTAAAAGTTAAAGGTGTTTGATAAAAGAATCAGTCTGGACCAGTGGTCTTCAACCTTCAACACTGAAAGAGCTATTCAGGTCAATTTCTTGCCAACCAAAACAAAGTAGAAGCCACAAAGTCTTCACTCACTCTCTAGAAAAATACAATGCTGATTTTTATTTATGTTTTGCTAGTAACATTATACATTTAAATAAAATATTGTGTGTTTTATTTTTGCATAATTAAAAGAAACATGACAATAACAGACATCCTGACCTACACCAGAGGGTCACATCAATGAAGCAAATGCAGTAGGACATGTAAAGTCATCAATGGTATAAAAATAAAATAAAAAACTGTTTATTTAACTGTTTCTGGTGCATTTCAGCCACAAATTCATAAATATAATGAACAAAAACTAAATCAGAGCTAATTAAGTGACTCCTACCATATACACTTTAAATCCTTACATTTGTTCAATAATAGAAATTCTGCTTTATAATCCAGTGGATCCTAATTTAACGTAGCTTTATTTCTGGTTGTGGTTACTGACAATAAATTGAATTTCTGTGATAAATGAAGCTCAAAATTAAGTCCAAATGTTTCAGTATAAAGTTGATAAACTACATCAGTTGAATAAAGTTTAATTTACTGTTTTCTTTTAATTTTACTACTTAATTACTTACTTTTTCCTTTACAGTTACTTTTAAATGTTTTTTTAAACATTTTATTCACGTGTGGCTCCGGAGCCGCAGGTTGAAGACTCCTGGTTTGGACTGATTACACATATCGAGATCCCATCTGAACTTTTATTTTGAAAAGGATTCTTCCTTTTTTTAGCCACACACCAACACTTCCTGTCTGATTGATCCTGTTGATCTAAATCGACTCAGCAGCTCATAAATAGACGTCTATCGACTTCACAAATGCTGTGGTTTGTAATGATGTGACCACAGTCATTAACCGTGTTGACATACTGGCCATATTCAGGCTACAAAGCCTCCTCCGTATGAGATGATGTTCTGAACAATCTGACTTAAAGCGACAGAAATACTCCTCATTTCTGAAAAAACCTGAATACCGCCGTCAGCTGATGTGATTACACAGCCCGTTTTCTGTTAAAGTTATATTTTATATTTTTATAATGTAACGTCGTTCCAAGTGGTCTTTTAATCATGATTATGGAGTTTTTAGCCAAAATCAAAAACCCTGTGTTGTTTAAGACATATTTTCTACAGTTCATTAGAAAACTAATCTCCCATCAAGCCTTTGTTTATAGTCTCTCACAACCACAAGCTAACATTAGCATAGCAAAACAACGACGCAGAATATTGGAGCTATCCAGATTCCAGGTCAGACGAGGAAAATGAAGGCAGTAATAGATCTAGGATGCTTCAGAATTGGAGCAGAAAAGGTAGACTTTGGCACGCCCATTTCAGTTCCTGCTTCATTAGTCTGAGCATTTTTCTAGTATCCGGTTTTCATCTGCTCCTTTTTTGAGTTAATAAACACTCAGAAATGCTGTTTTAATGAAATTCTTTCATATAGGTCCTTTACTATGAGAAATATGCTACAAGAACATGTTTAAAACACTAAAAAGACAATTCATGGAGAGGGTTTTGTCTACTGGATGTCTGACATACACAGTAGATGTTCCTGTTATTAGCATAGCATAACAGTAGCTGCTAATATAGACACACCAGGCATGCGACACATAGTAAAGAATGCGGCAAACACATTCTTGAAAGTGTGTTTAGCCCATGGTGTTCACATTGAACAAGCAGGAAGGGGCTTCTTTTTTTTCACAGTTTACTAGCACATGTTCAACATCTACAGCTGCAAGGGTGCAAATCTATTTCAAAAGACTAATTCTAGCCGAGAGCGACGCATAATTATTCATTTGTCCTCCATAATCAGTTTAAAGAAATGAGATGCCACTACCAAATCTGAGCCACTGATTGGTTAAAGTTTGAACAAAGTTTAACTTGTAACCCGTGTTTTGTATGTGGAAACTTGCATACCGATGTGTGAATGTGAGAATTTTGAACATGTTTACATCGATTCATTGGAAGTGTTTCCATGAACGTCATTATCGAGGGCGGTGTGAACGTAGTGTCAGAAAGGTGGAAGTTTTTAACAGATTTTAAACTAAATGCAAATGTTTTTTTGCCTAACCTCTCAAGAACTGGATTCACATGCGTGGACATCACATTTTGGGTGATATTACCACGGTAGATAATTCTGCTCGACTAGAAAACCAGTGACTACACGTGTAGATTGTTAGCTTAAATATTAGTTTGGGTCTTAAGAGGTTGAAGTGGTTCGACAGACACATGAAAAAACAAGTTAGATAAATGAAAGAATGCATATAAGAAAAGAGAACTTTTTCAAATGTGAGCATCAGTCTGGAAGCTGTTTTATTTACTGCAGTATTATTCTCCTTTTCTGTTCAGCTCTGGCGGTGGAGGAGCGCGCCCGGCAGCTGCAGATGAAGGTGCATTCCTGTCGGCCTGCAGCCTCCCACGACCCCAACATGGACCTCAAGGCCAAGCGGGAGGTCAGGGTCGCCCCCCTCCTGATCCTGACGTACATTTGTCCCGTACGTTTGACCCCCCCCTCCCTCTCCGTCTGCAGATGTACGCGGAGCAGAGGCGCAGCAGCGACAACATGTCTGCCCGCTCGTCCGACAGCGACATGAGCGACGTGTCGGTTCTCTCCCACGCCAGCAGTGCCTCCCGCCTCAGCAGCGCCAGCTACATGTCCATCCAGTCCGAGCGGCCCGGGGGCCGGCTCAGGTCGGTCCTCAGCGGTTCGGGTTCAAGCCCGACTTCGTTTTGTGTCTCTTAATGCGTCCTAATCACCGTGTGTCTTTTCTCCTGCATGCTGCATGTCTGCGCGTCCGCACGCACATGAAAACACAAAACACTTAATGACACAAACTCAGATCCAAGTCTTTAGAGGAGGACAAGAAGGACAGGAGGATCTCATGGGGGATGAGCGGGGAGGAGGAGAGGAGGAGGGCGGCAGGGAAGAGGCGCTTCTCAGCCGAGTTGAAGCGCAGGAGGCACACTGTGGCAGGAGACACCGGGGAGTCCAGGTAACCCAGGAGCAGAGGAGGGACAGAGGCTGAGGACGTCTTCAAACTCGAGCCTTTTGTAGAAGTTACAAATGGAACTTAGAAAAAATTTTGGAAAAAAATGACAAAAATACACATTTAAAACTTGAAGGAGATACAGAAAATTTTAAAAAATCGTACATGTAAAACTCCCGCTTGACACTAAACTAATCCTGGAAGATGCAACCAATGTTGCCATGATAACAAAAAACTTTTACAGTTTTAGGTTCATATAAGTCTTTTTTCTTTGCTCTGTGCCCAACACTTATGAAATGCCTCTGTGTCAGGAAAAATCGCTAACTGGCAAAGACATAACTGCTGTTTTTATAGCTGTAGACTGTAAAAAGAAGAGAAATTGACCCTCTGGGTGTTTTAGCATTCACACTCATCAGTGTTATCCTCACTTCTTCTTCTGACTTTGGCTGCTTTTTTTAAACTAAAGTTTAAGTAATTAGGTTGTTAATTAGCAAAAAAAAATCTGCAGCATTTTATGTAATTAAAATTAATTGTTTTTCCTTAAAAGTGTATTAATTTAGCTAAAATGTGAAATTGATATTGTAGATTAAGATTACATATTTATATACGCAGGTATTTTAACCAAAAGCCTAAAGTTTGATCATTTTTTGGACAAGTTATTTCTTTTATTATAATTTTAGAACTTTAGTTTAATTTTTTATCCCTAAAAAAGTGAAAAAAAGGAATGTTAAGATTTAATTGTTATATGAAAGTATCACGAAAAAGAAGAAAATGTGCTCATCAGGGGTTTTTTTAGGTATTATTTGATCAAGAAAGTCCCATTTTAGCTTTTCTTTTGACTGATTTTAAAACAACAGCACCATCTGGTGTCAAAGACTTTTAATTGCTAAAGAATAAAAACAAATATTTTCTTTATTGGTTGTATAAAGGATGTTTTTGGGGGTCATAAAGAGGTAAATGATCTGAGCACTCCAAATTTAAGACCAATATCTTGGTCTGAAGTGTTTATATTAATCTGCATGATTGAACATGTTTTAATCTGTATATTGAAGTTTTGCTATGAATAAAACCTCTGATGTTTTTTAAGCAAATTTTGGCAATGTAACAAAATGTGTAGTTTTACTTCAAACTTTACCTAAAACTAGATCAAATCCTGCTTGTGGAAGTTTTATCAAGTATTAATCAGAACAAATTTAACATCTAAACTGAAACTGAACTTTAAAGATGAATCTTTTCACTGAATACAAAATCTCCTAATATTCTGAGTGTTATAGAAATTCCCTTTAATTAAAAAAAATCATATATAATTTGTAAAACAATATGGTTGTATGTCATTTTTTTAGCATCAATCATTAAAAAGCTGTCCTATAAATATAAATCATGAGTATTTTCTTGCAGAAAGAAATGAAAGACATTTCATTTTCTTTGGAGCAGACAGGTGTGTGGGGGAGGAGCTTTCAGCAACAATAACTTTATTTTAACTAGATCACTACAATGCATTAGTAAAACTTAAAAAAAAAAAAAAAAACATAAAAACTGTTAAGACAAAATAAAGTGAAACCACACAATCTAAAGTCCCCACAATGGCACTCTGCAACAAGAGTCCCCACAACTGCATGAAAACGCACACACACACCTGAGAGGATCGAGCTGACGGGGACAAATGATCCAATCTCAGCAGTGGTGAGAGAGCCTGCTGATGATGTACTGCAGCTTATTAGCTGGTTAATGTATTGATGTTTGGACTGAAACAGAAGCACCTTGTTCTTTATGGGCTAACAGCAGATTAATCAAAAAAAAAAAGCGAGAGTTGTTTGATTCAGTTTGTAAAAATGAAATAAAAAAACATATTTGCTCTAGCCAAAGACAGGAGAATGCAGACAGGATCCACTACAGATTGTTAACCTGAAACAGCCTCCTGCTTAGCCTCAGAAACATCAGTGGCTCTGTGCACCTCCTCCCCACGCTCCTCCCTTCATCCTCCCCCTTCAACCCACAGCTTTGCTGCATCCCCTCTGAGGCGTTCTTCTTATGTGCTCAGCAATCCTCAACTCCAGGAATATTTTTGATTCTCTCTTTTGAATTTCTTTTTAATTTCTTGTTTCCATTTAAGTGTCCAGTTGTTTGAAAAACAGTTGATCATTACTCGTTTTCAAATCATGTACATTTTATTCCAAATAAAGTAATGTCTTTTTTGTTTGTTTACATGTTTACGTGCCCCCCGCCCTGCATGCTTCAGATCCCTCCTTGCATGCCTGCTGTGTTGTGACTGCCAGGACCCCCTGCATCCTCAGGACCCGGACCCTCCCCTTCCGTCCTGTCCCTCCTCTGCCTGTCATTCCTTGACTCCTCTAGAGGGGGCAGTGGAGAGGCCTCAAACCACCCTTCCATTTACCACTCTTTATGCAGTTCCTCTGGGCCACAGGGCCGAAGCTACTGAAGTAAGGCAGGGAGGGGGGAGTGTCAGTGAAAGGGGAAGCGTTGCTGGACTCTCATGTAGCACATCTGAGGGGGGGGACATGCGCTGGCTCCTCCCAACCACTGTGGGGCAGCATCAGACATCAAGCAGCTTCTGCCCACGTGTTACAGCTTGTTTTGGGAGTTTATTTAAGAATAATTAAGGGTAATTCATGACATTCTGAGCTTTGATAACTTATTTTTAGCATAAATGTTTAATGTAGCTTAAGTAATCAGGGCTACCATAAGGAATTTATTAGCATGGGTCTATCTAAATAACAATCTGTCAAACATTGAAGTCAACCGGAGCACATCCTCTTTGGTTTTTAATGACAAACACCAAAGTGAAGCCCTGAAACTGTTTTATAGAAGGCAATAAGCAACCAACAGAAAAAGTATTTGATGCTGCTCCACCAGCGTGGCTTCATGATCCATGTGAAATTTATGACAGTATTTTAAGCTACTAAAGTTCTTACTCTTTTCTTTTTTTGGCAATGTGACCTCCCAAAAACTTTTATTTTGAACACAAGTGAGTGCTAAGTTAGAACATCACTCTTGGAAATTGTCATCGTATTGTGATATGACAGATGCATAGATTAGCATGTCGTCTGTAAAGAAAAGAATTTTAAAATAAGGATGCACAAATAAAAATTAACGGTTACCCTCCACATCCTGAGATTTGCTTTTATTTATCAAAATAAAGGTATTGTATGCATCAAACTTGATCACACCCCTCCCTCCCCAGCACGCCAGGCCTCACACTGACACCTTGTGCTCCTCCTCCAGCCGGCAGATGCGATCGTCCATGGGCCGGAGCATGATGAAGAGCTCCAGCGTAAGCGGCGAGATCTACACGCAGGAGCGCAACGATGGTAGCCAATCAGATACGGCGCTGGGCACGGTGAGCAGCGGAGGCAAAAAGAGGCGCTCCAGCCTCAGTGCAAGGGTAGTCGCCATCGTCGGCAACCGTCGAACACGCAGCACCTCACAGATCAGTGGGCCTGGTAAGTGACAATACTGTTAACACCACAAACCAGAACCTCCTGAATGTTAAATACTACAAATAAAAGCTACATTTGCTCAGAAAATAGATAATTGTGTCAGAAAAATCTGCTAACTGTGGAAAAGAATAAAGTAATTTAGTTAGAGATCATCGTTTTTTGCATCAGGAATCGTACTCTGAAGCAAAACATTATTAGTTTTTCATTTTTTGTTTACATTTTCCAGACAGTAACCATTGTGTTTCAGCACAAAAAAGCTACATTTGAAGGCAGTATTTAGCTGCGTCTTATTTGACTTAAACTTTTGGGCAAATATTCTGTGGACTGATGAGACTGATGAGGAGTTCCTTGGAAGGTCTGTGTCCCATTACCCAGAAAACAAACATCATCGCCACTCTGTGAGTTTGCTGCTCGTCGCCTGTCAAAAAAAATGTGTTTCTTAAGCTTGTCGCCACGGCCGTGGTAGGAAAGAGCTACCAGCTAATGTTTTTAGCTTGATCGCCAGTGGTATTTCACTTCCAGTGTAGGGAAGACGAGGACGATGTTGAGAGATCAGGTTTATTTTTTGTGAAGAGTTCTACAAAAACATCGGTAATCACATCTCCATGTCCGAGTTTATGAGATTATTTTAAGGTTTTTCAAGGAGCTTCTACCTCACTCTGGGGGCTATGTCTGTAAGACAGACGCTTCCCCTGTGTTTCTGTGTCTCTGTGACTGAGTTTGAAGGGTCATTGTCCCGCATTAACCAGAGAGGGGAAAAAAAAAAAAAACATAAAATTAAGGGATGAAGTTAGGAAAGATATCACAAAGTTTAGGTGGCGAAAGCTGGCATCCTCTACACCCCACAACAGCTCCCTGTCTGCCGGTGTATCGAGCGATATCCACTCGCTTCCATGAGAGCCACCGAAGGAGCAAAAGGTTGGCTATCTGTCTAGAATATACCTGAGTCCCTCATTGGTAAATGCGACGCAGCAACCTGCCAAAATTCAGATATTCTGCTGCCAGACTGCCGCGCCAGTCGCTCAAATCACGCCGCGGTACCTCGATTCGTCTGTACCATTGACTTAACGGTGCCGGTCCCAAGCCCAGATAATCTATAGGATTGTGTCAGGAAGAGTATCAGCCATAAACTAAAATGAACAGATCAGTGAAAGCTGATTCGCTGTGGCCTGATGGGAAGAAATATATAGCGCTGATCATAACGATAAGAATAAAATAAATATCTGATCCTTGATCGGGATGCAACATTTGAATTCAATCTAGTCTGAAACTGTGTGATTGGATTGGATTGGGACATCCCTACCTTTTAGTGTGAACCAAGCATCTCAGTGTGAATGTGCCCGGGAAGTCCGACCTGCTGACAGACAAAAACTGAGCCCTTAAAACTCAAAGAATCTTATGTTGGGTCTAAAGTTTTCCTCAGATGGCACAACTTTTTTTGTCCTGACTGATTGCACAACTTCAGGAGCTTGATGCACACAGAGAGAGCGTTTGTCCTGGGGAGTCGAACGTTCCCAGACTCCTAAGACGAAGAGTAAAAACACAAAAGCTTCTGCTGCCTCAGTGCACAAATGAAATGTCGGGTTTCAGCAGAATCCACTTCCACCGCGGGGCCGAAGCCAAACGCTGTCATGGCCTCCTTTGTTGAAGACAGAAAAAGCTTTGAGACAACATTAGATTGCCCTCCCTCCTCATTGGATAACCTAGATGAAAAGGAGGAGGTGTATTCTTAGTCCTGTACTCTCCTGGCCAGCATGGATGACAGCAAAAGCAGGTAAGGTTGGTGGTTTTTCTTCTTACCATGTTGATATTAAACATTTAAGAAATGAGCGCAGGAAGGAAAACAAATCAAGTCTTAGATGGTGGACATGTTTGATGCCACAGGGGGCTGTTTTTCTGTCCCATCGTTTCCTGTTTACTGGATTGAGAGCACGGCTGAGCTTCACACGCAGGCTGTCCAGAACTTGAAGCTGTAGGCTTTCTTCTACTGCTCGGCTCCGTGTGACCAACACTGATGAATGCTTTCCTGTTCACAGCATGAGTGTGCCCTTCAGTTTGATCCGTCTTAACAGCCATCTCTTTTTCTGTGGGAATTCTCTGATCTGAGTTAGACGGTTCTTAGAAGTTTTATTTGTTTTAGACTCTTGGCCTCCATCGGGCAGCTGGTCAGCAGACCTTCCAGGATTCTTCTGCTAGAGGTTTTTCAGTCAAGTTTGTCTGGGAAAACACCTCAGATCAGACGTCGGGCAGTACGGCGAGGCTTTCTGTCGCCGGACTCACCTTGAAAAGCTCTGGTTTCTTTGAGTGGAGACAGCTCTGATGCATTTGTGGACATATTAGTCTTAAAATGAATGTTTCCATGATCTGATTGGATCACTCTGCTGTAACTAGATAACAATCACCTTATTTTGACTTAACCCGATCTAAATCTTTAACCTTGAAAAACAGTCAATGGTTCTCACGATACGCAATTGAATGAACCGTGTGTTGAGTATTCATTAGTGATTCGTGTTTCCTAAATTTTAATGTGATATTTGCGCCGTATATGCGATATAAAGTTATACATTGGTGGTACGTGTGTGAAAAGTCAGTTAGACATACATGGAACGGTTATGGAGAGCCACAGATTTGCAAAAATCACACACAATTGCCTATTTTTTTTTTACATAATAATTGCGTATAAACTATGTAAAATAAACTCCATCATTCTTAACTGACCCAAATTTTTAAACAGCTCAAAACCAAATTCACTTTAAGGAATTAGGAGTCAGTAGCACTGCATCTCTGTCTCTAAACTCTTTAAAGGCTCAGGCTTTAGTCACTTATCTGATTGATTCATGTAATGATTTTTCAATTCACTTCAATTTTATTTCTATAGCCCAATTACACAACACCTGAATGCTTAACTAAACAGACCAAACTAAAGTGGCCATCCCTGCTCTTAGACCCTCCTAGACCTTCTCAGTGAAGAAAAACTCCTAAAAAGAAGAAACCTCATGGAAGTCCATTTTAAAACTCCTCCAATGATACATAAAATGCTGCTGTGTATCCTTTTTACTTCACTCACCTGCAGAGAGGTCACCTGAACTGCTTCATTCAGGTCCAACAAACCGCAGCTTCCTGCTGAGGATCAGAGAAGCTCTTCATCTCTGTGATGGATGATGATGATGATGGAAGCAACAATTCAACTTTGCAGTCAGGGGGGATTTAGGACACTTTGTAGAGCAATATAACATAGAAGCGCTTAAAAATCAAAGTATTTTTTAATAATATTGTTCTAAAATCTCATTAATATAGATTTTTATTTTTCATTTAACACCTTAAATGAGAAAACATGCATCAACCCGATGTGTCTCTTAAACAGTCAGTCTGCACATTTATGTTTTTCAGCATTTCTGAGGGAAACTGCTGCAGTGAGAAGTTCATGAAGACATGTTTAACAGTTCATTCATGTTTTTATGCATCACTGGCCGTGCTTTGGCCACCCCTGAAGGAAGGGGTCTCTTTAGAATACTTACATCATCCATTTATGAGCTTTTACTATTTTTACTTTTTTTTTTTACGTATAATTATCAGCATTTTTTATTCAATGTGAGAACAAAATGAGTTTTTTATTTTTCATTTGACCATCAATATTTGCGCTTAAAGTCAAGCAGAGACAGTTTTGGGTGAAAAAGTGAATTAACTTGAATTAATAAAACAATTTCTATAATTATTTTGTGACATATTCTAATAATTTAATGTAATAAATGCTGTTTTTGCCTTATTTTCCTCCGGTTAAATCCATTATCTTTTGAGATACTTCAAATTTTGATAAATGTGGCATCTATTTAATTAATGTAGTTTTTAGTAGACAATCAGGCTTTTTCTTTTTGCTGTAATGGTTTTATTTTGTTTTTATGTGAATCTCAGTGCAGAAAGTTAAAAAAAATGGCATTCAAGACTTTTAAAAAATTTCAACAGTGCTTGCAAGGCTGAATATTAAACCAAAATTTGACTTTATGTTGTTAATCTACTAAACCATAAAAGCAGTTTTTAAGTTCCATAATTTAACAGAGCATAAACCACTCATCACACACAAATATGTGCTGTGAAAAAATTACTTTATATGAACAATTTCAGATGAAATCCCTTAATATGAATATTCTTGTTAAAATGTGAACGATTGTGGGGAAACTCTTAAAGGGGCTGGAAATACTTGAAACATTAAAAACTGATCTGTAATCTCTTTAGATTACAGTATGAGTTCCAACAAACGAGCTAAGTGTTCATCGTCCACAGATGTTTGATAAAACACGTTGATTTCTTGTCGTCGTTGTTGGTCGTTGGGCTGATCTTTTGGACGGTTGTTTCTCGTTCGTCCTCCAGAAGGGAAGAGTAAGAAGGAGAAGGGCGCTCCCATTCAGAGGAGCACCGAGATCGGCATAGCGGTGGAGCTGACCCGGAACATGAGCCGCCAGCCCAGCAGAGAGTCCAACAACGGCAGCATGAACAGCTGCAACTCCGAGGCAAAGTCAGTAAACCTTCTCGTTCAGAACACTGTGAAATCCGACTCAAGGAGGACACAACTCTGATGTGACGTTCCTGATAAGATTTTGCTCCTTGTTGTGCTTCCTGCTGTAGTTTGATCTTCTCCGGCATTAACGTGGGGGCCAGCAGCCAGTTCAGCGACTTCCTGGATGGACTGGGACCAGCTCAGCTGGTGGGCAGACAAACGCTGGCAACACCCGCCATCGGTTTGTTCTCTCGTGTTTCCTCGTGTCGTGTTCAGTCTTTTACTGCCAGTTTCAGTTCATGACCCCCCCCCCTCCTCTGTGCTTTGTCACCCAGGTGACATCCAGATAGGAATGATGGAGAAGAAGGGCCAGCTGGAGGTGGAGGTCATCAGAGCACGAGGCCTGGTCCAAAAACCAGGATCCAAATCTCTCCCAGGTATTAGTCTGATCCATCGACAGTTAATTAGGAGGGGCTTATGTCCTGAATTCAGACGCACAATGCAGGGACACGTGTGTGCCGAACCGTGGCTACTGATCCGTACGGATTATCCATGATCCACTGCACCCCTTATTAAAATAGATTAATTAATTACAGTTCGTGATTAATTAATCGCACACAAAAATTAATCGCATGACAGCACTACTATATATACATGTAAGAGTGTCTCAAAAAGTTCTGGATTCATTTTCTATAAGTCGGAAAGAGAAATATGCAACAATAACATAAGCGGACCACAAAAAATCCACATATTTACAGACTCAGGAGGTCTTTTCTGTAGTTCTTGTCACATTTCTGCTACATTTCTAACCCTAACCTCATTCAATTGTTTCAACGGTTCTGTATCACTTGTCTGCTGTTGCTGTTGGTCTCAAACTTGTCCAAAGTTGTCTTGTATTTTTTTTTTTTTCACTTTTTTGGAGGGTTTTTTTAAACAAACCAAAGTCGGTTGGTTACTTATTTATTTTGTGTTGAATCCCTTTTCCATCTCAGGCTTCTTATGTATTTTTTTTAATTACTTATGACAAAACTGTCTTTTTTTTTAGGAAAAGTTATAAAAAAAAAACACAACTTTCAGTGTAAAAGAACCCAATCTGAATAAAATTGAGTTTCTGGAGTTTTTGAGGTTTTCTTGTGCCATTTTTCTGTTGATAGAGGACATATATTATGGTCAAAAAAACATTTCTGAAAATGTTTTTTTTTCAAATAGTTGTAAATCAGGAGCAGATAAAAAAAGGTTTTAAAAAGGTTTGTGGTTGTGATGTTGATTATACCCCGGCTGGACCACAAGCTCCCCGCTCAGCTCCATTCTGATGCATTGGTGAGGGGAAGAGCGACGGGATTGTTCAGCACCGACAGTCCCGCCCACAAGGCAATTTTATAATGAACTACAGCTGCTCTACAGAAACTATGTCCTAGAAACAACACATTTATTGATACTGGTTTAAAATATTCATAATCATAGATAAAAACAACTGGGAACACTTTTACAAAAGATCAAAAAACGATCTTTAAGGTTAGTTTCCTCATAGTTGTTCTGTCTGCCCTCAGCTCCCTACGTGAAGGTCTATCTTCTGAATAACGGAGCGTATGTTGCCAAGAAGAAAACCAAGATTGCACGGAAAACTCTGGACCCTCTGTATCAGCAGGCGCTGCTGTTTGACGAGAGTCCTCAGGGGAAAGTCCTGCAGGTAAGAGAAGATCTCTGCGCCGTCATCTCAAACGTCCTCATGCAGAGGAGGTGACTGAAATATTGCTCCTCCTGCAGGTGATAGTCTGGGGAGACTACGGCCGCATGGACCACAAAAGCTTCATGGGAGTTGCACAAATCCTCTTGGAGGAGCTGGACCTCTCGAGCACAGTCATTGGCTGGTACAAGCTGTTCCCACCGGCCTCGTTGGTGGATCCGACGCTCGCCTCTCTGACCCGCAGAGCTTCTCAGTCGTCCCTCGACAGCTCGTCCGGACCCACCGGAGTCCGATCTTAGACGAAATGAGCAGAAATGTTGAGCAACAATCAAAAACAGTCGCAACGAGAAAGCTTTGTTGAAATCTGACAATCACTCCTGCCGCGGTTCTTTCTGTTTCAGTGTTTCACACGCATTACCGTCAGCTGAACGCAAACGTTGAGTGTCGCCGGGTGGTTTGTGACCGAATCATCGCAGCACAGAAATGTACGTACGCATGGGAATGTAAGGCCTCCACGCCTGCAGGGGGCGCAGTCCTGATGCCTGCCGCATGGATCTTCAGTCTGAAAGCACAGGGCCTTTTTCTGGTGCCTAGAACCTGGAGCCGTGTCCACTCGCCCCTCTGTCCAACATGTTTACGAAGGCAGCACTCATCCACACGTGTTTGCTTCTTCTCCTTCGTTACCGCAGCCGCAAAATGTCTTACGACGAGTGAGACCTTCGCGATGTCGTCAATCCGGGCACAGGGAGAAAAAAAGAAGAAGTTCTGCAAAAGGATCGATGGTGATCGTAGACTTTTACACCTAGCTTGTGCTCATTTCCTGGCCGACGAGAAGGCCAGCCATCTTTGTACAGGTGTGCTTCAGACCTCTAAGGAGGCGGACCAATTCAAGTTCATGTCGCACATCGCCAACGGTAAAGATGCTCTTATTTTCACCGTTCTGAGGGAGTGCCTTCCCTCACCCCAGCACGTTTAGGGTTTTTATCTGAACCTCGGTTGACCTTTTTTATTACAAACACAAGCACAACGGCTTGATTTTTTTTTTTATTATCATTATTATTTTGTAACTTTTTAGGTGAAAAAAACAGGCAACAAACCTGAGAAAAGTTCAGTATTTTTGTCTTGATGGAGGACTAAAAACGACAAGATAAAAATATATACATGTAGACAAATAAACACATTTTATTACAAACAAAATATATAAATTATTCTAAAAAAAAACAAAAAACAACACATTTAATTTTATAAATGCATTCCATTATTTTATAGTCCGAGCATGTTAACTTAATGCTATGTTTAAATCCACCTTCGAAAGCTCTGGATGAGAAAATATCTCTCCTTTTTCACTTTACATTGGGACACTGCTAAGCTAGCTAAAAACGCGATTTTAGCTAGCTAAAAAAATAACATTCTCTAGCAGCCGTATCATGTTTTAAATGTGTGGAGCGAATAGATCTGTGTAATAATTTATGTTCCCTCACACTGAAGTAAATGTCTCTCCGCTGCACCTTAGCAACGACTGTTTACGTTAGCCACGCCCACATGGTAACGTGAAATGCGTTCAGCTTGGGACAGGCTCTCAATTCTGTGGTTCGAGTGCATCGTTGGGGGAGGGGCGTCGATGCACTCGCCAGAGGAAAAAGGGAAACAAAAGTTCATGACATTTTTTCACCAAGTGGACGTTGTGTGTGTGTGTGTGTGTTTAAAGAAAAAGTTTAGCAAAAGTCGGAAAAGGTCCGTCTTCGTTGTGATGTCAGATTTTGGCACCTTTATAAAAGGTTAGAGGTCACGTCTAAATCAGGTTTTTTTCAGGTCTAGATTTTACGATTTGAATTCAAGTTTTTGTCGACTTTGAAGAAAATTTTGATATTTGCTTAACGAATTCTCATTCTTCTCCTGAGCTCAGTCCATGAACAATACATGTAGAAATACAGAAATATTTTCACTATTTTTTCAATTTAAAGATAAAAACAACACGTAATCTGTTGTGTATTTCTGTATTTTTACAGTTTTTCTTCTTTTTTAAGTCATTTTCAGTCCTCCGTACTCACAAGTAGAGAAGAAAGATTAGCTCCGTTTCCTCGGGAATCTTAAGCTCCTCCTCCTTCGGGCTTGCAGACCCCTCCTAACAAAAGAGGGGGTGGGGCCAGCATGACTTTGGAACCTGTTCCAAGCTGCATGCACATTTTTTTGTAAACCAATACGACCCAGAAAAAAAAAAAGCTAAACGTAAAAAAAAATGTACGAACTAGATGTTAGTTCCATGTACCGTAGGGCCGCTTGTATGTTGCATGCAGTTGTACAGTTTGCTCGTACTTGAATATTAAAGAGGTTAAACCGAGAAGCCATTTTCATAACGCGGCGACGTCCGAAATCAGCTGCAGTCTGTCCGGTGCTGAATGTCTCAGAGCGAACCCCGAGGTTACCCCCCCGTCTGTCCTTTAGCGTCCAGAAAACGTACTGTACTGTACAGTTGTACTGCAGACCTCACAGCACCTCCTGCAGGAGGAACAGACCACGTCCGAATGAACTCCACGCAGCGTTCCAACACGTCAGCTGTCCGGTTACTCGAGGAATCAACGCAGAGTCTTACTGTAAATACCCGACAGCTTTTTGCTGGATTTTTCCTTGATTATTGGACCAAGTTGATGAACAAGCACACGCGAACTTCACTTTTGAACCAAACGGGCCATGTTTGTCTCACTTCACAGCCGTTTTCTTTCCATCGTCTGGTGAAGTTGGTTTTTTTCCTGTTTTTTCTTTTTTTTTTTTTCTTTTTTTTTGTCAGTATTAACAGGAAATAAAATTGCTGATTGTTTACAAACTCCTGCGCTCCACTGTAACGAAACAAACAAAAAAAAAGATTAGAGAAAATTAAAAAAAGTTCACTGCAATGTTTCTTGTTTGTACAACAGATGTGGCTCAAATGATGTGTATGTTTTATATATATAAATATATATTAAAAAAAAGTTCATTTTTATTATTTACAAATAAAAAAGGATGTGTGGATAAATTACTGTCTTTTTTGGTCTTGTTATTTAAAGACTAAAGTACGGCGAGAACCGCCATCGCAGCAAAAAAGTAACTGCCAACAAAAAAGGAAACTGCAAAAATAAAAATATCTGATTAACAAAAAAGTAAACTGCAAAAATAAAATTATTTGCAAACAGAAAAGGAAACTACAAAATTAAATAAAAATATCTACTAACAAAAAAGGAAACTGCAAAAATAAAATTATCTGCAAACAAAAAAGGAAACTGCAAGATAAAAAATAAAAATATCTCCAAGCAAAAAGCGATCTCAGCAGAAAACAAAGTGATGCAAACAAGAAAGTTACAACAAAAGTCGATTATCAGAGATTGTTTTTGCTGACGGACACACCAGAAGTCGACTGTTTTTTTGCTGCAAGAAAAATATTGAATTAATCTCCTGATTATGTTATAATATCAATAATTATATTCACAAAACCACATTTGAGAATAAAACTCTGAATTTTTCTGATTTATTGACCCAAATTAGTTTTACATACAATCTATTTCCCCCACTACAAAAAACCCCAAACAATTAAAACATGTCATCTGCTCAGCTCTATAATTTAAGATAATTTTATGTTTCTATGTGTATCCTCCAGGTGTTTATTTTGAATAAATTATCTACAGTTTATTGTTCTTTATTATGTATGTTATTTGTGTTCAGAATATAAAAAAACTGCTTTGAGGAAACGAAGAGAAGTACGAATTGGAAAACGATTAACAAAGTAAGTGAAGATGTTTGTGTTCAATGTCATCATTTAAATATGTTGATTGATTAAACCTCGTAGCTCCAGGTTTAAAGGTAAATTGGAGGATGTTGACGTTTGTTGTTAGATAAACATGTACAGACGGTCCACTAACCAGAGGACGATCGAGTTCTCTCCACACAGAGTGGAGTCAAATATTATCCAGTCTTTTGCCCAACAGTAGATGAGTTGACTCCAGTGACCCTATGACCCCAACGGGATTCTGAAGATGGACAGATGAAGGAAGTCAGTAAACACAGGAAGTAGAACCTCTTGTTCCTCCGTGGAAGTGGGTGGTGCTCCGACTTTCCTAGCTTGTTCTCTGTTTTGTGACGTTCAAGTAAGCGCTGATCAACATTACAGATTTTCTAGGTTTTTGAAGAAAAAAAAACTTTTCAACAAATCTTTCTGAACATTTTCATGGATCCTTTGAAGTTATCAGTAAATCATGCATTTATTTGTACATTTGGTTTGATTCACAAAATTTGCCCTTCTTTGACATTTCGCACCAAATTAAATCTAAACTGTTGGTGGTGGACATGTAGAAAAAGAAGAAGAAGAAGCCCCTCCTTGCTTGTCCAGTGTGAACATTGTGGGCTAAACAGGCTTCACACAACCATTGCTTCAAACATCTGTTTCCTGTGCAGCTCCTGATCTTGATGATTGGAAGAGATTTCAGTGATGCTCATCCTTTTGGATTATTTTTAATCTTTACTGTCTGATCGGATCAAAAGGAGGAAATATTGTCTTATAGTTGTGTTTTACAATAATTTTTTTTGTAGCAGGAAAGATTTACTCTGGAAGAATGTGAAGCAGCTCAGGTTTCTTTAGAAAATTATTTAAAAAATCTAATTTTATTTTAAAAAAAAAAGAGTAAACACTGCTGGAATTAGCCGGATCTCGTGAGCTTCTCCTTCTTCATCTTTTTCTGCAATTTTTCCAAAACTTTGTTTGAAAAACTATTTTTTTACTTTCATTTTTCTTGTTTTAATACTTCAAACCAGATCATAAAAAGGAACAAACATTACCTGCTTTAGAAGAAAATTATGTTTTCCCTTTTTACCCTAAAATCTAAGATTTAAAATCAGCTCATTGTGAGAAAAAAACGACTTAATGAGAATTCAAAGAAGAGTGAGAGAAACCGATTAGTTCAACGTTCAGCGTTTTTCCAGGGCTCTGGGATGTGGATCCGGCCGGGTCTCGTGACTGACCTCACATACAGTGCAGCAGAGGGCTTGGGAGATTTATGTTCCTCTCCTTAAAAAAACAGAGGGGCCCCCGAAGCTACATCTGCAGGCAATCTCTGCTGATCCTCCACCACCCTCGCCCTGCCAGCCGGGCCTCCAGGCGCTTCCCGGTTCCCTCCGGTGCGGGAGCGGAGGTCACCTCCTCCCCTGACGAAACCTGGATCCAGACCAGCGTGGAAAAGCTCGGCGAGTCAGAGGCCGCCATAAAACCTTGTGAACTTTGGAGATCCGTCTAATTAGGTCAGAAACACGACCTCGGAACAAACACGGCAGTATTTCTTCTGTCTCCAAAAGAAAAAGAAACCAAAGTGAGGAGGAATATTAGATCCACAGACGCAGCTTAATGGTTTGATTAAACTTCACCTCATTTGCTCATTTTTATAGGAATTTCTCCTGAATGAAAGTCATCATGGTTCACATTCATCTATCCAAACTGACTACATTTACATGAGAAACTCTAACATTTATGCGCATTTAATAAAGAAAAAAAATCTAATCTATAAAGTAACATTTTAATATGCAAATTTAATAAACAACTTTAATAAACAGCTTAAAAAAGCTATTTAAAAAAGAGTTTATTTGTAACGTAGAAGCTACAAGTTTCTTGCTCTGCTTCATTCTGATGCCTCCACTTGCAGACAAATCGATCCATGAACGTCTTCTTTTCTCATCCTAAACTGTACGGTTTGTAAAGCTCCAATATTTATGTTGCACCATTAATTTTAGGCGGTGGGTTAGGGGTTGTCTGAACACAACTTGAGGCAAATTTCTATTGAGTTACAGCCCCTCTCCAAAACAATGTCCTAGAAAACGACTTTTTTATTTGTTTTTGGCAAAAAAATGATCATAATCTTAATTAAAAGACCACTGAGAACACTGAAAACAGATCAAAAGATGATCAGAGTGCGACTTTATTCCTTTACTGTCCTTGGAACCACATGATTATGTGACCTGCGCTCTAGTGCATTATGGGTAAACATGTAAACATTGTGTAAAATTTAAAGGAATCAACTGTTGTTTTTTTCTGGTTGATCCAGCAGATCTTCAAACAGGTTTCTGTAACCAATGATTTTTATAAAGTTTAAGGTCCAATTGAACAGGAATTTAAGCCAAAAAAACAGTTAAGGTTAACACGAAGGTGTGTTTAAGCCACAGTGAACGTCATGAAAGACACCAAGATCGTAAGAAAATCAGAATAGATTTCCATAGTGCCTATGGACAAGCCACAACGTGTGTTGTATTTTTCCACCATCAGTTATCACACACCTGCGTGTTTGTTCCCTACATGTCACCCATCTCCTGGGGGAGCAGTGACTGTAGTCACAGTCGGGCTTAAGAACCATTTGATGAGTTAACCCAAGTCCAACCCTTTCATTCTGGGAACATTGCTTCCTATTTCTAAAGTCTTTGGAATGTGGATTTGAACCAACAACCTCAGGGTGGACATTCTATCCCCACCTCACTGAGCTGGTTAGATGTACGTTCAGAGAAAAGATAAAAATTCCCACTATGAAACACGGAGGAGGTTCAGTCATGATGTGGGGATGCTATGTCACATTTAGGGCGAGGTATCTTAAGCTCTAGGAGTGGCTTTGGCACAGAGGTAAAGTGGTCGTCTTCTGATCAGAAGGTCACAGGTCTGTCACCATCCGTTTCTGTGAATGAAAGCTCTTTTTAGACCTTAATGAGGCGCTAACGTGCTTCTTTCAGTCAAAATGTTGAGTTTCAGTCTTCCAGCTAAATAATCCCAGCGTCTAAAAACAAGAAAGAATGACTTAAATAAAACTATTGTGAAGTTCTTCCAAGAATCCTGATTTAAATTCTGAGAACATAAACATTAAGTCAACTTGTTTTTCTTCCTTCTTTATCAACAACTCGTCATGTTCAGACTCGAGTTCACATTGTTCTTGTTTTCTTTTGTGGACATCATGCTCTATTTTTTTGGCAATGGGTCTGAAAGCTTTTATAACAGAGGGCTCAAACGCTACACCCCGGGGGTCTTCCGCCTCACTTCTGTGGCATATTGCTTTTTTTCAAAATAAGATTGCAATTTTTTCACACTTATCATAAAGATTGATGAAATTTTTCAAAATTATGACAAAACTTTTTTATAATAAATAGTTGCAAGATAAGTAGACTTTCAAAATAAGACGAGACACTCATTGAAACTGTCAGAGGCAGAAAATAAAAAAAATAAAAAATATATATATTTTTGCAGGAATTCAATCACCCTTGAGCTTTAACATTTTGGCTTTTTGTCACTTTTGATGTATTTTTAAAAATTGGACTTTAATATTCTTAGAGTTCATTTCGTTTCATTTCTGGACTATAACAAACATTAATGTCAATATCTGGTTTTTTTCACTACAAAGAGAGCAATTTTCCACATTTCTTTGTTCATTTAAAGTTTTAAATAGCTGCTAAAATATGAAAAAAAAATATCTGCAGTTGGTATTTGTAGTTTTTATCTTTTGAAAAAAAGAAAACATAAACAAGGTTCTAAAGAATAGAGTCCCAGCAGCCGCCGCCAGAGGGCGCCATTCAGTCGAGTTGCAGCCCTTCAGTGAGCGCGACGTCTCACCTTCATGCTTTTATTTTAATGCACGTGCGTTCAAATGAGGAAGTTCTGGTAGAAAGCCTCGTGGCGCGAGGTGAAACCCTTATTCGACGTGCGTGTTGTCACGACGCAATAAGCAGTTTTTCTAAGTGTGTTATGCAGACTCTCTGGCACGTGAGCCATAATTTAGATTATTTTTTTCCTGCAGCCGCGCGGGTGGGAGTGAAGATGCAGAAACTTGAAGGGTCGGGAGCGCGCGGAGCTGATGCGCGTCTCTCGTGAGTGTGCAGCTGTGAAGCAACAGGCGCCAAACATCTCTCCTCGCGCTCTCCGCGGACACGCACCAACTTGAGGTGAATGGGAGTTTGACGCGCGTGCGGATAAGGTGCGCTCTCCTCATCCCGGACAGGACTGGACGCCCCTCCACCCCCTTCACCCCTCAGAGGACCCACGCATGCTCGTGCAGACCTCCGCGCGCTGGCCGGCTCTGGTGCTGCCATGCCCCGGAACCACGGCGCAGACGAGGGCGGCTCCGGGCTCTGGATGAGGACATCCCCGGGACACAGAGGCGAGGGCGCGCGGGATGTGGAGTCCGGGAAGATGACCAACCACGCCGGGGACGGCCTCCTGTCGCCCTCCGCCGCAGGTGCCGGCGGGGTGGACAGCCTGACGGGGAAGCAGGCGGCGCGCCTCAGCCTGCTGGGGAAGCCGCTCGCGTACAGCGCGCAGAGCGGCCGGAGGAACGTGCGCTACCGGCGGCTGCAGAACTACCTGTACAACGTGCTGGAGAGACCGCGAGCCTGGGCGTTCATCTACCACGCGTTCGTGTAAGTTCCCTCCTTCCCGTGCACCTGTTGATGATGAACAGTCTCCCGGAGCTTTTGTTTGTCAGTGGGGAGTCCCCCAGGGCGCCTTTCGGGGGTCAGGGCAGCTTCATCCGCGTGCTTCTGTTGAAACAGTTGGGGAGGAAGGAAGTGAAGGCTCAGGCTCAGGCTGGCACTGAAGGGAGGAAACTGCTTATCACACCCCGCTTTTGAAGCGTGTTTGTGGCAGATGTTCGCTGGAAAGTGAAATGTTTCAAACATTTCAGCCAAAACAACCACGTGGGATTGTTTTTAAAGTTGCTGTAGTTACCTCGAAGATGATGGTCCTTAGCAACCATCCAGTTTTTAGAGTTTTTCTATCTGATGAACACGTGTGATGATGGTTGAGACCCTATCTTAAAGTATTTTTAAAATATTCCATAGCAACCATAGCTTACAAACATGGATTTACTGACCTTAGGAAGTCTTTTCTCTCATGTCTGTCATCTCTGCTTTCAACTTCCCGTTGAGACAGTTGAAGAAAGAGGGGGAAGGAAGCATCTCATCACAGTTATCCTCCTCTACTTGTCTGTGGGGGTAAAACAGTGCAAGTGAACATGTTCACTTTTATTTTAAAACACTTTAAAGGAAATGTTCTTCCTCCAGAACATTCCAGATGAGTCTTGTTTTAACCTTGACTCTCTATCATTTTTTTTAGCCAATCCAACCACGTGTTAACCAAGTCTGATTCACAGTGGTGCCCCTCATGAAGGTTGTGGTCCGTAGCAACCTTACAGTTTTTTTAGTTTCTCTGGCTGATGAACACATGTGGGGATTTTTGGGGCTCCATCTCAAAGCAGTTTTATACATTTTCCATAGCAACCAATGTTTACAGAAGCCGCTTCCACGCAGTTAGCATAATAAATTGTGGAGGGTTTATGGTCCGTGGTTCTGTCAGGGTTATAAGCTCGCCTGGTATTTGTAGTTTTATTTGTCTCTTGGATGTCCTCAGATCTTCAAACGTCGACTCTTCTCGTCAACGGCTGTGAAGTCGGTGAACAACGGTTGAAGGATGAACTTGAGTTCTCCTTTTTGGCTCTCTCTGAGGAATAGAATTGTGATGGATGGTAGTGCTGAAGGTTTCTGTGGTCACCCCATCGGACAATTGTGTCGGTTGAACGCCTTAACAGTCTGACACTTTTTTTCCCCCCAATCTGGAAAAATTGGCTTTAAGTTTCCAAATTAAATTCATTTTGGTGAAGAAAAAAAATAAGGTTTGGACACATTTTAGAACTCTTGTGATCATTTGTGGTTAAAAAAAAAAATACATGTATGACAGAACCAAATCTTTGTTTCTGATTATTGACAGTGTATGAAGAATTCATTTAGTTTTTACTGAGATTCATAGCAGGTTATATAGTAAAGTATAAAATATATTTTAAGGCTATAAAACACTTTTCTGAGGCAGACGCGAACATTTCCACACTTTTCTCTCTTGTTTAAACTCTCAAAGTACAAATACAAAGACGTAATCTCGATCAAAGATTTATATGAAATTGGTGAGTTGAACAGCAGACTGTATGGAAGAGACTGATTGACGAGGTCTACAGCCAATCAGGATGCAGAACACAACTTCCTGTTAAAAAACCAAACAGTCAGATCACTAATCACAACATATTGAGGGAACACTGTAATAGTCATTTCATTGTTTTTGACAACTCCTCCACTAACTTAGAGCTGGTTGATATGAAAAAACATGAGATAAGAAAATATTTTATTTCACGATAACGATATATATCACGATATAGGACAATAAAGTATCTTTTCAGCAATTCTCTGAAAAAATGTGATACTTTTCTGGATATTTTAAGTGACAGCTGAATAGTCACAATTAAGAAACAAACATTTTTAAATTGCACAACAGTTTCATTTTTCTGAGTAGAAAAACACATTTTTGCACAAAATTCTGCTAGAATTACATCAACTGTTGAAGAATTATTATAACTAAAACAATATAAACACTGGAGCTAAAGCTCCGACGTTAAAGCTAATTTTAGAGAAGCTCTAGCAAGTTTTACTTTGAAAACAGGAAACTTCACTGACATTTTATTTAGAAGATTTGTTTACTTCTGGTGACAGTCGCACATTCGGCTTTAAAATCCAGCATTATTCTGTATTTAGAACAATAAATATTTGATGACACTCTACTATATTTATAAGGATCATGAATCAGTGATTTGAACGTAGCGAATTTTCGAACTCGAATTTTTGGGAGCAGATCGCGACAATCCGAGTGTTTGAATACTTGTTTCAGCTCTATATGGTTTATCTCTTCTTTTAGTAATCTCACAAGTTCATTTTTGTGGACTTTCCTTGAGTGATAGAAGGTTTGTTGTGTTAGCATCAGCACGGGAATAGCCTCCTAGCTTGACATCTTGAATATAAACGATACAGGAAAAATGCCACAAGATATATATCGTCATATCTCCCACTAACTTGTAATCAAATATTTCTTCAGATTTATCTTTTTTTTTTTTCTCACCCACGGAAGAATTCTTTTTTTTCTAAATGCTTTATAATTTGAAGAATTCTTAAGAAATGATGCTGAAAAGAAGTTGAACGTATCAGGGGGGAGAGTCTTTTGTCATGATCTGATTTGATTGTGATTCACTAAAACTCTACTGACGGTTAGTTGTACTTGTATCTGGACGCCACTGCGACAGGTTGTTCCAAATGTTTGACTCTGAACATCATTAAGATCAAAAGTACATTTTAATGAGCTCGGAACAATCGAGTGACTCTCTCAGCCGTTGGGTTTTCAATGGTGCAAATGGACGAAGATGGCCTCCAGCTCCTGGTAATCTCGAGCTAAATATGTCTTTAAATGATATGTAATTGTTTATTGTGTTATGCAAGGAGGCAGATTACTGTAATCATGAGTTCCAGGCTGGCAATTAGTCAGAAACTCGATACAGTGCAGCACTGTCTCTGAGAGGATTTTATTTTGGAAGGAAAGATTCATGTTTTTATGACTAACGCTTTTATGAGCTGTGGTAACTTTGACATTGATATAGATGCTGGAGAAAGAACTTGTTCTGATTCTCAACACATTTCTTGATGAAAGATACAGACGCAGATCGAAAAATTTATTTAGAAACAAACGGGTTCATGTTGGTTAAAAACTTTAAAGTCGATCAGGAATTAAAAATTCTGATTTGGGTCGTCTTTGTCAGTTTCACTTCCTGTTGTGCTCTATTGTCTTTGTCTTTTTATGTACGTGTGATGGAAACAAAGACGTCCAATCACAGGCTTGCTTTTACCGAGTCAGGTCAATTACAATTGGCTGAAGGTGAAGCAGTGTGTGTTAAACGTATGATAACGAGGGCTGGAGATCTCAGAGAAAATTACGATACGATGGGATTCATGATACCGATACTATCATGATATGGCAAATATTCCAATAATTTATGTATTACTTTGGTAATCTATGATGCATCACTATTTTGTAAACAAATATATATTTTTGTTTTCCCCAAAACGTTTTTTTAGAACAATTTAAAACACAATATATTCATTTAACTTCCTTTGCAACAGTAAAATAAAACAAACACCACAAACATAATTTTAATAGTCGACTAATCACTGATTATTTCTTCCGATTAGTCGATTAATCGGGTCATAAGTTAACTGGATGTAAAACACAGATCTTAACCATCATTAGCTTTAAACTTGAAGTGCATGCTAACTAAAAATAAAGATAAAAAGGATGATAGTTTATTAAACCTTTAATGATGCAGCTTCTTTCCTTCATTTGTTTCTGCCATGAAAAAAATGACTTGAATGAGTTTGTATCTGAAACAAAGGAACTATTTCTCACAAAAGATAACGTTTTGTTCTCGTTGACTCAAATATAACAAAAGTGCATTCTGTGGTGCTGAGTGCTCACAACTGTACATACTGCCACGATTAGTCGACTAATTGAAGACTAATCGACTATTAAGATAGTCGACGACTAATTTAATAGTTGATTAGTCGTTACTTTATATTAAATGGAGTCAGAGTAGTAAAGTTTAAAGTTATAATGCCATTCTGCTAACTTTTTGGACTATTTTGGCATTTATTAAGGTTTTTTAGACTATTTTGGAGTTTAGCTAATATTTCAGCTACATGCTAGCTATTTAGGCTAATTTTGGATCTTTTTAGGTGGTTTTGGAGTTAGGCTAATATTTACATGCGAGCTGTTTTCGCTAATTTAGGGTTTTTTTTTGTTTATTTAGGGTATTTTATAGTTAAGTTATTTTTTAAGCAACAAGCTAGCTGTTTTGGCTAACCTACATTATTTTCAGTTTTTTAGGCTAATTTGGCATTAAACTAATATTTTAGCTAGCTAGCATTTTTAGTTAGTTTTAAGCTAATAATGGTTAAGATGTGTGCTTTACATCCAGTTTGCGCATGACCCGATTAGTCGACTAATTGGACAAAATAATCTGTGATTAGTCGACTATTAAAATAATGGTGGCAGCACTAGTATATACTATATAATCCCAAACTGTACGATGTTTTTGCTAGTAGCAAAGAAAGTTAGCATTTCTCCGTCTCCTGCATTATCTCTTTTGAGAGCAGATGTTCCTTTCAGCAGAAAAATCTCTCTCTGATGGGATCGAGGTCGCAGGGATGCACAGAAACGTTTAGCTGATAAGTTTGTTCTCCGTTTACGCTAATGTTAGCTTAGCTTACCTAGACGATGATCCCTCTTCATCATACTCGGTCACAACGTGCTTCCTCTTCAGGTGCTCGTGCGTCACAGCGCTGTCATGGAACACAAGTTCTGCCTTGCAGATTGGACACTTTTTAAATTATTTTTTATGTTACCACAATGTCAAGCTTTGTTGTTGCGGTATCCGAGTCTTCCTATAACGTCTTGTGACGTCACTACTGACTCGGATTAGCACTACAGCGCATGTGTGTCAAAGTTGTGACATTAGAAAGTGAGCCCTGTAGTTTTGAGATAAAAAAAAAAGACTAATCGACCATTAAATTAGTCGTCGATTTTTAAAATTTTTTTTTTTATAGTTGACATAGTCGAGGCAGCCGGATTATCAGTTCTTACTAACATGTCTTTGCAATAACTACATACGTTTTTAAGTAGTAAATAAACAAAACTCCAACTAAGAACTAAAATACAGAGTATATCAAATACTCTCCTCACTTCAAAGAACAATAAATGTGGGAATAAAAATTCACAATTTAATTTATGTTGGATAATTTATTCTTATTGAGGCACAAAACAAACTTTCATCCATCAATATTTTATGATCACTGTTTTTTATTCACTGTTTTCTTGCCAATAAGAAAGATTTTTCATGTTACTAGAGATTTTCATTCAGTTAGTTTTGAATACCAAATGATCATATCTGTTCAGCTAAAAGAATTCCCACACACTTGCATCTTGAAACTTGAAATTTCCTCGTACCCTCATCTTGCCCTTGGAACTGATCTTCTTGGAATTAAGGATGGGCTTGACATTGTTGGTGTGCACGTTCCGTGTAGAGAACCACGTGTCTCGTCAGCTGCCACAGCTGCTCTCCACCAACTGCAGAGTGTCGGCGTGAGATATAACCGTCTCTGTTCTGGTCCAACAGCTGGTTCCTGCTTCATACTCCACGGCTCTTCATGTGTTGTTGGAGAACGTTTGACATGAATGTGGGCGTTTGCTTTGTGTTCCACACCACGACTGCTGCATTTATGGTGGATTTAAGCAAATGTCTCTTAATGCTGTAATATTTTCTGATCTGAATTCTGTTTGTGTTGATAATTTTAAAGACCCAGCTGAATGGAAATAGTGTTTTTTAGCATGTTTTTGTGGCATTTTTCTCATGATGGAGGACAAATGAAGAAAATGAAACATAAAAACCCAATTCTGAGTGTTTCTTTATTCAAGCCCAATGAGGCAATTTTTTCTTTGGAATATTGGGCTATATAAATAAAACTGAATTGAATTAAATTCAAGTCCTTCTGAATCTGTTATAGACCTCTCCGATGGGGAAAAAAAAGTATTTTTTGTGTTTTTGGAGGACATATATTGATAAAATTAAGCTTAAAATTGCATCTATAACTATTTTTTTGTATTGAAATGGTTGAAGACCTCACAGAAAAATGGTGTTTGATAAAGTTTGTAGGAAATAAGCAGAAAACAGGGCACAAGCTCCCGGCTCCATTCCATTCCGATGCATCCACTTGTAGATGACTAGCTCCGTGAACGTCTTTGTTTTAAACACCAGAGCTGGGATCTTTCTCCGAACTGTACGGCTGGATTGCTCCAAGATTGTTGCATTTTTGTTGCCCTGGTAATGTTGGGTTTGGATTATGAGGAGCTGTAAGCTAGCAGGAGAATGTATAAATGGAAAGATAGAGGGGGAGTGGGGCGGGGTTGCTCCATGTAAACGGTCCCATCCACAATTTGAATCTTAACTAATGCTGCTCTGTAGAAAATGCCCTAGAAATCCACACATTTTTTTTTAATTTAGGCTAAAAATTGAATAATCACAAATAAAAAACACAATTTTAAAATGGATCAAAAGATGATCGTTTTAAATTCTTTATATGTTTCTACGTACAGAAAAATGTCCTTAAGGTTTAAAAAAACTGGAAGTCCTATTGTTGATGAATCTCACATTTACTCCAATCTTTCATCTTTAAAGAGGGAGTAACAGTACATGGAGACGAAACAAATAGAAATGTGTTTTCTCTGCATGGATATCTTCTCTTCATGGGTCGTTTTCCTCTCCGCTGCTGCACGGTGGACAAATATGTCCTCAGAGACCAACATGTGCAGGTGCATTACTTATGAACTTGTTTTAAATAAACCATTAAAACCAGGTTTATGTCTCGACAGCAAAAAAAAAAAAAAAAATTGCTGATCTTTAAAACTCCAGTGTAACTTTTGATTATGAACCTTTAATGTTTAGATGTAGCAGCAGATTTAAACATTTAGCAGAGAAAATGAATTTCTTGGCATGCAAAAAAGAAGCTCAAAAGTCTGGGTTTGTGGTTGAATATTTAGGTCATAAGTTGAGTATTTCTCCATGTTCATGTGGATTTGACTTTGACTTGATATCAAGTAAACAGCAAGACAGTTTGTTTTTTAGCCGTTATTTTTGTTTGTTTCCTGTCATTTTTTTAAATAGTTTTTTTTATATATAAAAACATAAAAAACATTTTTAGAACATGAATCCAGGATTAATTTTAAGGCAAAACATGCCCTTCACTTTTCATCTTAACAAAATTAGCTGTAGCCAAGTCAGTTCACCCGTTAACCACTAGGTGACTTCCTGTATCATCAGATTAAACTCATTTTCTCCAATGAAAATACTTCAACCATTCCCAAAAAACAAAAAAAAAGCTGTTGGTGCAATCATCTTTTGATCCACTGTGAAAGTGTTGCCGGTCTTTTAAATATAATTATGGTGTTTTTTTGCCAAAATTAACAAAACAGTTGTTTTGTCAGAAAGTAGTTTCCAGAGGTGTGTATTAGCAAGAGTCTGGCAATACGATACGTATCTTGATATGTCCCTCACAATGCGATATGTATCACGATATATCCCAAGACTGAACCAAAACAATATTTCGATTTTTTTTAAGAGTATGACTTAAAAAAAACTAAATATTATTAATAGGTCTTGCATTGTAATAAAACAGTAAAGTTTATTTTATTTACCGGTAATGATCACAACATTAAGCAGTAACTGTATCATATACAAGTTGCTTTTACCCAAGTAAATTCATGGTGGTTTTCTTGTGAAAAACAAAAGTAAAACACTAAAGGACACTCAAAAATAATTAATTAAATATCGTCATGTTAACATGTTAAATCGATACAAGAAACGGCAAACGAAATATCGGGAAATATTGCCAAATCTTTTTTTTCCCTACACATTTTTTAGGTCAGAGTGGCTGTAGTTCATTTGAAATTCACCTCTGAGTTGTAACGCCCCCTTGACGAAGACGTTCATGGATCTAGTCATCTACAAATGGATGCATCAGAATGGACCGACATGATTCAAGAAATACTCAAAAATACAGTTTTAAGCTACATTTTATAAATCAATTCTCCATTAAAAAATACTACAAGAACATGTTAAAAACACAGTTTTTAAACACAGCTTCTTTCAGCCAGATTTCATCTCCTGCTCTGTTTTGACACTTTTTTTGATGGACAACAAATCCTGCACCAGAATAAAAATGTTCAGGAATGGTCTCCAGCGGAGTCACTTTAGTGCTAAGCTAACCAAAAGCAAACGTAAAGCTCACTTTCTGCTCATGTGCGCGTAATAAATCCTCAGCTGCTGCGTCCTGCACGCCGGCTGCAGACGGAGTATTTTTAACCTTTCCTGCGTGTGACAGCAGCAGCTCTGAGTCGGGCTTTGTGCTGCGCTCGCCTGAGCCTGGGGTCCCAGCCTGTCCTCCCTCCTGCTCACCCCCCCACAAACACACACAGTGCTGCCATTCATCTCACCTCTGTATTAATAAGCTCGTATCCTACAAGTATGTTCAGGAGCTGGAAAATGTGGGATGGGGTCAGGGGGTGCAGCGGTTTTCTTCCACGTGGAGGCTCTGCGGTGCAGCCAGGATTTGGGGGCTCAGCGCCCTTAAATATCTATCAGTGGATTTATTGTTGCTGGGTTCATGTACAGCAAAAAAAGAGGCAACCTCATCCTGCAAGCTTGGTTTGGGGGACATTTGTGGATTCACCTCAATTGTATTTTTTCAGCAACAGCTGAAAATCAAATAAGAGAATTGCATAAAAAGTGTAAAAACTGTTGAAGTTTCAATATTTATACCTTAGCTAACCCGTCCGATGATCCCACCATGATGTAGCAATAACATTTTGTTTTACTGCTTAATTCGTTTTTTAAAATATTTAATTTTGTGTATAAAAATCTCTGTTTTCTTAAGTTAAATCAACAGTTCTTCATAGAAAACTTTTTCTTTTTGTTTAATTTTATGTGGAAGTTTGATTGGCATCTAAAATTAGCATAGTTAAGCTAGCATTGCTAACTATTGAGTATTTACAATTTATATATAGTTTTTCTGAGGGAAATTTTAATTGATAAGTTTGGTGACACACTCTACAAACAGAATGTTGTTCAATATATTTTTACGTTTTATTTAAATATATCAGGTGATTGGAAGTCGGGCCCGATCGATATGTTTCAAACTTGATTGAAATTGGATGTTGTGTCCCGATTAGGGGTGTCGCGGGAAATCGATTCTGTGATGTATCGCGATATTTCCTTCGCCGATACTTGTATCAACTTCAAATATTGACGTGACGATATTTGATTATTTCAAACGGAGAGTTATGAAAAAATAATGTTTCATATTTTGGACGTTGCTTTCGTCAATGACGTTATCAATAATCGCTGGTCCGCTAGCGTTAGCGTGTAGCTTCCTTCTGTCTTGAGAAATGGAAGGATCTGTCTCTCGAGCTTCCAGCGCTTGAATATACATAACACCGGTTTTATTTTATACTACTTAATGTTGACTTAGGATCCAAAACTCTGCGCCACATTGCTGTCGGTAACATATATAAACGCAGATTGTGGTCTTTCGTAGCTAGAATGAGTGAAGCCGTGTAGCTGCATGACCAGAGTCTCCGTCACAATGCTGTTGACGAAGCGGGCCAAAGTTCTGCTGAACTTCAGTCATAGATTCCATTTCAGCGACCTGACGGATCAGAGTGATGTGTACAACCATCTGAAAAAAGGCTGTTGTCGTGTTGATGAGCAGGAAAATATGTGTTTACTGCAGTGCAGACTGTCATGTAAATAAAGCATCTTCAAGCGCTCTCTTCACCCTGTCATCACACTGAAATGCTTCTGCCATGAATCGGCCTTTTGCCCCTTTATTTTTGAAGCACCGTTCAGGTTCCTGAAGTGTTTAAAAGCCACGTTCATGAAAAGCACTTTTATTTAATCAATCCTTCTTTTAGAACCTTATGGGTTAAGGCACAATCATTTAATTTTTTTTACTGAAAAATATTTGTTGTGGAAATAAGACGACATTGATGGTTCTCTTTAAAAAAAATTAATTCACCATAAGAAAAGCAACATGAACTTGCTTGGGTTATAGCTTAATGTTGTGATCATTAAAAAAAAAATAATTTTGAAATTTTATTACAATAAAAGATGTATTTATATTCAGTTAGTTTTAAATTTTCTAAGTAAAAAATTGTTCTAGTGCAGTCTTGGGATATATCGTGATACATATCGTATTGAGAGACTGTTATCAGAATTTTTTTTTTTTTGGGATCAAAAACAGTTAAATTATCAAGATATTCACTCAGATTTAGACTTTGGGGCTCAAAATTTACAATGTCTAAACCTTAGAAATTGACCTAAATGTTTTGCTTTGAAATGTCAAGATTTCATTGAGATTCCTGAGAAAATTGATAAAAATCTTCCAATTTGTAAGTAGTCTTTAAAAATTGAAAACAGGTTTTTGTTTTCATGTCTTTACAGTAGAGCTCACAGTTTACAACAGAGTTCGCATCTTAACCTTTACAAGCATCTCCGTCTCTTTTCTCCTCCCGCCTGCTGTCGTCTTTCGAACATGCAACCAAGTGGAAAAACACTTCTCATAAACAACCGATCTGTTTTTCTTCAGTATTGAAGACAAAGGCCAGTTTGATCAAAGCAGAGGTGTGTCATCTGTCAACCGAACTGCGTCAGTCCTGAAGAGAGGCCAGTCGTCGTGCTAAGAGAAGTCAAATATGTCACTGAAGATTTGGAGTTTGTTTCTCCTGAGGAAGAACAGCTGAAAACTTCTCATTGCCGGTTTTTAAAAGCCACGTAAAAAAAGAAAGCACATAAAGTTTGTGTTTTACACATCACTTAGAAAAATGTTCTCTCATAGGATCAAAAATAATATTTAGAAAACAAACTCAAAGCAAAGCTTTATATCCATAGAAACTATCGTTTAATAATTATTCCGATTCAGAACTTTGCCATATTAATTAAACTGTTTAAAAGTTCTCTTGAAGAATTACCTCACGAAAAACTCCATCAGACCAACTGTCAAGCACAGTGGTAGAGGGTTCATGATTTGGGCTTTTGCAAAGGCAGGAAGTAGGGATCTGGCTTGGTTTGGGTTTGTCAAATTTTGAAATAACATCAGATATATTTCTTTTTTATCTGATGATTTTATTTCCTTTTGTAGGTTAAAAAGTAATCAACTGGACCTAAATAATTCTCGCTCTTTGACCTACAATAACTCTCGGCTGTTTACTTGTGAATCAGCTGATTCTGACCCGCAGAAAAGCGGCTTTTCATATCAACTTTCCATCAAAATGCAACACATTGCTAACCCTAAGTGTTGCATAACAACGAAAAAGCTGTTTTCTTGGTAACAGAATCACCTGGAATTATTTACATAATTGTTTGAAGAGTTCAGGTAGTAGAAACAATGTCAACAATGAAGCTAAAGCTCCGGTAAACTCTTCATTGAATTCTAATTGAAATGGTGTTTCATAATGAAAGGCAAACCAACTCCACTTCAAATCATTTACAGTTTTTATTTTTGCACATTTGTGTTTTTTTTATCTTCTTTGTCGCTTCCAACTAGTTTTGAGGTTGTTTGAAGTTTTTAGCATGAAGTATTTCCTGATGAAACGTGCAGGAGTCTCACTCTTCTGCAAACTCACTGCGAGGATGTTGCTCAACCTCAAACAAAGCGAGATAAGATCAGCGATCGTCTGACCTCATGTTTCTCTTTATTAAGAGCTCATTCCATTGAAAAAAAAACCCGACACATTCGTAGTCACGGTTCACTGCAGATTCTCAACTATAAAGATAAAAATGTTTTATTTTTGAGCTCGTCTTCCTACAAGTTGATCCTCAAATTGGACAAACTTAGCATAAAAGTGGAGGAATGACAGTATTTGTTTATTTAAATTTACTGATTGTAATGCTTCAAGTATTTGCGACAATTCCCGAGTTTATAGGAGAAATCTTTATGAAATGTTTGTGTTTGCAGTCAGACAGGAAAGTATGGATGTGGGCGAAGCTTGTTACTACTTGTGGTGACATTCAACTCCAGTTCAGTATTACATGATTTTTTAGGTAAACTTCTATGAGCTCTGTACAAATTGCACACTCAAAATTACACACAATGTTAATCTGTTTTTTTTTTTGTTTGACTTTTTTCACATTTTCATGTCAATTCAGTCTTTTTTCAGAATTTAAGTCTGTCCAGCTGTCTCCTCCACCAACACAACCAACTCATTAGGTGGTGATCTGTTGAAAGGTCTTCATCTCTCTTAGTCAGTTGTCTAAAGAAAATGGCCGACGGTTAGATGATTTGACCATAAATTGACTATGGTCTGCTGGTTCTATGTGCACTGAAGCAGACTCTTGTGCTCAAACATGGTGATTGTTATAGACTGTTGCAGAAGTCCAATAACAAAGCAACTCTCCATCTCAGATCAAGAAGTCCATTTTCCCCGATCTCGTCCTTCCAAGTATCCCCGTCAGTCCTCGTCAGTTATGAAGTATCCCCGTGGAACAATTGAGTCCTCTGTTGGAAGCTTTTTAACACCTCAGAGACACCAAGAAGACCAGGTTCTCTTTACTGCTGTTAGCTGAAACCACAGTGAGGCATTCTCATAGCTTTCTCCAGGGTTTGGTCCGACCCTTCCCCTAGTGCCAAATGGATGTTGACTGCTTTCTGTCCCTAGATCCACTCAAACTCTTTTTACTGTCCCTACTCCTATTGCTGAGACATGTCACAACATTAAAAGTGACCACATATTTTCCACTTATTGCACTTTTTTGTTTTCACATAAATCAAACAATCCAACCTCCAGTTTTCCTGTTATGTCTTTACAACAGTTAAATGACATTGATGTTTCCCCTCAGCCTCCCACACAAGCTCAGACAAACTTTCTTTGTCAGTAAGGTGATATTTCTGCCCCGTTTTCACTCAGTACAGTACGGTATGGTACGGTCCAATTTCTTGGCGCTTTCTTTTGCTGTAATGACCTTCCAGCAATCAACGGGTTTCAACAGTAGCTCTATGCTAACCAGTATGTTGCATTTTTCTATGGACCTACAACAAGCACAAGAATGGTACAGTTTGGTCCCGGCTAATTGGTCCATTTTATCTTGGAAACGCTCAAAATCCTGGACTGGACCGTACCATATCGCTCAGTGGAAACGAGGTATTCTTTCATTTTCCCTTGAGAGGTGTGTCCTGTGGGAAGGGGATTCCATATTGCCTCTTTGGGCTGAGCCTTGAAGCTCCAACCCTGTGATTGGCTCCAGGGTGAAACTCAGGTGGTGTCAGGAAAGGTGGCATACAGGTCCTTGGTTTTAAGGGTTCCATAGGTGGAATTTTAGTATCTTTCCACCATGAAAAATCCTGCCAGGAGCTGACCGTATGTCTTCTTGGATGACTCAATCTCTCAAACTCTTCCCTATCATTTGGTGGTGATTTATAGATTTGTGAATTCTTTTTAGTATTTGATATTGTTGTACAGTTTGTTATTAAAAGTCTAAAAATGTTGCCATGGCAATCATGAATAAGTCCCTTTTGTGTTTTGTTGATTTCCTCTGTCAAACATTGACCATAGTGTGCAGAAGTCTTAGTCTTGTTCTTTTGTGGTTCCACCTTGTGACCCTGAAACAGCAGGAAATATGGAAATGCATGTACAGTAGTCGTGTCTGTGAAGGATCATAGCTGTTGAGGACAGTCTCAGTTGATGGCTGGCTGCTGGTTTCATGTTTCAAACCTGCGTTTGCTCTGAGGGAGTTCCCTTTGCTCTCTTGTATGAGATGACTTTCCTGTAAACAAACCGTGGGACAGGCCGCGCCTGCACCCGCGCATTACGCTTCAGCCAAAAGAAGCTCTAGTCTGCTTCCTCTGTTTCTTTTAGATCTTAGCTGAGGGAGGAACTGGTGATGATGCCCCAAAGCCTAAACTGATTTTTTATGAAAGTTTGCTGACAAAAGTGAAAATATAGAAACGCAGACCCCCTTAAAAAAACTTAACTTTCTACTTCCTTGTTCCGAGTCACGACGATTCTCACTTGGAGTCACAGAAGTGAGAAACCACACTGGCACGAGATATCTTCATTCACCAGTGGCGCCGTGTCACCATGTGCTTCTCAACGTGACGTGGGAGCATCGTGGCAGATGAAAGCGACCTTCTGACAGGCCAGCTGCCAGCTCACAGTATTGTCTGTATAGCAGCCATAGCATGCAGTATAAACACAAAAGGCAGGTTCGTCTTACATAAGAGCCGCCGTGCTGAGTGAAGACTGGCCTTCACTTCCCTTCGTTCCTTTGTCTTTTTTTTTTTTTTTAATCTTTTATGGGTTGAAATTTTTCACATCCTGCTTTGAAATGTGTCTGTCTACATTTTTTTTAAATAATGTATTCATAGGAGAAGACTAGATAAAATTATTGAATTGCTAAAAATGCTACATCAGGTTTTTTTTTTTTTTTCACGAAAAGCTTTTTCATTGTTTTTGTTTTTATTTACAGCAGTGACAATATCTGATTACCTCAAGCCCTACTTACTTCTCCTAACACCAGGAGTAATCTGTTTCCATTTGAATATTGGTCTTCTTGTGATTGAAGTTGTTGGTAAAAAGCCTCTTTGATCAACCAAGATCATGATTTTTACTTACTTCTTCAACATTATCAACCTAAAGGAAAAGGGAATCGACATGTTTTCTCCTCATGATTAATAGGACATAAGGTGTTAATGATCAGTTGGGTTTGCTGAACTAAGTTCTCTTCTGGCCCTTCAACATATCTAAGCGGTCTTCCTCCTCTTCCTCCTGAGAACACGCTTTATCTCTAAGGTCAGGGCGTCGGGATTCTGAGCCGCACAAATGAAACAGGATGACCTCTTGTGCCTCCATTATATCTCTTTTGTCCATTTCCTTCTTATGGTGCTGTTTTTGGCTCCTGGTCTGATCTCTAGTGGCAGATGCTTGCCTTGAGGTGTGGAAGGGGGTGGGGGTGAGCCCGCTTGACTAACTTTCAGGTCTGAGTGTAGCGGTCCGTCAGATGTGGATGCAGAGATTTAGAGACCATTGAAGGTGCTTCACTGAACATCTCAAAAGAAGTTTTTTTTTTCTTTTCTTGGTTTTTGTTACCATGGCAACAGATGCTGCAGGACTCTGTGTGCCAAATATGGGAGCTTGAACGCCGCTGCATGGATGCGCATATCTGCCGTGCTCTGCACCCGGCGCGGCCCAGCAGCTGCTGACAGGCTCACACAAGTCAGTCGCTTTATTTAAACACGGATTGAGCCGTTTAGCACCTGTGAGAGTTTATCGTCTTTTATTGTTTTAATTACAAAACTTCATTTTCCAAGAGCCTTTAAAGATAAAGTTTGCTGATTTTGCCACCAAACTCATAAAGAGAATAAAAAATCCAGTTTAAATTTAGCAGTGCCGTGTGGCTCTGCTGTGACATGGGCAGGATTCGACACCACGGCGGGCACGCTTCCATGTAAGCTGAGGGGGGCTTCCACGGCAAAGATGACGAATGCAGTGCCCGCTGCAGACCGGCGCTGGAATGCAAGGCGGGCCACGCCCCCAGCGCCGAGCTTGGCACAAGCCGGGCAGTTGCGATGGGCTAGAGGTCCTCTGACCTTCCTGTCTTACCCGCGGGGGGAGCACTACAGCTGGGAAATAATCCTGTCCCTTCATGCCTCTCCATCCATCTGCTTTAGGAAGAACTGAGAAAAAACAATGTAAATTGGAAGCATGTAAGCTTGTACATCTTGTGTTATCTTGTTGGATTTGCTGTCTGTAAATCGATCAGGGATAATCCAGTCCTGTCGAGCTGCATTTATGAGAGAATTACCAAAATGGACATGAATTGTTTGCTAGAGTTAAGTTTCACAATCTCGTTAGAATTTTGTGCAACAAATTTTTCAGAAAATGTTGCTGCATTTGACATTTAATGTGTGAATGTTGCAGTGGAGTGTCGTAGAAATCTCTTTTTTGTTTGATTGACATTTGTGGGCAATGAAATGAAAAGGGTATCAAACAAAGCAAAGTCTAATGCCTGCAGTACCCAGAATGCTTTGAAGGGCCAGGAGGCAGGTGATTGGTCAGAGGGGTTGATGGGAAGTTCCTAGCAAACTGTTTGTATCTACAACAAGATTGTTCAGTTGAAACATGCACAACACTACCTCATTTTTCCTGTTTTTACGCTGAAGCACAGTTTGTATGGCTCCTGACTGTGGTACCCATCATGCTCCAACAGTCCATCAAGCTGTTGGACTTTATCGTTGACAGATTTCTTTGGAGGTGTGTACCACAGAAAATAAATTCCTGATCAAATTTCATACACAATACTCATAAATGTTGTTTTTTTTATGTAACTCAAATGATTTTGAGTTCAAAAATATGGTCATCCATTGGGAAATGGGCAGTTGGTGAAAGTCCTGGAGAATGGAAATGATGCAACAGGAAGATGGGATCGAAGGATCATGGTCCAAGATAATCTAACAATAATTTTCTCTCAAATATTTACAGACCTTGAACAAAAACCATTTTTAGGAACTAGGGACTATTTTGAGAAGGGTGTACCTGCAGGCCCGGAGACCCAGCAGCGTTTTCAGGACCGCATTCTCAGGACCGCATTCTCAGGACCCAGGCTTTTTTACCACAGCGCCCCCTACTGGTTGGAGTTTGTTTTGTTACTTTCTGAAGACTTTACGAGGCACATTGCACATGTGAGTAGTAAGAGTAAAAACACGATCGAAGCGCTGTTACAACTTAAACAACTAGGTAATTTATCAGATAAATCTTAAAATATAAAAACTAAACCAATAAATTTCAGTTTTTTGCAGAAACATAAACATTGATGTCTATGTGAATCTTCGCTTAGCTTTTATCCAAATTAATGTGTTTGTGTAAATCTAAATTATTGATGGTTTATTAGCAATACATCTTGCAGAATTTTACAGCACAATTTTTGCATCTTTCCATCAGACTCAACTCTCTATCAGTAGTTAGATAAAAGTAAGAAAAACACTGGAAATATTCAGTCATAATCAAAGTTAAGGGTGAATGAAACATACCCAATTCTCACCATTATTAACATTTATTTAAAAAAAAACAAAAAACAAAAAAACCATGAACAGCACCCAGCGCAAGAAGGCGCTGTCTCAAAAAACAAGTCCTGAAAACATCCTGAGAACGTTGTTAGTCCTCCAGCCAGTAGGGACGCTGTGTTAAAAAAGCCAGGGACCTGAGAACGCGGTCCTGAGAGCGATTTTTGGCGGTCCCCGGGTCTGCAGGTTTGTACTACTGACTATTTTCACATTATCAGCCTTAAATATTTGGAAACAGGAGACCACGGTTTTTAGCTTGTTTCAGCTTGTTCATTGACTCTCATGGACTGCTTATAGTTCTGACAACCTTCATGATGAAGCACTAAAGCTTTTCATGTCATTCATGTCCAAATGACTGATTACATTCCTACTTCCTACTACGTTGAATGTCATTTCCTGACTGATCCGCCCTTCGGCGCTGTGACTTCTAGTGTCTCTTTCGTACAAAACCACCAACCCAACATCTTCTCTCATTTGTCCTGTAAAATTAGGCCGTGCGAGGCTGAGCTGGAAGTGCTGAGGTATGAATGAACGTCCGGCTGCTTGTAACTGCTACACTGCTCCGTTAGCACTTTCTTGCAGTCGACTTGTCAGAACACATTAGCAGTTCGTTCGCTCGCGAGATCACCGCGGGCCAGTCCTGTGTCATCTGCATAGAAACTCTACTGTATGGGGGGGTTGGTTGGCTGCACACATGCAGCTGACATGAAGAGGTCTTCATGTGCCTCTGCTCTTCATCTTTTCATGGCCTCTGGCAGTTTGCAGCTTTTTTTTTTATTCTGCAGGACCGTCATCAGCTCTCGCAGAAGCAGCAGTCCAGCTCTTCACCGGGCTCCCCCTTGCACGGCAGCTGCTTAAAAACATAATTACTTATGCGTAAAGAGCACATATTGTCTAGAAAGCACTCTGACAGCGAAGTGTGTTCACAAGATCGCAGCAAAATGCACACAGACGCTTCTGTGAAAACAAAACCACAATAAAAGCTGGAAAGTGGCTGATTCACCAGCGATCGAAAGGCAAAGCGTGTCGTAGAGAAGAAGCAAAATAATGAAGCTCATTTAGGAAAAAGCTTCAGCTCTACAGGGCAGTGATGGATTTTGATGTGCAGAGTGAGAAATGTATATACTAACTATAATCAGAACGAACAGAGAGTTTATGTAACTAATAAACACATGTTATAAACTAGTTTTAGGACTAAAAGTCGCTTCAAACTTTAAGTCAAAACAGCCAAAAAAATCCATAGTAGAGATAAAAATACGTTTAAGTGGCACTTTTTGGGGAAAAAAGTGTGACGCTTCCAAACAACTCTGTTAAGCCCGCCGTAATATTGCTGTCACAACAGACGCAAATCCGTCAAAACCTTAAACACTTAAAATCTGATGCTTAACGCTGGTACAAAAATGTGTTCATAAACTAGACACTCTCGCCACGTTTGGGAGATGCTACAGTCAAAAGATTTTAACCTACATGGAAGCACTGCATTATATATCTCATTTACAATGGAAGACACAGCTGACGTTAAGAGATCCCATTATTTATTTTTGAAGAGTTCTACAAAAGCATCGGTAAACGCGTCTCCATCTCTGGGTTCATGAGATCATTCAGTCTGTTTTTTTTTCCCTTTATATACTGCAGGAACTGCATCTGTAATTTCAGCGGTACTTCCGTCTTTTTATGACCCAGTTTGATGGCTTACTGTCCAGCATTAGTGCGAAGAAGGAAATAATAAAAACAAGTAGTAAAAAATATCCAAAGGTTTGGAAGGAGAACAATCAGATTCTCCTCCATGTTTGTTTTGAACTCCCCCTGCTGGTGGTGCTTCTTCTTCTGCATCTCAAATTTGCAAATCCTGATACACACACCTACAGGACCCTCTAGTGGTTACTAGTGGAAAAATAATGAATACAGAAACCTATTATTATACGTATACCCCATAAAAATATGATAATAAAACAGTTAAATAACACGTAATATCAAATGTAATATATGAGCTAACCCTCTGCACACGTTAGTGTGCAGAGGGTTAGCTCATATATTACATTTGATATTACGTGTGCTAATATTTGAGCAGCTCAAATATTAGCTCCACAGTGCCCCAGTTAAGCAGAATTAAATATTGCGGTAAAATAACCCAAATTTTAATGTCCACGCCTGTGGACGCCAAGTCTGAAGAGGTTAATAAAGCAAATCTGTCCAACTAACTATACATTTTTTTTTCAGTTGTTACTAACGTGACTTAAATAAGTGTTCCAACTTATCAGTAAAGTTTTGACTCTTTCATTGAAATAAATGTAAAAGACTTTCAAGACGGTTCATTTTGGCAATTATCAAATATGTTTTCATTAAATTAACCAAAGTTTGTGGTTCAATTTTTGGTTATTTTATCTCTAAAAATGCTTGAATTTTCTCTGAATCTTAATTTGCTATACAGTACTGTGTGTATGCTTTCAAACAAATAAACCTTTAAATCCTGAACACTAAAGTGTCTCAGGGTTCAACCAGCTCAAACATAAATACATTTCTCAGACAATCACAATTGTGAACAAAGACAATTGCTTATTCAAAAAGTTGCACACATTTTTGTTTCCATTTTTTATCTTTCAAACATTAATGATAGATGGGTTTCTTTGTTTACTGGTTTCTGAAGGTCAGTGTCTATTTCGACGATTGGACTGCTGACGTACTTGTGTGAAGATTCATATCTATCTTTAGCTGCTGCTGAAAGAAAGGCCATCTCCAAAACCTCTTATTGTGCAGGTTCTCCCTGGAAACGTTTGTATCGGCACATCCCTCAGATCTCATTAGGAGGTTCTGTAGGACTCGGTTGTGGAATCTGTGAACACAATCTGTGTCACCGAAACCCGGCAACACATTTTCTGACGTTGTTTCTGCTTCTTCCATATGTGTTCATCTATTAGTTTGTAACGTGGTGCAATCTTTTCTTTTCTTTTGTTATTTTTATTTTTTGGGTTTATTCCAACAGAATTTAAAACTACGTGAACTCAATGGTCATTGTGTCCGATAAGGAATTTTAGATTCAATTCAGAACTGTATTTTAAAAGGAACATAAAACCTTTAGAGAGAGAGGAACTTGCCTCAATTAAAATTTTCTGGGACAAGAAATGCTATAAAAATGTCTTTTTATTTTAGTCTTGTAGCCCTACAATTCCAGGTCTGCGAAATTCTCTGAAATTCTCTAGAGTGTTGACCGTGTGCTGAACTCTGCTGCCCCCTCTGGTGGTTTTCAGGTCAACACATAGTTAAGGGGTTCATGACCAGGTTATGACTTCCATTATGCATTATGTGTGTTTTGTTTATCTTTTATTTTTGAAAGCGGGTTGTGCCTTTAGTTTGAGATAAGTACTTAAGTTTTATTATGTTTTTTTTTCTTGAGACTTTGATCCTGTGTGACACAGCAGCAAGACGTTTAGCTGTCCCGAGAGCAGAGGTCTGAATGATGAGGACAGTAGGAAAATAGCCTTCCTTCATCTTCTTTTGAACTGTTCCGTGTTTGTTCTGGCCGTGTTCCTGCCCTCATGCGCTCAGATGAAGACGTATGATCGCGGCTGCAGCTCTAACATGTGTTTACTTGTGGGCGCGTGTGCTGCTTTGATGCCTGCGCCGTGACTGAGCGCTTCTGACTTATTATGACTGCGTTGTTTAGTGAAAGTGGGTTAAACAAAAAAACCCTGCGTGTCCAGGTTAGCATCAGGCTTTCAATCCATCAAGCCTGACTTGGAGATGTATCGTGTCGCTTCTCCGCGCCAAATCGTGTTCCCACGCCGCTCGACAAATTGCCATTTAAGTGTTTGTCTTTACTAAACAAACGAGAGCAAGAGGAACGTCGGCTCGTGTGTCTGTCCCGGGAACACACAACAGCTGCTGGTTGGAATAACAGGGGAGAAGTTCGTGTTACCGCCTGGGCTTTTAATAGTCTTGTTTGACTGCAGAGAAAAGATTAGGTTGAAGTACAGTAGCTCGATCACATGTCACAGATGAAAGTTTGTTGACAGAGGAATCTGCCAGCTTTGTGTGCATTTTTTTGTTGTTGCAATTTTGTTTGTTGCACTGAAGCCCACTCTCCTGTCAAATAGTACTGCCACAAAAATTATTTTAATAGTCGACTAATCACCGATTATTTTTTACGATTAGACGACTAATCGGGTGATGCGCAAACTAGATGTAAAGCACACATCTTAACTATCATTAGCTGAAGCTGATAGCCAGCTAAAATATTAGTTAGATGCCAAATTAGCCTAAAAAATCCTAAATTAGCCAAAATAGCTAGCATGAAGCTGAAATATAGGCTTAACTCCAAATTAGCTTAAAAAACTGAAAAAATCCTAAGTTAGCCAAAACAGCTAGCATGCAGTAGAATTATTAGCTTTACTCCAAATTAGCCTAATAAACTGAAAAAAATCCTAAGTTAGCCAAAATAGCTAGCATGCAGCTAAAACATTAGCTTTACTCCAACTTAGCCCTATAAAACTGAAAAAATCCCAAATTAGCCAAAATAGCTAGCATGAAGCTGAAATTTAAGCTTAAATCCAAATTAGCCGAAAAAAACGGAAAAAATCCTAAGTTAGCCAAAACAGCTAGCATGCAGCTGAAATATTAGCTAAACTCCAAATTAGCATATAAAACTGAAAAAATCCTAAATTAGCCAAAATTGCCAGCATGTAGCTGAAATATAAGCTTAACTCAAAATTAGCCTAAAAAACTGAAAAATCCTAAATTAGCCAAAACAACTAGCATGAAGCTGAAATAATAGCTTTACTCCAAATTAGCCTAATAACTGGAAAAAAGCCTAAGTTAGCCAAAACAGCTAGCATGCAGCTAAAATATTAGCTCAACTCAAAATTAGCCTAAAAACCAGAAAAAATCCTAAATTAGCCAAAAAAGTTAGCATGTTGTTGAAATATTGGCTAAATTACATATTAGCCTAAAAACAGGAAAAATTGCTAAATTAGCCAAAACATCTAGCCTGTAGCTGGAAAAAGCTAGCATAATGCCATTATAACTTTCAACTTTACTACACTCTGACTCTAAATAATATAAAGCAATGTCTAATCGACTATTAAATCAGTTGTTGACTATTTTAGTTGTTGATTATTCGTCGATTAGTCGGCTAATCTTGGCTGCCCTACTATCAAGTGTGTAATGTTGTATGTGCTGTGTGACGGGGTGAAAGTTGCGATCGGCTCCACAGGAGCTCACTTTTGCATATGGAGACTTTTTGGAAAAATATTTGTCAAAGTAATTTATATTTGCGCCTGGCAGCTGCAGCGAGGAGACTTATTGCTTTTGGCGGTTTGCAGGCGGATGGAAAACCAGCCGTCGTTATTGGTTTTATAGGAGGATTAAATATACTTTAATGAGAGATTTTATTCATAACTTATATTTAGATAGAGTCCTCAAACTATGACTTACACATAGTTTCTCTCTACCGCTCATTTTAACAGCTTCACTCGCATTCCCTCTTTTGGAAAGTTGAACTTGTAGATTCAGACACTCATTAAGCACACAAAGCTCAAGCAGTTTCCTGTTTTGATTCAGGTGGCTGTGATTTTTATCCCCTCAAACACCAGGAGGTCCGCGCTGGAACAAAAAAAGCATTCCTAATAGTTTAACTCCTTCAAGTTCAAGAGATGGAATAACGTTATTCTGGCCACATTTATTTGAGGTTTCGGAACAAAAACTCTGCTGCCAACTGTGACAGACGAAAGTGTTAATTGTTTCCCTCTTTATATAAACGTGTCTGAGCCGTATGCCTTTACCTCTATTTATACTGTGCTATGACCCAGCTTTAGATGGAAAGCAAAAGGTCATCTTTTTATGGCTAATATATATATTTTTTATTCTTATGGTGGCATTTTACAAGGATCACGACTCCCTCTGTAACAAGCAAGAATTTGATAGACCAGAGATATTTTTGGAAGCTGGTCAGTAAACAGCTGAGGCACAAAAAGTCTCTTTTGGTTAATTGCCATCAACACTTAAAGATCCACTCTGATGAAAATGTTTTTATTGGTGTTTTTAACGTTTTGTGGCAATTGTTTGGATGATTGAGGACAAATGTAAAGAAAATTAAGCTTAAAATAGAATTTCTGAGTATTTCTTTATTTAAATCATTGTGAATCAAGAGCAGACAAAAAAAAAAAAAGTTGTATCATTGTGTTAGAGATGTTGAAAATAGGGGCCCACAAACTCCCTACTTTGGTCCATTCTGATGCATTTACTTGTAGATGACTAGATCCATGTTTTCCTCGTCCAGATGGATGATGGGATGTGCGGGCCTACAACTCACTCCACATCTCAGAAGTGAATTTCTTATAAACTACTGCTGCTCTACAGAAACTATGTCCTAAAAAAATTGGTATAATCCTGATTAAAAGACTGCTCGGAGCAGGTTTTTAAACTATTATTTTTGTTCAGTTTAGCGTAAGTCTGAAGGAAATTTAAATCATTTTTATTTTTGGAATCAAACTCTTTCTGTTTTGTTTAGTTCTTCTTTCTTTTTTGGTAAATCTGTCCGTACAGTTTTACAACAGCCCTAAATCGAGACAAAAACAGTTTAATTTTAAGAGGGAAATGTATTTTTGAAGCCAAAGGATGTGTGTTCCGCTCACAGGAATCAGCTGGACTTCCTTTTTTAACAAGTATGTCGTCTGTGTGACCCCGGCGAGCAGCAGGAATGCTGACAAGTTTAGCGTGTCACAGTCAAGTTTTGAGAAGCAGCATCTTCAAAGATCTCCTCCGAGTCTGTTTGCCTTCTGAAAACACCAGAAGATGGAAAAAAAATGAACAACTCCCAGCTGGCGTGAGTTAAATTTCCAGACTGTCCCAGTTTTTTTTTTTTTTTCCTCTTGGAATGTTTTTTGTATTTCCTTTCTTTTAATAATTAACACTTCTTTAATACTTTTACTGGTTTTCTTCTTGCAGTTCTGTTAGAATATTAATGTAGATCTTCAGTACTGCATAGAAACTGTCTCTACGTATTATGGGTTATGCTTTAAGAAGTTATTCCGAATGGAAATATCTCAGATCTAGAGCAAAGATTTGTATTAAAATCCTGCCGACTGGTGATTTCTAAAATATGTCAAAAACGAATTCCTCCTTTTTTTTATTTTATTTTTTTTAGTGGAAGCCTTCAGCGGTTTGTGTTGTCCTTCTAAAAGACAACAACAAACTCCTCCAAACTGGTTTGATTTGTTCTTAATTATTGTGGCAAACAATCAGTTTGTCTGTTTCTTTTATCTTGAATGCCTGATTTTCAACTTAAACAAGTAAAATCCTTAAAGTTTAAGTGTTAAAAATGTTGCTGTACTTTGATAAGAAGCATGTTTTGTTCTGACTTTCTGCAGAACGGCTGGTGCTTTTGCTCACCCCTCCCACATCCCTGCTCACAGTGTAGATCATTTATTGGACATTTAAACCTGGTATTTTTTTTTTAATACTTTTACTTTCTGAGCCCAAAAATATAAAATATTTTATCAAAAGTATTGCTTTACCCATCCAAATGATCAGAATCAAGCGTTTAAATCATTTAAATCATTTTAAATCAGGCACTCGGGCATGCGGAATGAAATGAACGGAGAAGTTTGAAGAATTCTTTCCAAACTTCGAATCCTCTGAAATCTTCATGCAGAAATTCCGACTTCTGCCTTTGTTTCATGAATAGAAAAATAAAATGACTTCCAAACAGACCTGGCTGCTTGTACATAAATACAGCAGAGTAAAGGGTTTGAACGTTAATGCATATCAAGCAGCTTCCTCATCGACCATCTGCTGCTTCGTCCTAAACCACACCTGACCTCGGCCCTCGGTGCGTCTGCTTCAACCTGCCACTTCCTTAATGGGCCGACACACTTAGATGGTTCATTTTTGGGATAGTGGTGCCTCATAAATCCTCCAAAAGCCTCACAGGTGACTATCAAATATGAGTGGTTTGAGGGATGACTCAGCACATATCGTCCGTTTTTGGAGAAAAAACAAGGCAATTCAAAATTCCTTCTACACACTGACCAAAAATATGGAAGTTATCTTCAACAATTACAAAAAAGAAATCAGTATTTAAATCAGTTCTTCAAATTATGTGATTATATTTTGATTTTTAAATACTTATGACTCCAACTAAGGCCTCACTTCACTTGGTGTTAGTAATACCGATAAATCCTAAAATTTGTTAAAAATGCTTGAGTTTTTAGAGGATATTTATGCTATAAAAACGATATTGTAATGAAATAAATGTTTGTAAAAGATGGATAAAGAATGTCAAGAAATTACTAACAAGCAATGCTAGAAATCCCATCTAAAGTCAGAACACTTTAGAAATGTATCTGCAGCTTTAACCTTTTATTTATTTTTAGCGTAAAATGTTAGTAATTAAGTTTTAAATAAAAAAAAAGCATGTATTAATGTAATTTGTGCTTGCTAGCTTTTAGCCACTTTTAGCTAAAGAAAAAATGACCAAAAACAGTTCTGAGGTTTTTATTTAAAAAAGAAAAAAAACAGGTTGTTAAATGTGTTCATCAATCACTGAATGTACATTTGTTTCACCTAAAGTCCAAGCTTGAAGCTTTTAAAGGTCAAGCAGAACAGAAAGAGACCACAGCCTCTGATAAATGAAACGCTGACAGGAGTCCGACTGAACAACACTTCTGTTTTTTTATTTTTTTCTTCTTTCTGACCTTTGGTTACATGTTTAAAGTCTTTGAATGGGTTTTTTTCTAAATGATTTCTTGTCAAATATATGATTCCAACCTATGAATTTAGAACAATTTTGTCATGTGGAGGTAAACCTCCAAAAGATGCTAAGAAGTTGGAATGTCAACTTTATTTCAACGAATTGAGTTCAGTGATACTGGATGTTCTAATTGGCTCACCTGAACCAGGTAATCAGTCATGAGTGGGACTTCTGGAAATCATGAAGACACTGCGGCCTTCGAGTTGCTTATCCATGATTTAAAGTAACCAACCAAATAATAATAATAAAAATAAATAATTTTCTACATTATAGAATAGAACAGAATAGCAATACTTTATTCATCCCAGGCTGGGAAATTAAAGCAAAAGTTTCCTATAAAGGACAGAGAATACTATTTAAAAATAAAAATAAGAATTGATTTTACTCAGTTTTATATTTTAAAAGCTGGTGAAAAGCGAGTGGTTTCTTTTTGTGGTTGGGGGTCATTGTTTACGGTCTTTTGAATCAGCTGCTTCCCGTCCAGAACGGGACTTTCTATTTTCCCTCAGTGTGGAGAGAGTTACAGTCGCCTGTGCTGGGAACAACGTTCACTGCAGTCAGCTGTACATCCATCAGGCCTTAAACGAACACCATTGCATCATTCCTTTTCCTTCCTGTTGTAACTGAACGGCGCTTCGCCTCTCTCAGTTCAGCCCGCCCGCCGCCCTCGCGGGCGTTTTTACGAGAAGCGAAGCTCTGCGCCTCTGCGGGCAAAAGTGTCTGGAAGACTCGGAATTGCAAAATGACTGCCGAGGGCGGTTAAATGCATCGTTTTATGCCCTGCTGCACAAATTTCTGCAGTCAAGCTTTTAGTTGAATGAGCTAATTTGATGTTGTAAACTTCTTCTGGTGTCTGTTGTTTATGGAGGAGCAGAGTTTAGCTTTAAGGCCGGCTTCATTACAGCTTCTTTCTCTCGACACGTCGGTCACAGAGAAAGCTTTAATTGGGCCATAAACACAGTGTGAAGTTGTGTGATTGTTAGTTTTCTGTCTAATTAGGTTGAGAGACGGAGAATTAGTAAAAAAACAGCCTGTAGTTAATCTCATATGAACCTTAAACTGCAGCCATGCTGCTGCACCTTCAGAGCTTTTGTGGGTTAAATCAAATTCAGATTAAAACAATAAAAGTTTGTGATATTGAACTTTTAAGCATTTCCTTATCAGTTTGGAAGCTTTGGAAAAACAAAAAAACATTTTCCACTAAAGGGATTTATTATTTTGTATACATTTTAACCCAATAAAAATTGTTTTTTTGTCAAACAATTTCTAAATTTATAATCTAAATGATCAGTTTAAATCACAATTTAAGTGAAAAAGTTCTTTTTATATTAAATATAAATTACAACCAACAATTTTACATGTCAGATTCGCCAAAAGGTGCAGAATTTATTTGTCTTTGATCTGGAAATAAAGCTTCACAAGATGCTCCTCGTCTTTCATCTTCAAGCGTGGCTCCGATAGCAGAACAGACGACTTTGGTTCTTTTCTTGTTAATTTACGACTTTTCTCTCGTAAATCTACAAGATTTAAAAGTCATGAATTTACGACTTCAAAACACGTACATTTATGAGACAAAAGTCATAAATTTAGCCTATGACTTTTAAAGTCATAAATATGCAACTTTATTCTCGTAATTTAACAGTTAAAACTTTTTATTCAGTAAATTTATGAGATTTAAAGTTGTAATTAAATCTTTAAACATTTGTTTATAAACTGGCCCTAATACTCTGGCGTACAGATGTGCTCAGGTTTACATAAAATGGAAAAAAAATTTGA
>NC_050512.1:25027043-25068402 GCF_002922805.2 Oryzias melastigma
AGGTCCACTTCATGAAGAAAATGTTAATTTTGAAATTACGACTTTAAATCTTGTAAATTTACGAGAATAAAGTCGTATATTTATGACTTTAAAGGTCATAGGCTACATTTATGACTTTCAATCTCGCAAATCTACGAGATTTAAAGTCGTACATTTACGAGAAAAACTTGTAAATCTATGAGATTTAAAGTCATAAATGAATGAGAAAAGAATGAGATGAAAGACGTGCTTCTGATGAAAGTATCTTGTGAGGATTTAATTCCAGATCTGTGTTAAAAACAAAAAAATTCTGAACCTTTTGGTGATTCAAAATCAAATTATTTCCAGATTCAGTGTCAGTAGTACGGAGTTTCATATGTAAAATAAAAAGCTCAGAGATGCATGTTCATCAGGGCCTTCACTTTATTTTTCCTTTCATTTCCCAGAAGCCCTTTCGCCACCTTACGTCATGTCTCTGTCATGTGCAGAAACCAAAGAGTACGAGATTTAAAGTCGTAAATTTACGAGATTTAAAGTTTTTTTTTTCTTTTTTTTTTGGTGGCCCTAATACTTAGTCGTGGTTTTGTGAAGCCATTTATTGTCAAAAATATGTTTGGATTTTTTAAATCAAAACGAAACACCCCCCTCCTCCACGATTAAAAGTTTAGGAATAGTCTTAAAATCAGAATTCCTTCACACACCATGAAGAGTGTTCACCGTTTCGTTGAGCTGTCTGAATCTAGAATTCTCTGTGAAAAACATTGTTGCTCACTAGACTGGTGAATAGACCACAATGCATTGTGTTTAAAGGATTTGGCAGAACACAATGGGTTCATAAATAAAATGTTCATAATCATTAGATTTTTTTGCAGGAAATCTCTGATGTCATGTTTAAAAATAAAATGTAGAGAGCATTTCTCTTAAAATTCAGGTGCTAGATAATCCTGTATATTTTCTAGTATTTTGGGGGAGGCAGAGAATTCTGACATAACTGAAGATCTTCGTTTTCAGCCTCACGAAAATGTTCACTTCTGCTGCTGAGACAGTTTCTTCTTCTGGAGACTGTTTGATTCTTCGATTCTTCTCTCTGTGTTTGAGTGGCGTGTTTAAGAGGATAAACGTGGCACGTTTGTAATCCTGTCAAATTAAAAGCAGCGGCAGACGCGGACAGTTCGCTCCGAGCGTCGAATGGATCCTGTTAGAAAGAGCGATTTGTTTGATTTGAATGTGAAAGGCAGCTGCCTGTGTTGGCTCCCAGCCTTCTTCCCACACATTCACTGTCACGCTTCAATCTGAACCCATCAGCTGTTTCACACCCTGCACTGCACTAATGTACTCTCTCTGTCACAAACGCAAAAACAAAGCAACGGCGTCCCACAAACGCGCACGAAGGCTTGAAGCCCACACAGCAGGTCCACATGCATCTGTGCACACGCTCCGTTTGACCGACACACATTTTTCTTTAGAGATAACCGAACCAGCGGGGGGGGGCTCGGATGGAGTATAAATACCCACGTGTGAAGGATTGACGACCTCCACCTGTATGAGTTCACGTTTGCTGAGCGCCTACTCGGCTTTCGAAGACGTCCCAGACGATTGGGATGTTCTTTACAACCATTTCCAGTTTTTTACGGCTGCAGACTCCCAGATAAGAATAATCTGTATCAAAAATGCACATAATCCTGAGGAGATTTCTCGTTTTTTCTATCAGGTTTTTGGGTTCTCCAGATCACGGTGAAGGTCGGCTTCCGAGCCCGGCCGCCGGCCTGCGCATGGATACGGGTTTTTGCTCAAGGACGTGTCAGCAGTGGCCTTACCGAGGATTACAGACTGTTGTATAAATAAAGCTGCTCTCCTCGGCGTTGATCCACACAAAGCAGCCGCCTCCTCGGTTCTGATTCTGCTATTTATGTGACCACCGTAGAATTCATTCTATAATAATTGTTTCTTTTTAGATCAGCAGATCTAAACTGTATTTTAAATTACCTAATAGTTTGACATCTTATAGTCCTATAACATATATTATATCATTATCCTATATATGCCTCATATTTGGATTCATTCAGGTGGTTTACTGATGTCGAATTGATTTTAAATGGTGCGCGGGACTCTGTCAAAACATTTGTACCGCTGTTATTGTAATTATGCTAATGCTGCTAACATGAAGTGGTGTTGGGGTGTTTATTTCTGTGTTACTTAAAAGGTTAGGAGTTAAAACTAGGGGTGTTACGGATCACAAAACTCGCGGTTTGGATTGTAGCAAAAAAAAGAAAAAAAGAAAAAAAGAAGGAATAGACGAGAAGATGGGTGGGATCCGCGGTACACGTGTGGGCTGAACTGTGGTTAGTGATCCATGCGGATCATGGATTATCAATGATCCATTTCACCCTTAGTTAAAACGTATTCACAGTAAGTTTTTGTTTTTTTTTATTCTGTTTTTTAAAGTGTTGCAAGCAAGGTTGGGACTTAAAGGTATTGGGACTACGCTAACAGACCTAATGCTTCCAACACGTTGGAAGTTACAAATAAGTTATAGAGTTACTGCGAATTAAGTCCCATTAGCTGTCGCACACCTAGGTACGTAAAATGTATTTATTTTAATTCATAATTATATTAAAACAGAAGGTCATAAAGTCAAAATTTGATTTCTTAAAGGCTAAAGTAAGACTATGCGACTGTGGTGTAACTGCATCGTACAGTAGCATCCCCGTATGTCTTCAGTGTATACAACTTACGGGGTATTTAGACCGGAAAGTCCTTAATTTGGTCCAGATCAAGTCCTGAACTTTGGGTTTGGTCTCTATTCAGACTTCCATTTACCGAACATTTCTGTATGAACCAAAGCTTATAAATAAGACCACGTGGCTAAACATCTCTTCAGTCATTGGCCAGGAATTATGGGGGTGGGGCAAAGTTATGGAAGTCCTAAACTTTGCAATCCTTGTTGGGATCTGATTCAAAGTTTATATTTCGCTGAAGAATTTTGGACGTCTGTATCAATGTCAGGTTCAACAATGGAGGCACGCTGCACGACGGTTACTGAGAAGACAATATTTATGACATATAGAGAGTTGGGAAAACCGTGTGAAGCTATGTGGAGCGAAAAGGCTCCACTGGGGTGTATATGGAATTTTCTATATCTTGATAAAGGTTCGATATAGGAACCTTTGGTCTTCTGGGCCCAGAAAACCAAAATACCTGCAGCACCTGGACGGGTCTACACCCATACGGGTCTGTTTGACTAAACTTTTGAAAACATCTGTTTTGGAGTGAAGTTAAAGAGTTTAAATGAAGTAACTTCAAAACTTAAATATAAACTTTTAGATTTAAGTCAAGTGTGTTGTTTTAGCAAAACATTAAAATGTTTTTTATACTATATTTGGGCTAAAAAGAAAAGCGATTAGGATTTTTTTTGGACTGTTGGGTGAACGCTTCAGTTTGAGGTGATATCACTGAAGCTGTTGTGTTAAACCTGTACAAATGAACAGAAGTTTGAACGTATGTTTGTCAGGTTTGTGTTTGGATCAGAGATCACAGCTCATGATAAATCTTTACAAACATATATAATTTACCATCTTGAGTGACTTTCCAGGCTGGTCTTCCTCACCATCTGCAGTCTGCATCAGACTGATCTGCAGAAGCGGCGGACCACGCCATCCGCAGCCTCCATATAAACAAAGATGTCACTTTTTTTAGTGAGCTCATTTGTCGAGGTGTCGCGGTGAACCTTCACCCCTTAGTCCTCTCACATGAGCTCACCCTTCGTAAACTTCACAAACTCCAGCAGCTGTCCAGAACTCTAGTTTATCCTCGTCCGGACACTGCACGTTTATGAGAGTTAAACTGGTCTGTTAGACTTAAACACATCGGCGCTGCTGCCCATTTGGCCTCGTACCTTTTCGGGCTCATTTTGTTCATTTGCTTGATGCGGAAGCTTGAAGGCGTCTCAGAAGGACGGACAAAGGCAGAGTGGGCACTCGTCCTCTCCACATCCACAGCCTTAATTAGAAGCCTAATTACACGGGGAAGCTGGATCCCAGGGGAGAACAGAGGAGGCAGCGAGATGTGGAGGAGGTGGTGGAGCAGCGTCGTGTTTTACAAAAATAACCCCCCTCTCCCACCCCCGGACTCTAACTCTATCAAGAACACATTATATTTAGCAGACACTTTCATCTGAAGTGACTAGCAGAGTACTTTTATGTTTGGGGGGGCCATAGGTGTCTCGCCCAAAAACACATTGACTCTGTAGCCTTGAAATTGAACCCATGACCAACTGATCTGGACACGGGCTGGCGAGCGACGGCCGCCACCATCCCTCCCCATCTTTCAGTCTTTACCGCCTGATCCGTTTCATTCTTCCAGCTTCTGCCACGCCGGCATCACTCCACTGATTACTGGGGGATTTTAGCCGTCTGTCCGACTCTTTGACATCTAAGAAAGTGACAAAAACAACAAATTCTCTTTAATAGAACTGCAACTTTTTGTAATTGTTGACTAATTTGGTTACGGTACATCTTGTAGTTGTGGTCTATCTCCAATAAACGCTATATTTAAAGAAATAGGACCAATAATATTCACTCTTCTTTAAGCCCCAGACACACTGTTCATGAACACACTAAACGTGCGTTCTAGGGGCTTCTTCTTCCTTTTCTTTTTCCACTGTTTACTCGCGCATGTCCACCACCTTCAGTTGGGAGAGACTTGGAGTGAAATGTAGAAACGGTCCAAATCCTTCAACATTTCTCCAGGTTTTTTCTTTCTCATCTCTATTCCAATATATGAGAGACTTGGTTTCATATGATTCCAGCTGGGCACAAACCACAGTTATTAAACTCTCTTCGATGAGCAATTTTCAATTGACAATTAAAAAGGACGCCATCTGTACATCTCTACTGAACTTGAATGCCTGATTGGTCAAAGTTTGTCCTGGTTTAACTAACAACACACATTTAATTGTTTGGTACGTAGAGCCTGAAAACGGTCGTAGAAACTTGCATAGTTACACGTGAACACGAGATTTTAGCGTGAACACTCAGTGTAAATGTACTTTTATATACTAGATACGTGTATATGTTTATGAACTTTTGGAGTATATGTAGCTTATTCATTGTAGCTTTTCCAATCTCATTTTGTAATTTAAACGTGTGAGTTTGGAGCTTATTGTATTTCCTTACATTGCACGGGGATTTATCAGGTTAAGGAGCGCTTTTTTAAACATTTCTGGAGGATGATGGTGACATCATTGGTAAAAAGTTAAGGCGATTTTTACTGTACCTGTTTTTTTAAATACTACATATTGCTGTATTGATACTGATAATTTAATGAAATCCTGAAATGTTCCTCAAGTCTGGCTTGTTTACATTTTATGACCATAAATACTCCACTATACTGTATTGTACTGCCTTTTTACTAGGGGTGTGTATTGACAAGAGTCTGGCAATACGATACGTATCGCGATAAACTCGTCACAATACGATTTATTCCAGGTAAATCCCTAGACAGTACAATTTCTATATTTTTCAATTTCTGATTTAGAAGAAACGTAATCTACATTTCACGTGAATGAAATTGTTAAATACATTTTATTTAATAATCATAAAAAAACACTGTAACTATCCCATTTACAAGTCGCTTTTAAATGAGCAAATTCATGGTGCTTTTCTTTAAGTAATTTAAGAAATTAAACCCTCAACATCGTCTGATCATCATAGCAATATTTTTTAAAGCAAAAAAAAAAAAAAAACACTAAGATTAAAAGTGCCTTAACCAGTAATGTAACATATGGTTGAGAAAGTTAAGTGCTGTTTATTTTAAACACTGCTATGTACTTTGAAAGCTGTTCAGGGCCTGAATGGTGCTTTTCATAAACATTTAGGTGTGATGAAGCAGCGTGACAGGGAGAAGGAGGGCGCTTGAATGTGGCTAAGCTGCTTCATTACCTTGTTTCTGACGGCCTGCACTGCAGCGCGGCATCTCCGCTTTCTCACACCTGCAAGTAAAGTTGTATTCCACCGCTTATCGCCATAACGTCGGTCTTTTTTTAGAGAATTGTGAACGGCATTCTAATCCATCAGGTCGCTGAGTCCGAATTTTTTGCTGTGAAGTTCAGCAGAACTTTGGCCCGTTTCGCAGTATCGCCAAATGAAGTATATCGATATTTCACGGAATCAATATTTCCTTAAACTGTTACTGTTTACTCATCAACACTCCATCTGAGGGGAAAAAATAACCAGATTTTTTAATGTTATTAATGTAGTATAATTTTATATATTTTTTAAGTTTTTGCTTCATTTTTTTGTATTAACCCAACGTTGATTTCATGTTACAATTTTAATGACCTTAGTGTATAGTATTATTTATAAATGACTCTGACAGACACTTTTTTTAAATGAGTCACTCTAATAATCTAACTGAAGGACGCCACATCCATCCTCCCCAAAAGCTGCTCCGCTGCATGTTTCCCTCAAACTTCTCCCTTCAGCAGTTTTTCAATCCTATCTGCCTCTACTTACTGCTGTTTGGCAGAGATGGCCTCCTGAAGCTCCTCTCTCTTAATTATTTACCAGGATCTTAATGGAAGCCTTGGGTCTCCAGCCTAGAAAGTTTGATGTCTCATCCTAGCTAAGGGTCACCACGAGTGAATCATCTTCAGAGTGTCAGCTGGGGTGTCACCGTTGGCTCCCAGCATGCTCTTCCTCACTTACTGCTACTACTTTTTTCTTGATCTGTTTGATGCTGAAACACGGCAGGTTTAATCTCAAAAAGTCTTTGTTGGATCTTTTTTTTTTTTTTTGATTTTCCTCCAAGCATACACACTTTCTTCTTTAATGAGATCGCTTTGAGATGTGGAGAAGAGTCCACATATGAACCCATAAGACTGGAGCATTGCTGTCACATCTTTTTTTTTCTTTTTTTGTTACATATATTGTGAATATTTGCCATTTATATTTCTAACTAGCCCAAAAGCACAATAAATCAGAAATGTATTGTCATCGAGATATTAGCCTGTGTAATATGCATATAAAAAAATCTGTGTAAACTGAAATAAAGTGTTAAACAAGTCAAATAAAGCCCTTTGACCAATCGGATGGATCCCTTAACGTCACATGTTGATGCCTCCTTTGTAGATGAGATTCATTTGTAGTAAAATTTAAGTTATGTTGACCTTTATTTCAATAATTCTGTACATGGAAGTGATGTATTTTAATTGTTTTTTTACTTTTATTTGTTCTAGTATCACAAATTGTATCATCGCAATATTGATCACTAAAATCTTCATATTGTTCAGCCTTATTTCTAATGTACTTATTTTTTTCATAAGTACTGTGACTTTTGACCTCTTCCCAGCTAATCTGACTTCAAAATGTTTATCCAGTTGCTTCAAGATCTCTGACCTTTTCAGACATTTCTTCCTCTCATTACCATTATTATTACATTTCTTTCAGTCATGTTCAAAACAAACAAGCAAAAAAAGAAGTCATATGACTTAGTTAGTTATTCAGACTCTGTTAGGTTTCATTTGACCTATTTTGAACTCATTTTGAAATATTTTAATTAATATTCTTTAAAAAGGAAGGTCAAAATTTGACCAAGAACGTTAAGTTTGCATAAAGTGGACTACTTGGAACACGAGTCATGTCTGTAGATCACCACATTCTGACTGTTGTTTTCTGCTTCTACTGAATCTGCTTACTTGTGTTAATGTGTCTGTTTTACCAGAAAAAGCAGATACATTGACCAGAAACACATTCATTATTGCTTTCTAAATGTAATAATGTGGTCTGAGCAGATGACAGATCCGTTCTTTGCTCAGCCTCCGATAGAAACACAGCCATCAAAAGTTTTTTAAAACTTTGCTGCATTCCCTCCAATTTGTCTAAAAAATATAACTAAACTTTGACAAACTTTACCAATAAATAAGTTGGGACCAAGTCGCTACATAAATAAGCTAACCCCATAGTGCCACATGTTGCAATCCCTCAAAGGACCATTGAATGACTTTAAAAGAATAGGTCACTAAAAAACATCAAAAAGACGCCTATGTACGCCTTGTTAACTTTTTTGTTATGTTTGACAAGTGGGAGTATGTTGTCTTTACTTTTATTTTTTATTTAGCTGTTTTACTTAATTAGTTCTCAAATGTGTGCATAATTACAGCGTGGTTTTTGATTGGCAGGTGGGTGGACTTAACTAAATCTTCAATTTAATCTTTTCAGTCTGTAATTATGTGATCTCCCAGCGTTTTATGTTCTAGAAAAGCAATAAACTTGAACTAGCAAAGCTGAGCTTTTGCATCACTGTTGTCTTAAACTGATATGGGCCATAATTAAAACTATTTAAAATGATAGTTTGTTTTAAAACAAGGCTCAGTCTTTGGATTTTGTGTTTGAATTTTACTTTTCCAATATTTCATTTTCAGTGACACATGACGACAGTCACTGTCATTGTGGTAAAAAAAGAAGAGCGGCTTTCTAAATGTGTTTCTCTCGGTGCTTAATGAGGTGCTGAGTGAGAGTCATCACTCTGCATTGTTATCGTGTCGCTGCTGAAAGTTTCAGCTGAAACATGAGGCCTGCAGTAGGAAGAGATGGGTCATCGATCAGCTCACTGTGAACAAAGGACTTCATACAGGTGCAAATAAAGACTTTTATTTTTGGTTTATTATTTATTCGTTGTGTTTTTCTTCCTATAAATGTTGACAAAATGCGTCACAGCGCTTCACATTTTACTGAGCTGTCTGACTTTATTACTGTGGCTGAAATGATCAACCTCAGGTGAGGTGATAGCCATCTATTGATGTTTCCATGGCAACAGATACAATTTAGGTTCATCTGTGTTGCTGATAATGTAACTTTGATTTAAAAACCAGTAGATTTTCTGTCAGGTTCTTAACTTTGTTTTGTAGTTGAAGCAAATGCAACTTCATGGGAAAAAAACCTGCATTCTCCTTGAAAAGATCAGTAGGAGTTATTTAAGAAATGAAAATTGTGTATAAAAATGCTGTTTTATGGTTTAAACTTTTGACACCAAACATTCATTAAAGGGTCGTCCTTTACATCATTTCCTGTTTTGGTTTCTGGTTCCTCATAGAGGAGCTCAGTGGCTAAAGGCCGTGTGAACTTTTCTAGTGACATTACCTCTAGAGCTGTAACGAGTATTTGGATTTTTAAGGTCTGTTCCCAAAAATACGAGTATGAATGTTTGCGACGCTGAGATCACTCATTGATCTTTATAAATAAAGTTTAATGTAGTAAAAACACACTTTATGCTGTGTAATAATCGCTCTAAAATGCAGAATAATGTTGGATTTTGAGTTCATTAACTGACCAAAACTGCATAATGTAACAGGAAGTAAATAAACCTTCAAACCTTCACTTTCAAAATAAGAGAGTAATACGAGACTGTAGTTCATTTTACCAACATTTAAGCAAAATTTTCATTCTTTCAGTAAAAACAAACATGGGAACAATTAAAAAATAAGAGTACATTTTAAGAATCGTGTTGATCTGGAATCGTTTGTATTGATTAGTGAATCGTAACGATCCACGGCCCTAATCACCTCCATGCTTGATTTATTAACATGAATAGCGACTGGTGTAAATTCAGTTCAGTGTTTTTGCCTGAGCTAACGTGTGCAGAGCGTGCATAGGCGATGCTGAGGTCACCGTCTGTGGCTGGAGAATCGCAGCCCCCAGCATCTGTTTTTGTGGTTACGGGGCGCCGTCGGCCTCGCTGACGCCTTTACCTCAAAGAAGAGGTTGCAGTTAGAATGAAAGCGGCTGCACGCCCTGATGCAACATCTCCAGGCCTGTAGGCAAATCCTTCAAAGTTCAATGGTGAAGGAGCACGACTGACATGCAAAAAAGTATGCAAATACATCAGCGCTCTTTGTGATCCGTCTTTTCTTCCACTCCGCCGCTGCAGCTCCGCTTCCTCTGCTCGGTAATTGGGATTATTCGGGGGGATTAGGCCTCAAAATGGAAGGTGTCTGTGAACATGGGACCGAGAGCAAAATAACTGCATGTAAGCAGCGCTCAGCATACATGGGGATTTTGACTAAGTGCTGCGTCTGCAGCCTTGTCGCCCGCTCGATTGGACCTGCGAGTTGAAAATGGGAATAAATGTTGCTGACTGTCATGCAGAGTTAGAGGGGTTACAAAGAGGCTTTCACGCTGCCTGTGGAGCTGTCACTTCTCACGCTGTTCAGTTTTATATTTCTGTTTTGATTAACTAAAGAAAGGGTTGAGCTGCCAATCTGAGATCAGTGAATGTATTTTACTGTTCTGATGTGAAAGTACGTTCCCTGAAAGGAAGGTCGGACTATTAAAGCTTCATTTAGCTTGTGTAAGTACAGTCCAGAAGAGATACAACTTGGCTCTGAGGTTCAGAACTGCAAGAACACTGGATTTTTCTTTTACTATTTTATGGTAAGGGTTCATAGTTACCCAATGTTTCCAAATCAAATTTTTTTTTTTTTTTTTTTTTTTTTTTTGAAGGCATGTTAGTAGATACTTAAGTTTCAAACTTCCTGTCACGTTCTAAACTTATGGTTCTGTTTTTGTTTACTGTGGTGCTGATGCTCGTAATTTTAGCTTTGCTAATGTAGGAACTGACAAGTCTGCAACACAGACGATTCACTGCTGCTGTCCTGCGTTTTTACTCCACAAAGAGGAAATGTCTTTAGTGTCATGCTGGCACATGGGTTTCACATTTCAGAAACTTTTAGTTTCCTTATTACATTCACTCATGCAATATATATGTTAAAGTGCAAAGAAACATGGAGACATGCCAGTAAATAACAGGTTTTCAGACACGTTTATTTAAGTGTTGATCTCGTATCAATGAGATATCAGAAAAAATCAAAAGAATCATAAAGTTATTAGTAAGGGTGCAACGATTACTGTATTTTCTGGACTTTTTTCCTAGATTTTGAGCCATGTGGCTCATACAAAGGTGCGGCTATTCTGTGGATTTTTCTTACACCACTAGGGGTGCTCTAACTGGAATTAGAATCAAAAATAAGATAGACGGAAAATCAGTGCAAAGAAGAATAGCCTAAGATCATTTTTCTTTAGCAGATAGAATACAAATTACTAACTGGTAATTATTGTCAGTCCTCGCCTCAAACAAAGAAGTTTGTATGATACAAGTTTTAAGTTGAAGACCATGGAGCTTGATATCTAGGAAGGAAACTGTGCTGCTTTTATTTATTTATTTATTTTTTTTAATAATACGGATGTGTGCTTATATACTGGTGTGCTCTATAGTCCAGAAAATACGATAATCGATTTCTATTCTTACAATCCACTCAGATGTAAATAGAATCAAATCAACATATACCACTAAAAATGTTTTAGAATGAGATGTAGGTTATCAATATTGGAAAATTCCATTTGGATGGACACATAGTTGGTTTATTTTACTGTGCTATCACACTCATGTGACCATACAGTGTGGTTTGATGTTCTAAGTTTGTACTATTTTAATGTGGAAAAACAGCAATGGGCTGAACTTTATGAAACTAAGATGTGAATGGATTTGCCATAAATTCTTGTTTACTTGTTTGTTTGTACACATTTAATTTACACTTAGTTATCTTGCAAGAAATGCAAAGAATCTGGAAATCTTTACCTGCTCTGTTCAGTACCAGGTATTTAACGCTGGTGGAAGTTTGGCTAAAGATGTCCTGGATCGATATTAGGTCGGTGAATTGTATAGTTAACCTCAAAATATGGTATGAATTGAATTATTGTTCAAAGGAATCATTACACCGTTAGTTATTTGATATTTTGTTTGTATGTCAATGAGTGTCATTGTAAATATGTTTGCGTTTAGTAAAAAAGCCTTTGCATGTATTCTTCTCAGGACATGGTGGTTCTTGTTTTTGCAACAGTTTGGTGTAAAACACTCACTTTGTGACTAAGAAAAAGGCTGTCAAAATCTGCCCAAGATCCCCAGCCTTGATTGTTTTTTACAGTAGGTGTGTTCAGCCAGTCAGAATGTGAAATCACCATCTAATCAGCAGTAACTAAAGCAGGGCTGGATGGAGTGTGGTAGATCTTGAAGGTTGGGCGGCTCTGCCGTAAAAGGTTTCCAAATTAACGGCACTACTGTGCAGTCTTTTTACTGCCGTGCATGCCTCGGGAAGTCCATAAAAGTTTGTGTCCTGGGTTTGTAACAGTTCGGTGTCGTATTCTTTCCTCAGCAGCTCATAAAATCCCATGACAACTTTAACATCTGAAGTCAACAATGGAAAACAGTGAACCTCACAACACAAAGGTCCGAGTCGTCTTCCCAACTCAATCAATCTCTTAGAGCAGGGGTGTCGAACTCAATCGCCTGAGGGGCCAAAATCTAAAACACACCTTAGGTCAGGGGCCGAGCAGGATAAACATTTATTGAACACCCTGAAACTAAATTCTTAAAACTGTAATTTTTGAACATAATTATGAGCTATATGACCTACGATAATGCTAGTGTGAACGCTGTAAGCTGAATTTGGCTACTGAAGATGATAGTGGCGAGAGCTGAAAGCGCTGAAATTGATAGCTAAAAACACGGAAGCTAATAGCTGAAATCGCCGAAGCTGATAGGCAGCTAAAATATTAGCTAAATGCCAAATTAAATAAAAAAAAAACCTTGGTTAGCCAAAGCAGCTAGCATGTGGCTGAAATATTAGCTAAACTCCAAAATAGTGTAAAAATATCTTAATAAATGTCAAAATAGTCCGAAAAGCAACAGAATGCCAATTTTTGAAACCTTAAAACCGTAACTTTTTAACATAATTATGAATAATAAAAAGGCAGGAATATTATTCAAGAATAAACCAATTTAAATAACTTTCAACATTTTGCTCTCCATAAAAACATATTTTGTCAAAATTAAGTTAAAAATAAGAGTAAGATAACATCGGGCAAATAATAACAATAAAATAAAATTATCTGGAAGGCCAGATATAATTAGCCGGTGGGCCGGATCCGGCCCCAGGGCCTTGACTTTGACACGTGTCGTAGAATTTAGTTGTAGGTTCTGGGTGAGATGAATCCTCCTTCCACCTGATGAACATAAGGAGTTCTGACATGAGTCCCATCAGCAAAACCCACCCAGCTTTTTATTGGACTGACACACCAGGCATGTCATGCATGTTCAAGGGCTTCTTGAACGCGCTCTTGAAATAAAGTGTTCACACTATGCTGTCATGACTTGATACTAGCGCATGTCCTCACAGTTGGAAGAATCTTGGTGTGGAATGTTGCAAATTTCGAGAATCTTGCTCCAGGCTTTTTGTTTCCCAGTTCTAGTCTGATATAGGAAAGACTTTGTGTTGTATAATTCAAACAGCAGTTAACCATTAGCACTCAGATTTGTCACTATAGTCCCCGACTGGTCAAACCTCAACTTGTCTAACTGGACGTTCGGTACGAAAAGTGGGCGTAAAATCTCAAATTGTGATTTGTGAACGCAAGAGTTTTGAACCCTGAAGCTCGAACCACGCGTTTACATGGACTTTTTATTGGACGTGGGTGCAGAGGGTGATGTGAACATTGGAGTTGACCTGAGGCTTATTTATGAATAAGGGGGCTCTTGAACCAGTCAACACAGTCCAGAGTGACACTCGCCACCCATCACTGTTACACCTGGTACTTTAAACACAGAGCCTTCAGTGTGGTCTGATGGAGATTCGGTGGATTTATTGCAGGAGGTCTAACAGAGTAAGCAGGAGATCAACGAGGAGGCTCGGGTAATAGCTAAACTAAGGTTTGTCCCGCTGTAAACTCGTGCTGACATCATTGTGTCTCAGTCGTTTTACTGTCGTGCCATGGACGCTCTCTGTTGTATTTTTATTATTACTTCCTCGCTCTCTGGCTGGCTTTTTTGTCTTCTATACCCTGAGGCTGTTCACGTTTTTGTTTTGTGATCCTTTCATGTTCCATCCCTGTCATCCCATCCATTTGTCCTTCTCGCCTCCATCTATCTTCTCTCGCTGTATTCCTCTGCTCTGTCTTTCTCTTTGCTGAGATGTGCTCCAATTAGTTTGGCCCCACAAGGCACCACTGTACCAGTGAGGAGGACACTTTATAAGGACATCTCCACACACATTTCTACAAAGTCGATGCATGTATTTGTGATGACTCAAGCGTGGGTTTAGTTAGGTCTGTGAGACAGCAGTTGTAATTTTAGAGTGACTGTGATGGTTGGTATGGTCTGGCAACCATGAGTTTATGATGAAACCAATGACTGTAAGCTCTCCAGATGACCCTGCGGCGGCAGATAGCAGCCAAAAAGGGATTGTTCGCTTGTTAAGAGGAGCTTCTTCTCATTTAAACGCCTCATGTCTCGGCTTGTCTTGATGATAGTCCACTGATTTACTGGTACAGACCGTAGATCTAAGACGCAAGAACCATGACTATAGGGTTTTGGTTCATTCGTACTATTTCCATATTTAGGCTCTTATCAGATTGATGTCAAGTTCAATATTTGATGCAACTTTGAGGAGGAATTGCTGGAGGCAATATTGACTTTGAAGTCATGTTGAATAGAAAGGGTGAGGCAATCAGAAGCTCTGTTTTAAACATTGGAAGGTGGTGTTTCTTCATCTATGCAGAAACTCTAAAAGGATGTTGGATTTCCTCATCAGGACAGTTGCATCAGTCAGCACACTCCTCCCAAGATGTTTTCAAACTTTCTTTACTCTGTGTTCATTCCAGTAAATCAATCAGAACCTGGTTTAACCTGATCAAACTAGTCAGCAACCATCAAGGCAGAAATGGCTGGAAAACAAGTAAATCTGGAGAACCAGTATTCTGAATCCTTGATTTTAGCAACACAAAAATGATTCAATAGGTTGAGAACCTACTATCTTCTCAGTGAATGTCCATCCATCTATCTTTTTCCGCTCATCCTGGACCGGGTCGCGGGGGCAGCAGTCTAAGCAAAGATGCCCAGACTTCCCTCTCCCCGGCCACTTCCTCCAGCTCTTCTGGGGGGACCCCGAGGTGTTCCCAGGCCAGCCAAGAAACATAGTCTCTCCAGCGTGTCCTGGGTCTTCCCCGGGGCCTCCGCCCAGTGGGACATGCCCGGAACACCTCTCCAGGGAGGCGTCCAGGAGGTATCCGGATCAGATGCCCGAGCCACCTCAACTGGCTCCTCTCGATGCGGAGGAGAAGCGGCTCTATGAGCTCTCTCCGGGTGACTGAGCTCCTCACCCTATCTCTAAGGGAGCGCCCAGCCACCCTCCGGAGAAGACTCATTTCAGCCGCTTGTAGCCGGGATCTCGTTCTTTTGGTCACGACCCAAAGCTCATGACCATAGGTGAGTACTGGAACGAAGATTGACCGGTAAATCGAGAGCTTTGCTTTCTGGCTCAGCTCTCTTTTCACCACAACGGACTGGTACAGCGACCACAAAATGGTAGACGCCGCTCCAATCCGCCTGTCGATCTCACGCTCCGATCTTCCCTCACTTGTGAACAAGAGCCCAAGATATTTAAACTCCTCCACCTGAGGCAGGAGCACTCCACCCACCCAGAGAGGGCAAACCACTTTTCTCCGGTTGAGAACCATGGCCTCAGTGAATGTTTTTGTCCAATTAACAAACTAAAGGGATCCCACCACTGAGCCCTGTGGTACCCCTTGAGAGATTTTTGTAGCTGTATTTTTCTGCTTTTAAAGATTTGCCCTCACTAAAGAACTAGTCATTTTATGGAATTGAAATGGTTCCAGAAACCCTTGAGGTTGAAGGATATTGTGATGAAAACAACAACGAAAAAAAAAAAAAAGAGACGTAAAATTTGTTGAATTAATGTTTTGATGCAGTTGAGACACTCAAGTTCTCAGCAACACAAGCCAAAGATAATGCTTCACTTTTGGAACGTTTTATCATTTAGAATTGATTGCTTAGTCATTCAAGCCTTTCCTCTCCCTGAAACCAGACTGCCTCCTACACGCCGGCCCGCTCTGCCTCTGATTTACGTCTGTTTGAGACGAAGGTTGACGTCATCGGCGGTCAGATTTTTATTTAACCGCTGCATTGCAGCAGATCCTCCATCATAGCATCTCAGTACACCTTCTAGTTTCAGTAAATACGCTTCTGCAGCTCTGTATGTTTTCATGTTGAGGTCTCATGAACTGACTTCAATACTTTCATATTGCATTACTTTGCATAAAAACATCTCCTGGCCCTTGAATTTTTTTTCTTCCACCCCAGGCTGCTCTTCACTTCTGCTGTAATATAAAAACCTTTTTTTTTCTTTCCTGTCTTCTTCTCTCCTTCTGTTTCTTGCTCACAGTCAGAGAGTGTAGGAGTGCAACACAACTAGTAATAAATGAAAAAGGACCTCCTTCTTTGGCCAGAGTGCGATGAGTCACACAAGTGCTGCGAGCGTCTTCGCAGTGTGTGATCTCTCAGTGGCCCTCTGCGAGCTTCGCTGTCTGCAGGGATGTGAGGCAGCAGAAGAGCCCACTTTGATGAAAGTGTTCGCCCGCTGAAAACCTGAGAGGCGCTCACAGACTGAGTAAATCACAGCCTTGCAGCCAAACGGCTGTTCCTGCCTTTCTGATGGTGTTTCACTGTGAAACGCGACACGTCTGTGAGTCACAGGTTATCAGTGTGTGCCGCACCATGTGAAGCCTGCAGGTGAGAAAACCCACAGAAGACCCCCTCCTGCACATTCCCAGCCTTTGTTCAGGTGAGGGCACAGCCTTCACCTGCTGACCCAGTTGGTGTGGAAACACGAGTGAGGCGGTTCGGTTACATGAGCCCCCCAGGTCTGAGAGTCGGTGTTAAAGCCTTTATCGCAAAAGAAACACAAAACATACCAGGAGTCTATAAAACACAACATAAATATAAAAAAGCGTCTTTAGCTCAGAATCCAAGATTATTATTAACGGCAAAAAGGAAACTGTAGCTTCTCAGCAAAGAAAAATGACTTTTTAACTTTGTGATGGTGACATTTTTGTTAGTTTATAATGAAAACAGGAAGCTGTTTTATAAGTTATACACAAAATTTTTATTCCCAAAAAAATTCTTTTCATAAAAAAGCTTTTATAATGACACCAGTTTGGAATGCTGCAAAAAGATTTGAAAGAAAAACAGCAGCTTTGCACAAACTGAATCATTTGCAGCTTTTTTTTGTTGGAATCTTTTTAAGAAAAGTAAAAATATTTACAGGTATTAAAGACCTGCTTCAATCATTTTTATTATAAAAGGGCTTCCAGTGATCTTTCAGGCATGTTTTTGCCAAAATTAAAAAAACTAACTGTGTCTTTATTTAGGACTTAGTCTCTGCAGAATGGCAGGAGTTCATTCAAAATTTACCTCTGAGTTGAGGGCGAAGCTAATGGCGGGGGGCCGCCTCCCCCTTATTTCTGAGAGTTCTCTGTTTACATGTTCTCCCACTAGCAGCTCACGCCCCCAACCGAACATGTAACAAAAATGAAGAGCAATGTTGGAGCTATCCAGAGGTGGTTTTGAGCCGGACTCCAGCTCAGACGAAGAAAACAAAGACATCTATGAATCGTCTACGAGTGGATGCATCAGAATGGGGCGGAGCTTAATTGTTAATTCTTAACCTTAATTTTCTTTATAGACGCCCTCCATCATGAGAAAATGCCACAAGGGCAAATTCGAAACACCAATTTTTGTGTCTTGGGTCTTTAAATATGAATATTCCCGTCATCTGACCGGCCCAGACTTCACTGAAAACGCGTATGTAAATTATGTCACACCAAAATTAAATATTAAAAGTAAATAATTTGTGAAATCACAACATGCGGCTAGCTAGACAGTATTTATTTAGTTTATTTAGTTTCATTAAAGCTGGTCTGATGATAAAACGTAACGTCTTATTTAAGGTTGTTAAACTTTTTTCTCTTTTGATCCCGTGAAAGATTTTTGATTATCAAACAAAATATTTTTCATGTCAGAATTTTAATGTTGTCAATAAAAGTTAAACAAGTTTACGGAAAAAAAGTAAAGTTTTCGGGAAATGTACGAAACCATTTTTGACAAACTGATGACACGTACAAAGGTATAAACCTCTTCCCTTTGTGGTTCAGTTTGTGTTTACTCAGCATCCTCCTGTCAGCTGATCACTAAATCCCGTCGCTCCGTTTCTGCAGACATTTCTGAGCCACTTCTGCTCGAGTGAGAACACTAACCGCAGTCGAATCTGTTTTTCTCTCTCTTTTTTCTCCTCCTTTTTAATTCATGAAGTTTATTTTTTAGCAGCTCTCCTCCGAAGCGCCGAAACTCTCAAAAGAAAGCAGATTTATTGAATTCTGCTGGCGGCCCAGAGAGCCAACCGACTGGCGTTTTTTGATTTTTCTCTCCGGGAAAAGGCGGTGGGAGGGGGGAGATCCCACTTTAATTTCAGCCTCTGCATCTCAGCCAGTCACTTTGCGTGAAGTTTGACATGATTTCCAACAGGCTTCAGGGAGGATCCTCGGCTGCTTTCCAATAACGTGGCCAACAAAAACTCAACATCTCATTTGAATATTCATGTTTTGGAACTACGAGGCTTCTGAATTCATGTTTTTGTAATAAATCAATAGTTTTTCCAAGAAATTGTTTCTGATAATTAAATTCAGGAGGAAGTTATGCCTCAGTGTGAGCAGGAAAACATAGTAAACACAAGCCAGCGTCTCCAGAGTCACATTTTATCTGCAGACCCACAAACACAGAAAGTGCAGCGCTAGATCTTCATTGTTGCAGAGAAAAGAGGAAGAGCCTCTAAATGTGTCAGACATCTCAGCATGGGGGGGGGGGGAGTTGAGTCATAGGGTAGATTCTGGTGTGGTGACCTTTTCTCCTCACTTTGACCCCCCCTACACCCCCTGACAGACTGAGGCCGGCCTTTGGTCAGTCTGTTTCTGCACATAATGCTCTAACGCTTGGAGCAACTCCTGCTATTTACAGCAACGCTGACCCCCCCATACATACACACCTCCCTGTGTGGAACTGTCTTTGGACACAAGTCGCTGCCCTGCTGTTTGTTTCATCACACCGCTCAGGATTGTGTTTAGATCGATGCTTTTTCTATTTGCCATCATTTTTTGGAACAAACGATCTGAAACAGAGCTGGATCGTGATTTGAAACATCGGAATCAATCTCATCGTTCACGCTTTTCACTTTCCATGTTTCAAAACCTTAAAAATAAATGGGAAAAATGCAAAACTTTCTAAAAGATCCTTTGTAAATGTTCATCTTAAAACATTGCAAATTAACGGGAAAAGTTTGAAATACTTGAAAAACTCATTACAAACTTCAGGATAAAACCATTAAAAATAATGCCTTTAATTCTTTAAATATTTTTTGCAGGTTGTCAGCTAAAAAACGTAAAAATGGTTGAAAAAAAAAAATGTTGAACAGCTTTGAATTTTTTGAAAATCCATTCTAAATGTCCAGCTCACCCCATTGAAAATAAACAGGAAATGCTTCAAATACTTTGAAGTTTTCTGGCTCATCTTAAGCTAAAAAAAATAAAATAGTTTCAGTAAAAATTGGAAAATCTTTGAAAAATATTGTGCTTAAACCATTGAAAATAAAATGGAAATGCTTTAAGTTATTAAAACCTTTACAAAATGGTTGGAAAAAATGTATATTCTTCAAAGATTGAGAACTGCTTTTAGTTCTTTAAAGATCTTCGGCTCACATTCAGGAAAAAGAAAAACATTAAAAATACACGGAAAAAAAATCTTCAAAGATTTTTGACCAACATTGAATTCAAACTATGGAAAATAAATGGTGATTACTTTGAGTTCTGAAAAGATTTTTTTTAAAAGTAAAAATCTTTGGCTAATATTCAGCTGAAAACATTGAAAATAATTTAGAAATGCTTTGAATTATTCAAAAATATTTGGCCCACATTCAGTTAAGACTATTAAAGTCAAAAGGAAGAAAAATTAAAATTCTTCAAAGATTTTTGGAGGAAAAAGGGGAAATGTTTTTAATTCTTTAAGAATTCAATAGTATCAACTAAAACTATTGAAAATCAGTACTAAAAGTCCAAGACTTCTTAAGACTTCTTAATAACTAATGGTATTAGTTATAAAGAAGTTTGATTGCGTCCAAACGTAAAACATAAATTATCCATTCCTCTATTATGGCTGAATTATTACAACATTGCTAAAATATCACACTGCATGTAAAAGAATTGCAGCTAATGCAGATTACGTTTATTTTTGAGCACTTTTCATTTAACAACCTTGGAAAACGTTGCTTCCTTAGCTTGTTTTTGTTTGTGAATGTCAGGAGAAAGCAGCTGTTTTATCAGACACCAGCAGATCGAAGAACTTCCTCCTGAAAGAAGAGCAGTTTGTCTGATAAATGAATCCTGAGTGTGAAAAAGTTTCAGGAGGATCTGAGCGGCTCCTGCTGATAACGGGGGAAACTCTCTGGTTGTGATGAAGTTAAAGAAGTCGTGTAGTTTGAAAAGCACTTTGTCTGAACAAACGAACATCTACAACAGCGATTCGTTTTTACTTCTGTTACAGGACTTTTGTTTTACTGAAATCTAATCAATTGCAATGAGATACTGAGACTTTCAAAGTAAAAGCAGCATGGCTCCAATGAATGAAGAATCGTGAGACTCTGCTCTGCTGGTCTGTTTCAGTTTGTTTTTATCAGTGTTTTACTTTAATGTGTCATTCATTTTATATTTTACTATTTCACTTTTAATTGTTTTCACTTTTATTAATTTAAATTAATTTTGAAGGCGTCAAATAATAAAAGTGAGTTGATTAGAGGAATAAAAGTGCATGAAAAAGGAAAAGTGTACAGAAATCCATCCATCCATTTTCTTGACCGCTTTGTCCCTTCCGGGGTCACGGGGGCGCCGGAGCCTAACCCAGCTACTGATGGGCGAAGGCGGGGTACACCCTGGACAGGTCGCCAGTCTGTCGCAGGGCCTCAATCACACACATTCACTCTCACATTCACACCTAGGGGCAATTTAGAGTCACCAATTAACCTATGAAGCATGTTTTTGGACGGTGGGAGGAAGCCGGAGTCCCCGGTGAAAACCCACGCATGCACGGGGAGAACATGCAAACTCCACACAGAAAGGTCCCAGCCGGGATTTGAACCGGGGCCTTCTCGCTGTGAGGCGAGAGCGCTAACCACTGCGCCACCGTGCAGCCCGTGTACAGAAATATTAACTTTTTTTTCCTAAAAAACAACATTATAGTAGATTATTAAAATTAAAGTAGCATGTAACAGAAAACAAATTTAACAGATTTCAAAATAAAAGTACTTGAGTACAATAATAAAATGTGCAGTAAGAGTAGAAAATAACTTAAAACTGACTTCAAATCAATTTACATTACAGAAAAAGAACTAAATTCTAAAATGACATGAAATTATGAAATAACAATAAAAGGAAATCTAATTTTTTAACATAGAAAAATCTACTGATGTGTAGAATAAATTAAATGTTGAAAATTAAAGTTTGATTGATTGATTGATGTGGTTTATTTCAAGCAGGATAAAACTCGCAGATTTTTCAAACTCAATACAAACTTGATTCATTAAATATAGTAGCTAAAGTCAAGTAGAGTTTCATTGCTTAAAATGGAGCGGGTAGAAGCGAACTTATATAATCCCACCCGTACTTAGTTACTTCATGTTGCAGTTTTATAAAGTTTTCATAACCAGATAAATACAGTCGTTTGTTGCTGGATTTAAATATTGTATTTTAACTATAAATCTACTTAAAAGTCAAATATCTAGTACAGTAAACTTATCATAGAAAAATAATATTTCCAAAAATGTTAATTTAAATACATGTAAGTCGTTACTATCTCCTGAGGTGCAATAAAACAATAAAATGTGATGTGAATTGTTGTGCTTATTTTACATTTTTGGTCGTGTCAGGCCTCCGTACACGCTTCTGCTCATATAAGTGATGCGGCCAATGTGAGGTCATGTCTGTTTTAGAATAAATGAAGGTCTGTGTCAATATAGATTTCCTGCTAGAATATACATTTTTCTTTCATTTTCTAACTGAATTTACAAACTGATCTAAACTCCAGATGTCAAAACTTCATTTAGAACAAAAAAAAAACCATGCCTGTTGTGAAGTCTGTAAAGCTGCATGAAAGTTTGGTTCGGCTCCGTAACTCTGCGTCGCTGCCTCCTCCTCTCCTCCCCTTCTCCTCTTCCGCTCTCCTCCCTCCGTCTCCTTTATGCTGAGAGGCCCGGTAGTCACAGCCAGCTGTTCCACTTCAGAGACAATTAAAACAAGCTGTTCTCTGCTACTGCTGTTATTTTAGTACCATATCTGTCTGGATTCAAAGCATCGAGCCGACGCAGCCCAGAGATCCATTTCCAGGACAAACTAATCACACGAGTTCACCTCTAAATTAACCAGCCTGCACTCGTAACCCGACCCAAACTAATTGGATTTCCATTTAAAGTTCTGTGTTTCTGTCTCCCCCCTCGCTCGGAAATATTTTCCATCCGGCGTGTCTGTGGCTTTGGAGCAGCTCAAGTGCTCCAGAAGGTGTGGAACCGTGACCTAATCAACAGCCGTGCTCCTCAAAAAGACTTTCTTTTCAAATATCTGATTGGTTTTGGATTATTTATGATCAAATGTGTTTCTTTTTTATTTGCTGACATCATCTAAACCCGGACATTCCTTTCAATCATTTCTGTAATATTTTAAAAATCAAAACAACTATTTTCCCAACTGCCTTTGACCACTGAGTGTTTTAGAACGTTGAAGCCCTCCTCCGCCCCAAACTGTGACTATTTGTTTATAATCTACTGATGATTCACACATCAAACTGTTGCACTTTTATTTTTAGTGGAGCTGCTTTTCTAAAGGAAGCATCAGGAAACAAAAAGATGAAATAATAGTGTTTAAAATTAGCTCAAAACATTTTTTAGGACCAGGAATCAAATGAAAAAATGAACTAATTAATCTCAAACCTGGAAAAATTAATCCTGATTAATCACTATAATTTTTTTTTGTCTCAGTATTTGCCGACGACAATATGAAATTGCACACAAAACGCTACATGTACTGTAGATCATTTATTTTTAATTAGTGCTTTTAATCGATTACAAAAAAAATCAGATTAATCGCATTAATTGTATTTGTACAATTTGGCACCGGAACACGGATCAAATAGTGCACTTTTTGTGAATAAGTGATCTAAACCACAAAAGTAGCAAGAATAAAGTACTGAAAACCGATTGAATATTTATTTCTTTTATAAGTGACTGTAGTATAAGCGGGATAGTACCCGACGAAATTTTTTAACGCACGCCGTAGAATATGAACCGCCGAGTTAGAGTGAAGGACTGTTTCTTTGATTAATTTGCGTTAATACTAGGGCTGTCAGATTTGTCGCGTTAAAAACGCATTAATCTGACGTGTGCTTGACGCCGACAATTTTTTTGACGCATTAATTGCGGACTTTCTCATACTGCCTTTCCATACCGCGCGCGCGGGCGTCCCGCCCTTTAACTCACTGGCTGTTCTCACTAGATCACGGGCGGGTCTCCAAACACCGAGCTGCGAGCTAAAACCGGCCGGCGCTAGGACCTGGAGAGCTCCTGCACCCTAACCCGGCTCCGGTTCGCGTCCAGTACCACGTCTGGTGGTACCGGCTCGCGTCCGGCGCCGCGTCCCTAGAGCTGCAGACCTCCGACGTTCCGAACAGCAAGCGCACCGGGGGACGTTTTAAATGTTCTGGAGGTTTAAGCATGATCCAACCCCAGCATAGCGGTCTGTCTGCCGGCATATATTCATCCGTGAGCTCCGCTGGACACGTCGCTGCATTGAGCTGCAGCCAGAGAACGCGGCGGCAGTAACAGACTGTCAAACTATCCGCAGAGTATCCCACTTTTCTGAGTCTTTAATGTTTTAAAAAACAAAAGTTCATTGGAAATGATAAATCTCTATTTTATTTATTACTGCAATTCAGCAGAGGAGGAAAAGATTTGGTCCTGATAAAAAATGAACATGAAAGTGTTATGGAAATTTTATTTTTGATGTTTTTTCTTTTATTTTACTGAACGTTGATTGAAGTTTTGAATTTAAAATGAACTTCACTTGCACTTGGGCTTTTGTTAGGCATTTTATGTTATGTTATGTTATGTTACAAAATAAAGTATTTCTAATGAAAACTATTCATTTTGTCATTCTTGTTTTCATAATTAATGTAGAACTACTAAATTCCACGAACCACACATTTTTTTTCCTTAAAAAAAGGCCACATGTAAATTTGCGATTAATCGCGAGTTAACTCTGGACAAAATGTGATTAATCGCGATTAAAAATTTTAATCGCCTGACAGCTCTAGTTAATACATATTAATGCGTTATTTTTTTTTTATTAGTCGCGTGCGTTAACGCGTTACTGTTCACAGCCCTAGTTTTTTGTGTAAGAATCATTTATAAAGTAAAAAAAATAAAAATAAATTAACAGGCTTGCACAGAATCATAGTATTTGAATAGATTTGTGACATATACGTTTGGAAACCTGTTAGTCACTCATGTTGTCTATAAGCTGCCGGTGGTGGAAGTCAAAGATAAAAACTTCTCAGACTTTAGAGACAGCATCGGTTCATAAAACAGAGGTTTTCCCGTCACATTCAACCCTAAACCTCTGTTTCTGTAACCATTCATCACCGTCCTAGGTTTGTAAAACCACCTGTTTTCCTGTTTCTTTGGCTCTGTCACCAGTGGTCTCTGGTACACTCGTCGAGACGCTTTTCTCCTTTACAATCTACTGGAATTGATCATATTAACGGTTGAAAAGTTCCAGTACGCTAAAGATTTTGTGTTTAAGCGTCACCGGCGAGGGAGGACGCCAGCGGTTTGAACCTGTGCTGCCAAGTGACCGGGTAACTCGGACGGGAAATGAGGAGGAGAAACAGGAGACACCGCCACAACCCTCCAACGTCTGGCACTCTCTCACTCTTCCACTTACCCTCTTCTTCACCTTTTCCTTCTCTACAGTTGAAACGTTTCCTCTGTTAGTTTAGAACCCCCCCTCCCACCTGTCTGCCCTTGTGGTCTGGCAAATGTCGCTACAGACGTCATAATTAGGTGGACATGAGCTGTCCAAAGCCACACTTCATACACGGTAGGGCTGCCACGATTAGTCGACTAATCGACTATTAAAATAGTCGATGACTCATTTAATAGTCGATTCTTTAGATTATTTGGAGTCAGAGTGTAGTAATAATAATATTTTAGCTGCATGGTAGCTGTTTTGGCCAATTTAGTCTTTTTTATTTTTTAGGCTATTTTGGAGTTTAGCTAATATTTCAGTTGCATGCCAGCTGTTTTGGCTAATTTAGGCTTTTTTCAGTTTTTTGTGGCTGTTTTGGAGTTTAACAATTTTTTCAGCAACATGCTAGCTGATTTGGTTAAATTAGACATTTTTTTCCAGTTTTTTCGGCTAATTTGGTATTTAGCTATATTTCCGCTACATGCTAGCTACTTTGGCTAGTTTTGGCTTTTTTCACTTTATTAGGCTAATTTGGAGTTTAGCTAATACTTTAGCTTTATGCTACAAGTTTTGGTTAAATTAAATACTTTTTTCCAGTTTTTTCGGCTACTTTGGCATTTAGCTAATATTTCCGCTATATGCTAGCTACTTTTGCTAATTTAGACCTTTTTCACTTTTTGCTAGCTTTTTTGACTAAGTCAATTTTTTTAAAGCTAATTTAGTATTTAGCTAATATTTTAGCTGGCTATCGGCATTAGTGTTTTCAGCTATCAGCTTCAGCGTTTTTAACTATCAATTTCAGCATCTTCAGCTATCAGCATTAGCATCTTCAGCAGCCAAATTCTGCTCACAGCATTCACACTAACATTATCGCAGGTAATGCTATATATCTAGTTTTTAGTTAGTTTAAAGCTAATGATGGTTAAGATGTGTGTTTTACATCCAGTTTGCCCATGACCCGATTAGTCGACTAATCAGAAAAAATAATTCGTTATTTTTTGACTATTAAAATAATCGTTTGTGGCAGAACTAATACCTGGTCACAGGCTGAAGCTGGATGGTATTTCTGCCCTGTGCGATCTGTTCTGTCTGAATTTGGAGAATCGTGATGATCAGCCACTCCTTCATCCTCCTACTCGACACTTTTTGCCACAGAGGCACCGGAGAGCTGAGAAATCCAGACATCAGCGGCACAAAATGACCTTTCTGGGCTGTAATTTCAAACGGGAGCAGAGCTGTCATTAGACTTCAATTGTGGGAACACTGTTTTCTTTGGACATCCAAACGTGTCAAGTGGCAGTCGTTGACTCTTTGATGACTCCCTGGTTCAGATGACAAACCGGACATCATTTTCCACAACTTCCAGTCTGCACATGGAAGCACCAGCTTCCTGCCACTCGTTCGGAAAACGTTCAGGACTTGGTAACTGTGGGAAAACAGAAGACTGTGTCCTGCAGACGCTCTCACATTCATGCCATGATGGAAATTCCTCAGCTGGTGGGCCTACCAGGTCTGCTGCCTGCTTTTTCAATGACTTGTCCCAGTCTTCTGGCAAACATCTCGACTCTGTTTTTCTCGTTTCTGGTCAAAGCTCCAGCCCAGTAAAAGGTCTACTCTGGATTTTTGGCTTTAACAGGGTTTTTCAGGAAAAGAAAGTCGAGGAGAACCAAACGACTGAATGGAAATCACCAGAATCCTGCTTGTATGAGACATCCAAGAAGATGAAGTCGGGCTGCTGTAGACTAATAACCTGAGTGGGGGCTCCTGGACTTTTGTCCCCCCCACCCCCAGGAAAAAACCTTTCCGTTTTAGTCCTGCTTGACCTCACAGCTGCATTTGACACAGTTGATCATTCAATTCTGTTAAAAAGACTCTGTAACATGGTTGGTCTCACTGGAACTGTTTTTAGCTGGCTGAAATCCTATTTAACAAACAGAACATTCTTTGTTAGCTCCAATGAAACATCTTCCTCAGTCCTTCCATTGACCTGTGGTATACCACAAGGATCCATTTTAGGCCCCACTCTGTTTAATCTTTATATGCTCCCATTAGGAAATATCATCAGGAGACATGGCATTAACTTCCATAGCTACGCTGATGACACCCAGCTTTATGTTGCCGTGTCTCCTGATGAACCTACTGCAACAAACAAACTCATAAATTGCATTAATGATATTAAAGATTGGATGGCAGCAAATTTTTTAAAGCTTAACAAAGACAAAACAGAGATAATGATCATTGGCCCGGAAGCAGACAGAGAGAGAGCTAGACTGAAATGTCAAAACTTTGGCATGGATGTGACAAGCTCAGCAAAAACCCTTGGAGTAGTCTTTGATGCTGATCTCAATTTTAAGCAGCATATTTTAAATGTAACAAAGACTGCATTCTTTCACTTAAAAAATATTGCCAAGGTACTACCCTTCCTTACACGATCTAGTGCTGAGATTTTAATCCACGCTTTTATAAGTTCGAGACTTGATTATTGCAATGCTCTTTTAACTGGACTTCCGAAGCAGTCTGTCAACAAGTTACAACTGATTCAAAATTCAGCTGCACGTCTCTTAACCAACACCAGAAGAAGAGCTCATATCACTCCTGTCCTTAAGTCCCTGCACTGGCTGCCTGTCAGTTTTAGGATAGATTTTAAAATTATTCTTTTAGTTTTTAAATGCCTTAATGGTTCAGGTCCTTTATATTTACTAGATCTCCTTAGTCCATATGAACCACCAAGAGCTCTCAGATCCTCAGGCTCTACGACATTAATCATCCCTAGAACTCGGACCAAGACCTATGGCGAGGCTTCTTTTCAGTGTCTTGGTCCTCGCCTGTGGAATAGCCTGCCTGAGGATCTAAGAGCCTGTACAACTGTGGAGATTTTCAAAAACAAATTAAAAACACACCTTTTTAGTAAAGCTTTTAATGACTCATTTTAAACTTTTTTAGAGTTTTTATTGTTTGAATATTTTGTTATTTTAATGATGTGTCTAGTCTAGTTTTAACCTATGATTAATTGATGTTTTGATTTTATTTGTTTATAACAAAATGCTGTTCTTGTCCAAATGGGGTGGATATTTCCGATTTCTGTCTTGTGCTTGTTGCTGACATGTGTTTTTCTTTTTAATTTGTTTTTAACTTGTAAAGCACTTTGGGCTGTACAGAAGTACATGAAAAGCGCTTAACAAATAAAGTTTGATTGATTGATTGATTGATTGATTGAAAATGCGCCATATTTTCTTGAATACCGCTTCTTGAATGCTAAACGAATACTAATCAAACAAAATCATCTGCATGAACTTTTATTTTACAGATGTGCGACCTGTGTTGACAGAATTAGGTATGTGGACATCATTTGGAAATAGAATCCCAAACTTGCTGCTCTAAAGTTATTGACCGTGAAAATGTTGCATGGAATCTCAGCGTTTCCTGGAATCTGTGTGAACAGATCCAGCTCTTACGCACAGATCTGAATAGACAGTGTTCACACATGCAGCATGACTCGTTTCTTGGAGGACATCGGAAAGCAGATCCTGAGGCATACTCACAGTATGGCCTCACGATTACTTTTTAAAACAGGAATGTCTGTTTGGCAATGCTTTTTCTTCCTGATGTTGTTACAGAGGCCGTTGTTTGACTGTTGTCTGCTCGGTTGGTGACTCACATCACACTCATGAAAGGATTATGAGAACCTGCAGCTTTCAGTTGGAGGCGGGGTCAGAGTTTGCACAGCTATTCCACCTGAAGTGCACTTCTAACCAGAGCAAAACCATAAAGAAGCCCTCAGAGCTGTGAGAATGGAGCTCCGTCACTTCAGCTCTGATATTTAACCTTACTGTGCATGAGTGCATCCACTGTCAGAAGTCCATGCAGGTTCCTGCATGCTCAGACTGCTGTGTGCTGCAGACGCAGCCTGAAACCAGCCTGTCTGCTGCTCACCAACTCCATGACAGTTCTGCTGTCAGCTTTGCTCACTAATGTGTCTGCAAAATAAACACATTTATATCTCATTCGTTCTGTGCAATAAGCAAACAGCAGCTGCCTCCGATGTGCTGCAGCGCTTGCAGGGGTTGCCTTGGTTACGCAACATTGGTTGCCATGGATACACAATGCTACAGTAGGGGTCTCATGCAACTTTTACGTTTCCTAAACGTACGCACTTTGGTAAAACTACAAAATTGTTTCTTCATTTATTAATCGGATATCTGAATTTTGTAAAACTGTAATTAGGTGAAGAACATTTGATTATGCCGACAGATCATTTAAGAGACTGAATTATGATCTGATATTGTATGTGCATGTGAACGGGATTATTTTGTTTAAATTATAGTCTAAAATCAAACAAAAATGGGTTTAAATATTTTTATTGACTTTTTTTCCTGACTTACTGATTTTAATTTCTTTTTTCAAGGTTGTTTTGTTTTTGCTCCAAAATAATTTTTATGTTTATTGCTCGTTAAAACGTCAACGCCACCAAAACAGAGAAAATAAGGTAAATGATAATAGAAATGTAAGAAAATTAAATTGCTAAAAACCAAAACTAAAAGAAATTATGATCTTTTAATTACATTTGAAAACAAAAATGATCAAATTAAAAATAAGGGAAATAATCTCAATTAAATGTTTTGCAAAAACACAGAATTTTCTGATTTAAGCAATCAGGTACAATCAGCATAAATAAACTATATATTGCAAATTATAAATTGAATTTATTTCACAATGTGTCGTCCTCTCTTAAACAAAAAGTTTAATTGTTAAATAAATTATATGTCGATTGAGTTTTCTTCTGATCCTTCAGCTTAAGCAGCAGCTCAAAAATTCTTATTTGGTTTATATTAATAAAGAAAATCAAGCATATTGCTTACTCTTTATTAGATAAAATGCACTTGTTGAAATCTGCTAAAAGGTTTTGGATCAAAGTGATTTTAAATATTAAATGTTGTAGGACAAAATGCTAACAAAGAATAAACGTTTACATTTAAATAACCAAGAAAATAAGAAAATTTCTCCACTGTCTTTGCTTTTATTTTTGTTTTAAACATTAAAATAAAAATTAAATATAAAAAAACTAAACTGAAATATATTCACAGTTTTTGTTGGTTACATTTAAATTGTTTTTCCGTTGGGAACTTTTCTAGACTCAGACGTGTTCATGTTTATTACTGTTGTCACAGTAGTTAATGTTTGTGCTAAAGGTAATCTTTGGTTTTTCCATTTAAATTGTTACTTTGAAGCAGAACATCCTTATTTTGACATGAGAAAAAGCACTTTCAACAAGGCTGTTACATGTCAGCTCTTCTTTGTTAGTTCACAAAGAAGAAAAATAACAAAGATGAGCGGCTGGAGCTAAAAACTGATTCAAATTATGAGGCTGCTTAGCGTGTTCCTGTGCAGTCGCGCTCGTTTTACACTGTTTGGGTTCAATCCTGAGGGACCAATGAGGGTCTTCATCGGACCGTCCAAATCTCAATTCAATAACTGGTCCGTATCTGTGCTGTGGCAGGATGTGCAGACGGAACCAGAGCTGGAGAGCAAGTGGGCTTTCCTCTGGAATGTAATCCTCTTCTGTCCCAAAGACTGAAGGATTATTGGGTCTCTAGAGAAATAAACCGGACGGGGAAGGAACGGGTCCCAAAGGGCCCGATTGGGGAGTGAAAATGTAATCCTAATCAACAGAGGCTTTCCGTTTAAATATAATCACTAAGCAAATCAATTAAAACCCTAATCTAAATCAATAAATCAAAAGGTCATTAGCTATTTATATTGGTTTATTCTTGAGTTGCAGGATCTTTAATATTAAAGATGCCGCTCCATTTACAGAACAGCTGATTAGTTTAAACATCCTTAACACTTTAACATCTGAGATGTCGGCAGTGACGTCTAAATAACAAACTTTGACACATTGTAAAACATGAATCAGATGGTTGTAAAATCTGATTTTTTTTTCCTCTCCCTCTAATCTGAACTACTTAGCTTTTCTGCTGATTCATCAATAATTTAAAAGGGAACATTGAGGCAAAGCTGCAGCACAGAGTGATAAATGGCCCAATGGAGGTGGATATTAATTGGTTCTGTCTGGAGATAACGAGTGGCCGCAGTGGGCGGGGCCTTCTCTGTCCTGCAGAGACTCAAAAGGAGGATAATGAACAGCAAACAGCAGGTTTCACATCTCTGGGTTTTACACTTTGAGGATGAATCTCAAATCATTAGAGTGAATATTTCTCACCTTTCTTTTGTTAAATTTGAGTCTGAATATAATTAGAAATAAAGGCGAGGTTTGGTTATCGGCAGCTGACGGTTGAGCCATCCACTCCAATTTAAACTTGACTTGTTTTCAGAAAAGTTTCGGATTGTTGTCAGGAAGAGGAGCTGAAATTGTTGCTACAACTGAAATGAAAAAAAGCTGTGGGTCACATGACCACGATGAGATCTTCACTGCAACAACCCGCCCCTTTGAAGTAAAGTAAAACTCTTACTATAATGACAGATTTTCTTTAAATAAGCAAAAAATAAAAAAACAAATCTGCCAATAAGGTAAGAAAAATAGTAATAATTCAATAATTGTTATTTTAAGAGAGAAATTATAGTTGCTAAGACTTGTTAAAATGTTTGTTCTTCTATAAGACAGTTTTTCTGGAAACAAGGATCTTTTTACCTCCATAAGATTCTGTTTTGCAGCGTTTAGATCTTCTTAACATCATGGATCTAAAGGTTTTTCTGTCATATCTTCACTGCAGACGAGCTTCACTCATGCAGTCCGTTAAAAATTCTCAAAATACAAAACTGAAAGCTTCGGATTCTACAGGCCTCAAAAACATGAAATTAAAAATAAAAATCATGTTTTTTGTAGAGTTGTTGGATTAATACCTGTTTTTTACTAAATGCCAAATTTCTAGAATGAATTTCCTCTGTCAGATCTGACTGAAGTAGAGGAGCGATCACTGTTGAACGGAGTTTGCAAATCAGTGTTGAAGCATGGCGGTGGGAGGATGGTAATTTGACCACTAATTTTTTTTTTGTTTTAAGCCTTCATTTGGTGCTTGAAAACAGTTTAAAATTTGTTATATTTGTCTGAAATGTTTACTCATTATTAAAAGTGAATAAATAAAATGTTAATTAATGCACCCTGTTATCTTCTAAACACATTACTTTTAATAGGCGACTAATTACCGATTATTTTTTCCAATTAGTCGACTAATCGGGTCATTCGCCAACTAGATGTAAAACACATATCTTAACCATCAATAGCTTTAAACTAACTAACTAAAAACTAGATATATAGCATTACGTGCAATAATGCTAGTGTGAATGCTGTAAGCTGAATTTGGCCACTGAAGATGCTGAAATTAATAGCTAAAAATGCTAAGGCTGATAGCTGAAGCCACTGAAACTAATAACTGTAAACGATATAGCCAGCTAAAATATGAGTTAAATGCCAATTTAGCCCCAAAAAACTGAAAAAAAGCCTAAACTACCCAAAATAGCTAGTATGTAGCTGTACTCCAATATAGCCTAAAAAAATGAAAAAGTCCTAAATTGGATAAAAAACAGCTAGCATGCAGCTGAAATATTAGCTGAACTTTAAAATAGCCAAAAAAAAAACCAAAAAGAGCCAAAATATTTAGCATAATGCTATTATGACTTTCGACTTTAGTACACTCCGACTCCATATGATATAAAGTAACGACTAATTGGCTATTAAATTAGTCGTCGCCTATTTTAATAGTCGTCGATTAGTCGACTAATCATGGCAGCCCCATTAAAAACTGATCAAAATGTTTTTTCATCTGTTGCTTTAAAAGAGAGTTCATGTTTATTGGCTGGATGTGAAGTGATGGAGATTTTTCAGTGTCGCAGCTGAAGCTGAGTTTAACTTGAATGCTGTCAATCAAGCATCAATGTAAAAAGCAAACACGTCTGTAGAGAGTGGGAGGAAACATGTGGCGCTCTCCTTATTCTGACAATCATCACCAAGAGGAAAAATAAAGAAGAAAAATCTCAATTCCAGGAATTTTATGAATGGAAAATGTCAGGGGATCGCTTTACCGTCCTGCTCTGGTGGGTTCACGCCGTCTGCATGAACGCAGGACCCCCAAACGAACAAGTCTGGCGAGCGGAGCGGAGCGCCGGACCAGCTGGTGGTCTGCTTCTTTAAAGAGAACAATGCTTGTTTGATTTCAGGTTGTTAGTGTAAAGCCGCAAAGGCTGGAAAATCCATCAGAGAAAAGGAGAAGTGGAGCAGATCTTTCCTGCTTCTCTGATCAGACCCTGACGTTCCCGATTCTTAACCATCTTCAAAGTTGACTATTAAAACAGTTTTTGTGAAAAGTCTTCTGGAGTTGAGAGAGAACAGCTTGATCGGCCGTCACAATCCGGCTTCAGAGAAACTGAGTTTCAGGAACCTCGTGTCAGGACCGCCTTTGAACAGCTCCTACATTTTTTAACATCTTCAAGCCACAGACAGGAATACCGATAGATACTGGAGAAAAAAACCCAGCAGGTCCTGTCGTCTTCATCCAACAGTGAAGAAGACTCTGCTCACCTTCAACAGAGACTATTAAAAATATTAAAGCTCATTTCTGAAACAATCTGGACAAAATATGACCATAAAATGTTTCATTTTCTGCTTAGTTTCATGTTTTTCTTCTAGTCTTGGACCAGCATCTCCACTCCACATCTGTGGAGGATTTTTACTTTAAAAATAAAGTAAATAAAGTTTTTTATATTTTTCCTCAAACATAGATAAATGCTGGAGCCGCGGTTAAGCTGAAGTTCAGGAAGAGAACTTTCCATCTTTTCGTGGAAACAAAATCCCATCAGTGATTAAAGTGGCTCAGAGAAAGTCTGAACTTTATGTTCAATAGTAGTCAGAGGCTTTTTGAGCTTTTTTTTCTTCTACTTTACGATTTTCTCCATTTATCTTTAAGATTGTTTTTTGTGGCGATGCCTGATTTCCATATTTTTAATACAACCCTAGCTTTTTTAGTATTTTTGATGATATTATTACACAATTCCACAATGAACTTGAAACTGTCCAAAAAACAACTGGTAAATGTTTTTTTTCACTGAAAAAAATAATCACCAAAATTTAGACAGAATAGTTTTTATGTTATTTACAAAATACCAAACATGTAGAAACAAAATAGCAATATAAATACTCCAAAGCAAAGAGATGGTCAAAACAATGTGAAATGTGTCTAAAAAAAATGATTTCTTCTGTCAAAACTAAAAATGTAGAAGCCTAAAACTTTTTCTAACTTTTATGTTTAATTCAAGTTTTAGCTCAAAGTTACTAAAATAACAAGATGTGGTTTATAAAAGATTTACAGATTTAAAAAAATGATATTTGCATAAGGTCATGAACTCTTCCTCTTACCTGAAGAAAGCAGCTGTTTTAACGGTTTTACAGGATTTTACACACTTTTCATTACCAGAAACTATATTTAAAAAAAATAAGTTTGGTTTTTATTTAAACATTTTTTGTCTTGTCAGAAAATATGTGCCAAAATCCCAAATGTGTTAAGAAATTCCTAAAATCTCCTAAATAAAATCCATATTTGTGAGTCGTGGTGAGAAGCTGTTCACAGATAATTGATCTTTGAGGAAACTTTTGGGGATTCTTGTCCAGTGTATTGATCTGCTGTCGGGTCTGAGTTCTAAGCTGATGAGCAGGAAAACAGGAACAGAAATGTAGACGTGAAGGAGGTGAGAAGTGTTACGGGGAGCAGATGCTCCCAGGCTGGAGGCCGATCTTCACACAGAACCTCACTCCTCTGACCGCCTCCACGTCAAATCTCTGCAATTACTAGACCTGCACAAAAAATTTAAATTTATGGTCATTGCAATATTTGTCCGTGCGAAACATGCATCTCAAAAGACGCATAAGTTCATACTCGTGGGAGATATTTTTAGGAGACTCCCATAGGTCACTGGGGTCATCTAGTCATCTGTTTTTTTACTTTATATTTAGTCTATTTTACTTTATTTTGCTATTCTATTTTATTTTACTTATTTTGTATTTTACTTCTGTACGGACGCTGATACTTGAATTTCCCTGAGGACTTCCAAAGGGATTAATAAAGTATTTTCTATTCTATTCTATTCTATTCTATTCTATTCTATTCTATTCTATTCTATTCTATTCTATTCTATTCTATTAATAACAGGATTACTGATAGGTTGGAGTGGGATCTAATCGATAGGAAAGATGACAAAAAAGTGAAGTTATTGTTTTCTGGTAAAATAGCAACAATAAAAAGGGAACTACATTACCCAGAAGACCCCTGTGCTTTATTTATGTTTCCTCTTGGTGGAATTTAAAGTGCAACAATGGATGGAGTTGCCATCCAGGGCGTGCTTGATTCCCAGAAAAGTGTTATCCAGCAATAAGTTCTGTGTGTTTGTGGGAAAATCAAATGTTTTAAAGCTTCTGAGAGTCGACTGTGATTCATATGTAGCATGTAAAACATGTCCTATCAAATCTCTTTCTTCACCAAATGGAAATTGCCGTTGGATATAAAGTCTCGTCTGGTCATGTCTCGTCTGAAAGTTTTCCTCATGTTCAGCCCTAGCTATTACCCATCATGCTCTTGTATTTTTTAGAAAATATTATAGTTATGGTGAAAAATAAACACTAAACTGTTTTTATACTTTTCTTTTTTTGTGATTTTTTTTTTTTTTTTTATATTTCTCAATAAAAAAATAGGAAATTTGGGTAATAAATGTGGTGTCATGCTATCCATCAGAAATATTGAACTGCTTGCTTGTTAGATCTTTTTTATTTTTTTATTTTACTTTGAACAAAGCCGAATAGCCTCTCACTGACTCGTAACGTGGGACACGCGTTGGCGCCGCTGTAACGTCATTTATATGCACCCTTCAGGCTTTTGTGAGAATGAACGTAGAGTATTGCCATAACACCACATGTGGCAACTTTTACGTCTCTGCATGAAGGTATGATTTTTTACATACTTTTATATTTCACTTTCAGGGAATATAAAGTCTAAAGCTTGATATGGAAATGCTGCAGAAGTACTTAAACATCATCAAATATTTTGTCCAATCCATTTTGAAATAAGTAAACAATTAATCACAATTTTGCTGATTTATTTATTATTTTTTATCAAATGGGTCCAATCATAGGCCAGACTAAATTGTCAGCTTTTAGGAAGTAAAGGTTTCTCTCGAGCAGATTTAAAGTGGAAATGTTTCCATGGAAACAGCAGCGGATAAAGAAAATAAGTCTATTATGGTCCTTGACAATCAGACTAGCACAAAAGAGCAGCGTGCAGCTACATCTTAAAAACCCCGGTGTGCACTTTTCCGTCTGCGAGCCGTGATTTGACAGCAGCTGGACGGCCGGCTCTGTGCCAACACTGTCAGCAGGGCAACCGCCGTCGCTCACCCACGTCCACGCCGCCATCCTCTACCGCCTCACCTTCGTCTGCGCTCACCTGCAGGCCCTTTCAAGAGCTTCACCGTTTGCAAAAATATTTATACACAAAAAGCCACAATTTAACCATGTTGAGGAATATAATCAACAAAAATATTAGTTTGATGAACTTTTGTTGCCTGTTGACCTTTCCCTATTACTGGGGTTGCCACAAATAAATAATTTGGGGGGTTTTACCGAGTCTTTCTGCTGCAACCTGACAGCGATAAGACCTCGACTCCAACCAGCGACTTGCTGATTACAGATTTGATACAGTGCCTACTTTTAAAGAAGAAAATTATAGGTTACAACCAAGAGTTCACCTCTGTCAACTACACTGTGATTAGCCTAGCATGGTAACACTGCGCTAATGTTAAACCTTAACCCTCATTTGGTTTTGGAACTGGTTCCACTCCCAATGTTGTTTACAGAGACGACGGTTCTGGTCAGTCTTTATAATCAGGAAAATGTAGCGTCTTTGTCTCTGAAAGTTGAAGTCAAGACAAACTGTATATTGGTTTTTTGGTAGCCTGTTTCCATGAAAGCCCTTAAAAGAGACCATTATTCACACTGAGCAAATATGTATACGAGTGAACAATGTCATTAAAAGCTCCACTTTGAGGGCTGTCTGTCATTGAAACGGAGAGCCTGAATGAAGGCCTGATGCTCCATCTGAGGTCGATGATACGGAAGATGGAGAGTGCCATTGTCATCGTGACAAAAGGAGGATCTGTAGGCTGTTCCATGAGGCTGAATGTCATTTTTACATGTGGCATTACCGATCCGCGTTCAGAGCAATTACCCTCCCCATTGTTGTTCCCAGATTCTGGTGTGCCGCTGCTGGAAGCGTGTCTCCTACGTGCAGCCTCCACTCGTCATCCCCACAGAGCACTTCCTACTCTGTGATCCAGAATAATTAGATCAAAGGACACTTTACTGGCTTTAAACCATGGCATTGTACTTGTTTAAAAGTATTTCGACTGTCAATTATTTCAAGTTTATATCTGATCCTAAAAGATTTATTTTGGGGTTAGGGGGGTTGTGTAAAAACTAGTGTTTTACCGCTCTTTGTGCCATATAAGCATCAACATATTTGCACCAAATGCCAAAGGTTTACTCTAATCTGTTTGTCAGTGCATCCTATTGATGTCAAAAATACTTTTCTGAATGAATTCACATAAATGTGTGTAGTGCAGAAGCAAAACAAGAGGAAGTGAAGACAACTCAATGGGAGATAAAATAAATCACTTCAAAATTACACAATGCTGCAGCCATATTTAGGGTTGAAAATGGAAAGCAGTTAAGGTTTTATGTCACTGACGTACGTGTGTTATCATAACAACTCACTGTGTCATGGCAATAGAAATACAATCTGCCCTACTGCTGTTTAAAATTCCCAAAAGAAGTTACCAATTCAAATGTACCCACTTAAAGTAAAGAAATATTGTTTTTAGAGCCATCAGGGAACTATAAAAATCCTTTTATATTGTAGCCTGCAGTTAGCAGAAAAATATTCACTTCTAAAATTTAAAATAAATGTAAATCCATCAACCTTGTACACAAAAATGGCATCTATAAAGTATATTTTTTTAAAATAAAAAAAAAACATATTTTTAGCTACCAGTAATTAAGTTTAACTCTTTAGCTTTTCTTGCTAGCTAGCTAATTTAGGCTAGCCTGCTAATCTGACATGCAGCCAGCCCTCTCATTTAAACCTATTGCTGTTAGGATGTGTCTATATTTATCAGAGAAAAAAACCTTAAAATATTTTAAAGTAGGAAACATTGAGTTTTAGTGCAACACAACTAAATTCAAATGTGAATTTTCGCTCAGATTTGTGGTTTTGTTTTGTCCTGCACCATTGGGAAACATTTAGTTCATCTTGATCATCTCTCTTTAATACGTATACTACGTCCTTAAAGTGGCTCCCAAGGGGTCCAACAATTTATTTTAACAACTATTCAATTTTTTGTAGTGGTGGATTTGATTTAATTTTAATTTTGGATCTTCTTAAACAATTTGATCCGATCACTGTACATGTAAAGTCACGTCTCACACATTGGACTGTAATGATGGTTTGATCCTGTTTGCTGTGATGACACTCGGTCGTTTTTTTTTTCTACAGTAAAATAAACCAATCTAAGCTGTATTTTCCAATATTGATTTGATTCTCGATTGATCTAATTTTGAAACGATTTGTCGATTTGATTTAGCCTCAAACAAATCTATCTGATCGTCTGCATAGAAATGAATTCATCGATTAATCGTTACAACCCTACGGCTTCCCCAACCGCTAAACTGAAACACCCAAGCTAGTAAGGTTGGCTAAAAACTAACATCTTGGGGAATTTTATTACATTTTAATAAAGGTATAAACTCACTGGATTCACATTTATTATTATATTTGAAATTCCAGTTTATGTGACGTTTGTATTTATTTGTTGTGATTACCGCCTCACCTTAAGACAGACGCTGTTGAAGATGGCGTCCAGTTTAGCTTCCACTTTATCAGATAAGGAACAATCCTATTTGAACTGGAAATCTGAAGTATCAGCTGCAGATGTTTTAAAGAGAAGAATTTTGTAAAAATTGTAAAAGGAGGTTTAACAATGTTCCTTCAATAAAAATCAATGAGAAAAGGACATTTTAGCACCAAAAATACTCCTCTCTGTTGAGGAGAAATGCACAATAGGTCAAGATTTAATAGAGAAAAGATGATTAACCTTTTGGTACTGAAGTAGAATCTGAGCCAGAATTGAATTTTCTCTATAAACTAAACCTGTAATTTTGACTTTAACAAAAGTTATTCAGAAACAACTTTTGCATAACCAGTAACTTTGTTTTATTTAGCCCTAATCTTCTGTAATTAAAAAAACAGTTTAAAATGTCTTTTTACACAAGGACTATTTTAATATGATAAATAGATTTTCCCTCAAAAGTAGAGAAACCGGAAGGTAAAACTTCAACCTCGTACAGGCCAGTCCTGAAAATGTTGAACCAGTTTTTGGCCCAGGAAGATGTAGGATAGGTGTTTTAGAAACCTGAAAAACTGCAGTTTTTAGCCCTTTAGGACATTTATGTAATGAGTTTTATGTGGTCATGTCATTAGAAACGTATTCCTATTCCAGCAGAAGGTGAACTCTGTGCGCTTCAAAGACGATCTGTTTTGTATAGACTTGTTTCTGCCAGCATTAAACTTGTTCTGGCTGTCTTCCAGCAGTAAGACACCTGTTTTCGTCATCCATGCAGCCCACGCCGAAGCGTTTTAGTAGTAAATCTCTGCAGCATGTGGAGCCATCAAAGCCTGCAGAGCACTTCCTTTGTCTGCGTGCAGCTCTGTGACCTTTTGAGACTCGGCTGCAGCTGCAGATTGTTTCTGTTTTTAATGTCGCTGCTGGAAAACATCCTTTGTGAACGCACGCCGTGTGCGCGAAAAGATGCTCCTTCCTCGCGTCTTTTCCTGTTTGTCGGCTTTGACTTTCGGTGTTCAGTTGACGAACAATGAATTTGCAGTCCTCATCGCCACGGCTGCCAAAGCTGCAACATCTCCCGTACACGCCAGCAGGCATTACAAAATGTTTGGGTTGCATCAGCTGCTTTCATTCATGTCATGTTATGTGAGTCGGAATGATCCAAATTTAACCTAAAATAACCTGATGTGTTGATCACAAATGCATGAAGCTGCTTATGTCAGCAGAATAGGGCAGAACGTGAACATGACATAAAGAACAGCATTCTGGATGAAACCCACAGACTGTTTTTTTATTTTCCTACAAAGTTCAGTAAATTAGTGGGATATCAGCAACAAATTGGGCTGAACCATAAAGAAGACGTTTTTTCCTGAACTTTTCAAAAGTCGTTTCTATCCAGGAAGTTATTTAGAACTGAGAATAAAGTAGACTACAGAGAAGAGATCTTTCTCCACACATCACGATGTTGCTAAATTGATTAAAGTTTGATCCTTATTTAACTGAAGCTTTAGCTCCATTCTTTTGACTAAAACTCTTCAATTGTTTTTGGAACATTATAATTCCAGCAGATTCTGAAGTGAAGAAAAGCAGCCTTTCTGATATGCATTTCAACAGTATCGAGGTGTTTATGGGTAAATTAACGGATTCTGTTGCGGCTTTCGTATAACAGTTGAAGACTTATGGTTTGTGAGTGTGTGATCTTTATTTAGGTGTCGAGATCTCTGGTGTTAAAGAGTAAGTTGAGTCTTGATGGTGTAGAAGTGTTTTCTGTTTGGATTCCAATAAAAAAATTCATTTTCAAGTTTTGTTTTTCAGATTGATAATAGTGGCTCCTGTCATCTGTTTTTTTAACTTAAACCTGATGTGAAGGTTATCTTAAATGTAGCTAAGACTCTGAATAAAGTTCTTAATAATGCCAACCTTCCACCAGAGGCAATTTGGGGTTCAGTGTCTTGCCCAAGGACACTTAGACACATGAGTGGGAATCGAACCCACAATATTTCGATCAGAGGTCGACCGCTGCACCACAAATAAGTCTTGTTCACTGAGACGATGCTCTATAGTAAAAGTTTAATTGTAGGACGTTCTGGTTGAAGAGTATCAGTAATTATCAGCATTTGTTGTGACTTTAATGCTGTTGGAAGGACCTAAAACCAGTTTATCCTCAAGGGTGAAACTGTTCATGAGTTTTGGGAGAAGCAAATGAGGAAATGTGTAAATATGACTTAAAATCAGAAGTATGTAGTCAATAAAGTTTGCGCAAAGAAAAAAAGAAGACATTCTGCCATATTAGTCGACTAATCGACGACTAATCAACTATTAAAATAGTCGACAACTAATTTAACGGTCGATTAGTCGTTATTTTATATTATACGGAGTCAGACTGTAGTAAAGTGGAAAGTTGTAATGGCATTCTGCTAAATATTTTGGCTCTTTTTAAGTTGTTTTGGCTATTTTGGAATTTAGCTAATATTTCAGCTGCATGCTAGCTGTTTTTGGCTAATTTAGGCTTTTTTCAGTTTTTT
>NC_050512.1:25068794-25235307 GCF_002922805.2 Oryzias melastigma
TTTTTTTTTTTAAATTTTTTTAGGCTAATTTGGCATCCAAATAATATTTTGGCTGGCTGGCTATCAGCTTCAGCTATTTCAGCTACCGACTTCACATTTTTAGCTTTCAGCATCTTCACTTATCATCACTAGCATCTTCAACGGCCAAATTCAGCTACAGCATTATCACAGGTAGTGCTATGTTAGTTTTGTTCGTTAAAAGCTAATGATAGTTAGGATGTGTGCTTTACGTCCACTTTACGCCTTAGTCAACTAATCAGAAAAAATAATCGGTGGTTAGTCGACTATTACAATAATCGTTTGTGGCAGCACTAATTTGGGCTAAAATTTTAGTTTATATAAAGACAATTCAAGTTTGTGTTTGTCAACATCAGTAAATAATCATAGAAACCCTGAAAATATTTTTAATCGTTTTGTAGTTTCTCTCCCAAAAGCATCCTTCAGCTCAGTGAGGTTAAAGTTTAAAACATATTGGGTTCCGCACAAACTTTGCCTCAAGAAATCATGCAGAAAAAAGTTACTGACAAGAACAATTGGATGCACTAAAAGATCCACTTTGAGCTCCTTGTTGTTTGCTGTGATGATGGACAGACTGACAGAAGTGACTAGACAGGAATCTCGGTGGATCATCATGTTTGCTGATGACATTGTGATCTGTAGTGAGAGAAGGGAGTAGGTGAAGGAACATCTAGAGAGGTGGAGGTTTGCTCTGGAAAGGAAGATCAGGACAGAGTATCTGTGTGTCGATGAGAGGAGCGTTGAGGTTACAGGGAGCGGAGGTGAAGGCGGTTGAAGGTGACGGGAGGGAGAGCTGAAGGTAGCTAAGATGAAAATGTTGAGGTTCTCTTTGGGAGTAGGACGGATAGGATCAGGAATGAGGTTGCTTTGGAGATGAATGCTGGGAAGCAGATTGAGTTGATTTGAACGCGTTAGAAGGAAGAACCATTGACTATATAAAAGAACTGGACCGTGTTAGTGTGACATCACAAATAGAAAATTACTTACTTTTGGCTTCAGTAAAATAAACTCAATTCAGTCGAATTTTTTTTCAAAATATAGACGTTGCAGTCTTGGACCCAGACAACACCAAGGAAGTAGTTTTTGGTCCGAGTTGGTCTGAGTCATCGTTTCTATGACAACCACTCTGACAGTCCATCTTCCTACCACTTGAACGTAGACTACACAAAATCTGTCTATCAAACAGACTTTTAAGGCATCTTTTGGGGCATCTGATTGGTCAGTTTATAACTTAGAAAAAATGGAACTAAAGAAAAAAATATAATGAAAAAAATAAAAATTAGCAAGAACGTATTAAAAACTTGTATCAGAGCAAGAATAGTTATTCTGACTGATATAATGACTGAGTAATAAATGCTTAATTCTTTATAGAAGTCTATGGGATTTTTTTTGAACTTCCTGTTTGAAATAGGTCACTCAGTCCAGTTCTCACATACTGTCAATGAGAGTGACAGTGAAAATGACTCTTGTTTAAAGCCTCTAACAACTCCTCTGAGAGCAGAACAAGCCGTCTTTCTTTTTGTTTTTTCCTCTTCCTAAATTATCCAGCCAAAGCTTACTTAATTATGATGCGATTAGTTAATTGGGCGAAAATGTGGAAATGGACTTATGTGCATATATCATGCTACGCCACTAATGGATGGAAAATATCTCCATGTCCGACCTCATCCTCCCCACACCCTCTTAACCAGAAAGCCTCTCATAATTTCCAGCTTGAGAGTTCTGCAACAAATAGATTTAGCATCTCATATTTAGATCGCATTTCCATTTGCTTCCTCGGATGTGATTTAGTGCAAAAGCAGCTTCTGTATTTATGCGTTTTGTCTGGGTGACCCTGTGAACTCGTCAGTTTTAGAATGAGCGGTGATTAAAAATCCATCTTACACCGCTCCACTGTTTAACTTTGGAGCAGAAGCTCTTTGCTGCTCCTGGATTTCCGACGGCGCTCCGCGGTGGCTTGGAAGTTCAAATTACGTTGAACAGAAAAGTCCAACAGTTTTTCCAGAGAGCGGCGAATGTGATTATTTGACACGGCAATTATTGTTTCCACCAAGCCAGAGCGGCTCGCTCCGTCGCACGCACCGGTTCAGGGCCGCGCCGTGAAAGCGCCACAACAAATCTATCCAACAGAGACGCCGCGTTTCTGCAGGAGTCTGCAGAAATCCCCCCGGGCGGTGGCGGGCAGTCAAGTGTTTCTGCTCTGTCAAACAGCTGAGGAGGGGAAAAAAAGACCTTCATAGGAGTCAAAAAAAGGTGCTGAAAAATCTCTGCGTGTGTTTTTTTGGGCTTGATTGAGTAGCAACAGGTGAACGTTCACAAAAGATGTGAAGGAGCTTAAGGCCGCCGATGACGGGGTGGTATGCGTGTGCTGCTGGGAATCCTCCCGCTCCTTTTGTCAGGCCTGTCTATTCATCTTTGTCGCACTTTGTTTGTTGTTTTTGCTTTTATTAGCTTCAATTGGTCTTCTGGAAACACGGGCTCGGTTTGATCTCATCCTACTGTGACTTAATAATGTAAATCTGCAGCCTTTTATAGCTCCACGCTTTTGTAAGCCATTGTGAAAATGTCCTTTCCTACAGTGAATGATAATAAAGGAGCCTGTGCATGCAGTTTTAGTGTGCTGTTATGAAAGCATGAGACAGCCACAGTGCAGGAAAGTCCCTTCTCGTTTCAGTAACTAGTGGTGATATGCCATCCTTGCATGCAGATAAATAGAAAAGCAGAAAAATATTTTTGGATACACGAGATACAAAATCCTGATCAAATCATTTTTTTCATTTGTCCAAAAAAAAGTAATAAAAAGAGCTCTGGGAAGTTTGAATACATTTGCATTTAATCACAGGTATTTCCTTTGATTTTCTAACCAAAACTAAAACTTAAGGCCCTTTTTACTTATTTACTGCATCTAAATGTTCATTTACATCTGATTGAGGGATGATATTTCTGAATAGATTTTATTCAAAATGCAGATAATGTTTGAATTTATATGCAAAGACTGAAGTAAACTTTTTAATAAAGTGAAAATAAAGACAAAACCCTGTAGAAGTCTGAAGTTGCGAGTATTCTCTGTTTATGTCAAGGTCCCCCGGCCTTGACTTTGACACACGTGTCGTGGACCAATCGGTGAGCCTGTTGAATGAAAGTAGTCATTTCTTCTGGCATGCTGCAGGTGAAAGTTTGTAGCAAATACTTAAGGGTGAAATGGGAATAGAAAAGGTGAGACGTACAGATTTTTGATTTTTCAACCCCTCCTAAATCCTGTGCTCTGCATACTGTCAACCGTTGTCAACCTGCTAATTAGTACTTATTAGTGAGTTGAACTCTACTTAAACCTCTGCTTTCCATTTCACAAATGTTAGTTGGTCTTGAGGCTTAACGAGGTCATTTCTCTGAATGTATCTTGGACTTTAAGAAAATACGGGGGTTGGAAAAAATCGGTTTACGTACAAATCGAAATGTTCTTTTTTAAAGATTCAGAATAGATTAAGAATTCTAGATATGAAAGAATTACTTTAATTTTTTTTCCATATTCCTGCATTTATATTTTTTTATGTAATGGCTCCAACCTGCTAGCTTACTTGCAAGCTGTGATGCTCGTCAATAAATTGCTACCGTAGTTTGTTTCCTTAGTTTGAAAAGTCTTTCACTGTTCGTACTGTTGAAGTAATACGTTTGCAAAGTATCATAAATAAATGGAATTTCTTTATCAAAAGATTCCCTTTGTGTTTTTAATTTTGGAATCGATTTAAAATTGAATCGGAATCGAACTAAGTCGTTGTAAGATTCACATCCCTATTAATCTATAGAAAAAGCTGTTTTTGACATCTGGGTTTTAAACTCTTCAGATCTGTGGAACAGGTGATTCTCTGATCAGGTGAGCCATCTTCAGACAGAATTTCCAAAAAAGCGTCTATTGATCATTGCAAGTAACCAACAGGAACATTTAAGTTCTGCTCTTGTCATATATTTAGTATAATAACTCAAATATTCTATTAAGCTGGTGTTGTTTAGACAGTCATCTGGTCGAGTTCTGGTCTAGAAGAAGCTTCCACGCCTGGACTCCATCGCACTTTTCATGTTTGGTCGTAACTGAATTAGGGATCAGCAACGCCAGGCAGCTGCTTCTGGGAGATTTTGTCCGGAAAATTGGCTGTGACGTTATCAGCGGCATCTCCGAGGAGAATGGCTGAGGTGAGACTGGAAGCCGAAGAATCCGATCTATTTCCAGACATGATGAAGAAGCTCAGAAATGTGTCTTCATGTGGATGTCATAAAAAGAGTCCACACGATATGAGCTGAGTTACGATCTTTATTATCAAAGAATCCGGGTGGTTTGAGGTTGGTGCCGTTACATACTTTTCCTGCTGCTGTCTCCTTGGTCCTTAAGACCTTTATAAAAGTTTTTTTTTTTGTAGTCCTGAAGTACATTTTTATGATTTTATGTCAGAGTTAAAGATATGGGGTCTCTATAAAATCTTTAGCGTTCTCAGTTGGGTCATTTATCACGGTGTCCAGGTTCCATTCATCACCGCTTTATCACATTTCCAGCGATTGTGCTCTGCGTCCGAAGAGCTGGAGGAGATAAACTGGAGTTTAGAGTCTGTCAAGTGCAGTTTTCCAAAGCAAAGTGTCATTTATGAGAATTTGGAGAGACATTTTGATGTGGAAAACGCAGAAGTTTGTAACCGCACTTCAATGCGTGAGAGTAAATGCATTCCTGCAGTCTTTCTGCCTCTGTGTCGTGCTGCTCATCAACCACATAAACCACAGAAATCCTGCTTTCCCCTCTGATAACCATCTCGTCTTCCACCCTCTGACCTGCTTTTTCCTCCTGGGTTTGAAGAGCCTTTGCAGCTTCGCTTCAGGCTTTCAGCTCTCCTGGAAAACAGCTTTATTTAAGCTTTCTGAATGAAACCAAAATGAGTAAAAAATCGGATTCTCTATTACAAAAAAAAACAAAATCTGCATTGAAACCTTCATTTTTCTTTATTGTGAGCTGAACACCAAGTCGCTAGTATTGTAAAATGAGTATTATTAACTCTACAGGTAGGTTCATTTCTATTTCTGAGGCTTCAAATTACCTTTTTTCTTCTTTAAATATTAGAACTTCTCACCGTTTGAGGTATTGCTCAGCATCACAGCAGAACTTTATCAGCAAGACCTCCATTTACAAATGCTGATTTGTAGCTTTAGTAATTAACTTTTTGAAGCCAAAATAATTCTATAATAACATGTTTCTTGTAGGATCTTTGGTCTCCTGATTTTCTGGCTTTAATTAGGGTCTTTTTAACATGTCCTTGTAGCATTTTTCTCATGAAATATAAAATAATTTAGGCTTAAAATTGCCCTTCTGAGTATTTTTTTCTTCAAATTGTGGTGAACCAGGAGCAGATGAAAAACTGTGGTTTGAAAAAGCTCCTAGTTGACAACTGAAATGGGCGGGGCTAAAGTTTCCCAGCTCTGCTCCACTTCTGATGCATCCAGGTGCAGACAAATAGATCCATGAACGTCTTTGTTTTCCTCATCTGAGCTTCAAAACTGTACAGCTGGATAGCTAAAGTATTTCTCACCAATTGTTTGAGAGAGCGTAAACAGAGGGATGATGGGACATTAGTGGAGGCTTACTTCCATGGCAACAGTCCACCCACAACTCAGAGGCGAATTTGATGAACTGCTTCCGCCCTGCAGAAATTATGTCCTTGAAAATGTTTTTTTTTTTTTTTTTTTTACTTTGCCAGAAAAAAGATTAAATCATGGTCAGAATTAAAAGAACGATTTCACTACTGATAGAAATATACCTGGAGTAGGACTTTAAAGGGGAAGAATTGAATCAAACCTTGTCTAGAGTTCCCAGCTGCAGGTAAACATGGCGGATAGATGTTACAGAGACCCGATGGAGCCGGTAGATGTCCAGCGGAAATGGAAGTTTAAATGTGGAAGTTGTGTTTACTTTTTACGGTACTTTTACTGGTGATTTTATTCTATATGTTTCACAATCTTTTCTATATTGTTGGTGTGTTTATATTTAGACTTCCAGTAGTCTAAATGGCGGGAGACCGTATCTCAAGATTTGTAGATAATAATGAAAACTCATTTATGAATTATTTAATTTGTTCCTTATACTGTTGATTATTCAAGGATGTTATTATTTTTATTATTACACTGGCTGGATATCATAATCTGTTTTCTGTTGGGCATTAAAGGGAATTAAACATTGCCTTACTATGTAATTAGAATGGCAATTCGCAAAAATGTTGATAAGCATCAGTAAATGTAATAGTTGAGAAGCTAACACGGTGAAAACATTCATTTTTTAGCTATGCTAAGCTAACGTCCACATGAACATCTGAATCATTACGATTCATGAGACATTTATGAGACATTTTGTCCTATAAATTGCCGTCTTCATAGAATGCATCAGTTTATACATAGAGAGATCATTTTTAACATTGTATTCCCCTTAATGTCTGCTTATCGATCCATTACCGCTTTCACCTAAACCAACTTCCGTAAAAAAAAAAAAAAAAAAAACCCAAACTGTCACTCCCATTGGACGTGTGTCGGCCATGATGGAACACCTTATATCCATCCGCCATGTTTACCTGCAGCTCAACCTCGGAGGACAAACATAAACTAAATTAATTTAAGGCTATTTTGACGTGAATTTATAGAGACTAAATTATCCATTATTACCCCATAGTTTGTCAGGTTACAAACAATATTCAAATAAACGAATGATTGAACATGTCGATAATGTTGCAGTTTGATGAGATATCTGTCATTGAGTCGACTGATGCTTCATCATCATCTGATCTCTGATCCTATCGGCCTGCTTTCAGGTCATGAAGGATTCTCCTGACTTGACGGTTGGAGGTCTCGGAGTTGCGCTCTTAGCTTGTCGTTTAGCAGCTCCGTCGTTTGGTTTCAGAGTTCAGCGGTTCTGTTGGAACCGCTTTGATCTGAACTCTGATTCATCCTCCACACCTTCCGTCCTTTCATTTCTTTGTGAGTTTGACCTTTGGAGTGGTTTGCCGTGCACGCCACAGGAGAGCCGGGTGTGGGTGTTCCTATGGTTAAGCGGAGAGCCATCTGGACAGGTGATGCTTTTATTCAAGAGGTGGAGGTGTTGGCTTACCCAAACTCTGTGGGGTCATTCCAGGACGCCGCCTCTCTGCTCCGAGGGGGATTTGTCTCATTACTTTGTCACAATGAGCGCTCTGTCCGCCTCCCTCTCATTTCCCCTGACCTGGTTGCGTCTTGGCGCCTCGTTATCCCCTCACCTGGCTCCATTAATACTCGTTTGCAGCGACTGGATGTGGACCGGAGCCCGAGGGTCCGAGTATTGACCCGCCGGTGATTGATGAAGCCCGGGAAAAATGTGAATTCCCAGCAGACACGATCAGCTGTGAAAGGGATCAATGAGTTCGGTAATGACGGTGATCGCCGCAGACCGTTCCAGCCTGTAAGTGAGAGGGAATCGACCCGCCGGTCCGGTCCAATTCTGCTCTCCGCTGCTTTTCTGGTTCATCTGAAGCTTTAGTGATGAAACCAAAGATCTTTTATTTATGGAACAGATAAAAGTGATGGACGATAGCGGCTTTGCTCCGAGAGGTTTGGTGGGTTTCAAGAACCGAGCGAGAACAGTTCTTCTAAAAGTTGAAATATTTCCTAATAATATTCATTTGATCCAAAAATGAATGAGCGTCAGCTTATAGCTGCACGTTGGAGTTTCTTTTTTTATTTTGTGAAATAAAGTGACAAAATAAAAAGGTTTTCATGAGATCAAAACCGCTTCAAACACAGAGGAGCGCTTTGTTCCTGGACATCATGTTCCCTCCTTTCCTGTATTTCACTAAATCTCTACAAGGTACAAATCCTTTTTGTGTTTCTAAAGCTCGAATGTTTCACTCTGTGTGTCAATGTTTGCTCACTTTTTTATGCAGTTTCCTCGCTGCTGCGGCTGACGGCGGTCTGAGAGGATTCATGGTGAAAAACGCCTCAGGGATCAGAATCAAAGCATTTTGTCTCACTAACTGGAATTTTGTGTTTCATTTGGGATTTAAAATATAAAATAAAATCGACCTTTATTTATATATTCAACATTGATCTAACAATTTTTTGGGTCAAACTGCAGCTTTTATTTTTGATTTTGGTGAACAAAAATCCTCTTTATAAGCAAAAATGTTTACTTTAGTTTAATTTGAATCACAGATTTTGTGAAAATTCTTGTTTTTTACTAAAAAAAATAAAAATTTTACTCCGTTCCTGCAGAATTTAATCAAATCCGTTCATGGTCACTGGAGCAAATGAGCTTCAAAAATCCAAATCTGATTAATTAAGGTATTTGAAAAAGTTTAAATGAAAATCTAAAGTTAAACATTTAAATCCTGCACCAGAACACCATGGCCACTGCGCAAAATTCAAGTCAATAGACCTTCCAAGACTTTTCAGAGATGCTTTAATGAAATTTATGATGGAAGGGAGGATCTACCTGAGTGAAGAGTGCCCCCTTCAGGTCAGATCTGACAAAATCTGCACGTTTCTGTCAAACTTTTTCCCAAAACTGGTTGTAGTTGTTTACATTTCCAGTTTTTCCTCATAAACTGATGGTTTTAAAGTTGGATGCACAGATAAATCTGTAAATGTTGATGATGTTGGTACGATTCAGGAGTTATTATGGAAAAATGAGAAGTTTGGTTTGGGATGGAGACAAAAACAGATTAAAAATAACACAAATAATAGTTTGCTATGGAGCATCACTGAATGAACTCTTAAATCCACCTGTCGGCAAAATTCCTGAGTTAGAGTGCACATAAGCTGCAGGGATGAGGCGTTAAACAGCCTGCAGTCTTAATTTATAATTAAAATGACTTCACTCATCTAAAAACACACAAACCGCACGTCTTTTAGCCCGTCTTGCAGTCACGCTGACCTGCCGCACTAAAGCAGAATCCGGATGGAGGAGTCGGCGCGCGGCGCAGCTTCAGCACCAGCAGGAGGCCGCATTAATGAAGCCCGAATGTTTGAGTTCCTCCTCTCTGGTCTCCATTAGGAGTTCTCCTGCAGCTCCGCTGATGGACTTTTAATTTGCAGAGCCTCCTCGCATTGCTCCAAATAAGAGAACGGGCGCATTTAACTACAGTCAAGCTGCTTTATGAGTTTGCACAGTTCCGCAGTTCGTAAAGGAGCCCTCATCAGTTATTCATGGCAGTTTTTGCCGGGTTCTGTTGTGGCTGAGTGGAAATAGCGGCGCTGTAGGTGGCCCCTGTGGTTTCATCTTCCCAAAGCTCCTTTGCTGTTTGTGTTTTGGTAATCGAGCATAATTTCACAGCCCTGAGGATTACGTTTGGCTCCTCTTGTTTTCTGTTTTCGGGGTCGAGCTGCGTAAAAGGATCGCAGTACAAGAAGATCCACTCGCTTCTGGCTCTAATTAACCTTTAATGCCGCGCAGCAGGAAATGATGCACGACGCCATTTGAAAAAACAATAGGCAGCGCTCTGCTCTCCACTTTGGGTGAAATTGGTTGTAATTTATTTGAGAAGATTCTCCAAATATATCTAACCCTGAACTTAGAGAGGGAAGTGAACAAAGTGTGGAGGACGCCGTGGATTTCAACAAACTGAATCGATAGAAAACAAACCCGACCTCAAGGCTAAATCTGCATTTCTCTGCCTCATTGAACTGTTTTCATTTTTAAGCTATTTAAATGTGTTCTTCAACATCTTCTTAAGGTAGCTCTTTAGTTAAGGTGGCACAAAAAACATTTTATTTGTAGCATATTTCATGTAAAAAGACCATTTTAAGTGTTTGCATAAAACATTAAAAGAATCTAAAGAAATATTAAGGGTGATTATAAAAACAAGATTTAAAGGAAGTCAAAAAGAACTGAATTTAAGTGACCTAAAAGTTTACAAAGTAATCAAATGCAGCTGAGAACAGGTGGATCAACCAATGAATGAAGGCTTTATTCAGACTGGACACATTCGGGTCACGTAAAGGGAATCAGAATTCGTTTCCACCAACAATCCGGAAAAAAATTCAGTCTTAAGTAGACCCTGGTCCGGGACCAGAAACGGCTCTCTGACGCGTCTTTAAGGTGGTTTTGGTTCCATTCCAATCAGACTGAACTCGGATTCACTCTGAGATTTCTCAGTCTGAATACAATCTGAAGTGGAACAGCTCGACACGTTGTGGCTTTTCACCTTTTATTGCAGGTCATCAGATGAGGTCAGTGCCCAGCCTGTTTGTAGTTCTTAAAAATATAAGAATGAAAACCATGGAAAAAAATTGCAACAAAAACACCAGTTTTTATTCCTCCTACCTTTTTTTTGTCTTAAAAAAATTGTGAACAAATATTAGGTTTCACGTTAACTAAAATAAATATATTTATATATATTATTATTCATTATCTTATTGTAAAATGTCAGTATATAAATATTTTTAGTTTTCTTAAAGAGGTTTTAGCGTTTAAATATTTTTTATTCTTTTTTTAGTTGTCAAAAATTTAGTTAAATTACTTTTTTTTTTTACTTTTACCTTTTTTAGTTTAATTTGACCACTTTGTTTTGCATTTTTTGGCTTCAGTTTGATATTTGTGGCATATTTGTCACTTTTGTTTTAATCATTTGTCCTTTTTTTCCACCCATTTTTCCATAAACCACTTACAGCCATGATTGCTCGGTTGGGAGCGTAAAGTGCGACAGCACAAAAACAGATGGGTGACGGGAGGGGGGGCGGGGTTGCTCTGCGTTAACCGACCTGGTCAGAAAGGAATTTCTAATTAACTTCTACCACTCTACTGAAAATACGTCTTAAAAAAAGACACAGAGTTTCTGATTTTGAGTAAAAAAAACTGCATCGTAACAATTAAAGGACCTCTGGTAACTGTGGAGGTTCCACCTCCAACCATCAGAGGGAGCCCTCTCCAGAATACTGAGTGGTTCTCTTGTACCTGTTGCCGAAATTTGCCCGTTTTTCTCTCCCTCCTGAATCGCTCCATGTTTTTGACTCCTGCCAGGATTTTTCTTTGTATTTTTGCCTGTTTTCGGTCACTATTAAACTTACCTGGCTGCATATGGATCCAAACGCCTCCACGTCAGTACAGGAACACTTTGAAAACAGATACAAATATAGTTGGAGGGGGGCTTTAAGGTGCATTTTTATACTTATGTCATCCTAGAGTTACTGCTGGTTAAATGTGTTTTCTACTGTTCAAAGGAATAATCAAAAGCATGACCTGCAAAACTGAAACACGTCTCCTGATCGTGTTGGGAATATTTCACAGAATTTCCCAGATTTAAACTGTTATTCTTCACAACGCTGCAGGTCGTTAGGAAATCTCGTCTGAGACGAAAAGCTTTGCACAACAAAGAGCATAAAGCTCCCCGAAACACTTTGTGTGTTGGTCTGGACCGGTTTAATCCAGGAAACGGCTCTCTGTGCTCCCGCTCAGTAATGCTCGCAGGCTGTATCATCAGCGCTTCAGGAATGAGGAGCACAGTGTCAGCCTCTCTGCCTCCCCCTCGTTCCTGCTGCTCAACAAAGCACAGAATGCATCTTCAGCTCAAGGAGCTCAGGTTCATCGTGGAAATGCCTCTTCAGTCTCTCAGCAGCATCTGAGCTGTCTCCCGCCTGTCAGGGCTCAGCCTGCCGTCTTTTCCTCACATTTTTGGACTTTTAATGTAACTGTAGTATTTAAAGTGAGCAATAACAGTTTGTGACACGTCCCTGAAGTGTCCTCCTCCACCCTGGGAGAAGTGCTGAGTGGTCTGCAGAGGCAACTCTGTGTCACCATGAATGCAAAGAATGCTGGGAGACATCCCACGATGACTGTGGAGAGGCTGAGCGCTCGCACTCTCCATTAAAGGAGACGGACAGCTCATTGTTTGTTAAGTTCAGACCATTAAATCCGACTTTGACATGTCTGAATTCCAATAATTGTATTATTTTAAAATGATCCATCAAACTCAAATGAAGAGAAACTGTCTTTATAGTTACTTAGAAAGTCATTTTTTCACATACTTAAGGTGGAAGAAAAAATCCACTTTTACAAATATGTTGAAAACAAAACAAAAAAATGCTAACAGCTAAAAGATTGACATTAAAAAATCTTAACATTCTCCTCCAAATGTTGCAGTTCCTTAAATGACCACTGGAGGCTGGTTAAAAAGTGAATATTTCCCCCTGATTCCTATGATGAGAAAAAAGTTGCTTGATCAGCAAACATTTTGACTATTTTTACTTCATATTCTTTAACTTTAAGAATAGAATTTTAGTACATTGGGCAGTGTTTTGGTGATTATCTCACTCCATCCTTCCTATTTATCCTTTTTTCCTTTTAGAATCCTGAATGGGGTCATAGAGTACCCGTCCATCACACAAAAAACAGCTAAAGCTAAAAGGGAAATAAAACAGAAATATGCTAAATCAATAAATATGTGCAGTTTAAAGTAAAAAGAAACTGTTGGGTGAAAAGAGACATTGAAGGTTTGCTAATGAGCTAAAATTAAATCCTGTTAAAAGTTTAAAAGAAAGTTAAGTGAAAAGACAAGAGAGTTCAGTGCTAGAGAAAAATGTTCTTGGAGTAGTAGAAAAAAACTGCAGAATGTTAAAGTTAAATGTCTAAAAAAGCTAAAATAACCAGAAAGGGAGCTTGTGAAAACACAATAAGGCTAACGTTAAGCTCTAAGGTTCGGCTTAAAGATAAGATAAATATCAGCAAAAGAAAACACAGAGTTGGAGAAAGAATATAAAAACCAGAAAAGAAATTGTGTAAAAAGTTAAAAGAAAAACATTGTGATAAGAAGATAAAACAGCAGAGTAAACTGTTTTCCTACAAAATAAAAGAGAATACAATACTTAGAAAAATAAAATCATCTACAACTAACAACCCAAAAGACAACAAGCTAATGGACGAAATATTAAACTACAAAGAAAACAAAATGAGAGCCCAGAAATGAGCTAAAACGAGTGACATGAATCGTTCAGACACATCTAAAGGACAACAACATAAAGAACTATTATTATTAAGTTTAATAGCAAACTTCAAAGAGTTTGAGGGAATCTATAGCTCGGTTTAAAGTAAAAAACTGCTGTTGTTGTTGTTTTATGTCTCGTCCTGAAACCAGATTTTACTGTTAAGTTTTTATTAACAGATTTAAATCTGAATTTATTTAGTTTCTTCAACCGTTTTGGTCATTAAATAATCAGATCATGGAGAAAAGAAAATGCCAAACGCCCCTACTGTAGTTTATTCATCGATAAAGAAAACTCTCAGATATTGAATAGTTTATAGGTAGATGTGATGGTCAGTATTTGTTAGTCAACGACCTGTTGGTACAAACAAACAACACTCGGTTCAGGACCACGGACAGCATCAGAATCGTTCTATTTTTGCTGATTCTGGGATGTCTGACGGGCGACGATAAGAGATCGGATTGTTGCAGGATCACTAGTTTAATATTGTGATGTAATCTGATTACACATGACCCGGCTAATTGAAGATTCATTTAAAATTGTCTCTCCGTGAACAGTTATTGAAATGTAGAAACTTTCGTTCCCAAATTTCTCTACTTTTGTCAGTTTTATGGTGGTTTAGCAAATGTTCTTTCAGCTCTGCAGTCACACAGTGAGATTATGTAACAAACAACACAAATAAACGCTGTGCAGATGTGAGGATGACGGCCTGTCCCTACCGTGAAGTCCACGCTGACGTGGCGCTCTCAACTCTTTACTTCCACTGTATTCATCTTTGGAGGCCAAACGGACTCCGACAGAAGCATCTGTCTTCACTCGGATTCATAACATCCTAGTTTGTGTTTTTGCACTTGGGCGGCTAAAAAATATCAGAATAGGATTCACAAATGTGTGGTAGAGAGCTAAACCTTATGATCGTGGAACAGAGCTCAAGTTTCATTTATTTTGGGACACCAAAACTAACAAAAAAATTCCACAAAAACTCAACAAACTCAACAAAAACTTTGTATTTTAATGAAGTTTATATCAAATATTTGCTCATAATCTCTTATTTTTGCAAAGGCAGTTGTTTCCAAACATGATAAATCCATTTTGGTTTTTATCTTCAATTATCACAAATATCTGGCATCAAAAACTTTTGAAAACTTGGTGAGATTTGATCTTCTCGGGTAAGTTTGAATTGATTTGATTTATTGGTTTTGACACGCTGGAAACTTGGGCTTCCCTGGGGGAGCGGCAAGCTCAATCCAGTGTAAGTCTTTAGGCGTGACCCTCCGCGCTACTGCCTCACTATGTAGGCACAAGGGGTCTGGGTCTCCCTGTGCCGGTCCCTAGCCTGGATCAAAAACAGGGTAACTAGTGTCAGGAAGGGCATCTCCGTCAAACCAAAAATCGGTGAAAGCTGCTTCAGTGTGTCGACCCCGATGGGAAAAGATGAACAAGAAGAAGAAACACATACGTATATCCAACTATTCTCGTAAATATTTACAAGCATTGACTAAGAAACAGAGAAAAGTTAACAAAAATGTATGAAGATGCTTTCTTTTAACAGTGTAATTACTCATAATCATAGATATGTTTGCAGTAATGCATACAGTACACACATTAGATTAATTAAATATAATTATTATAAACTAGAGTCAGGAAGAGTTTGATTTATTTATTTTTCTTTCTTTCAGATTCATTTAATATGGAAAAATACAAAAAAATACATTAAATAATCTGTCTATATCAGTGTTCATAGCCATTTATTTTGTAACACCTGTCTCTAGATGTGCAGAAATAACAAATGAACAGTAAAAGAAAACCAGCAATAAGTAATTATAAAATGACTATTCAATTCTTCACATGAACAGAGAGTATTTTATGCATCTTATGTGGAAACGCTGATGCTCTATGAACAACAATTTAGTTTGTTTTTTTAAATATGGGCTTTTTTGTTAAAGATTTTATATTAATAGGGAGACTGTTCCCATCTACAAAACGGGACTTTACAGTCTAAACTTTTAGTTTCTATAGTTGATCGAAAAGTTTCTAGTCAATTTAAAGAGCAGCTGAGATGCAGTCAAACATTCAAAAAACATTTAAATGGCTGAGGTAGATCAAGTTTAAAATCTTATATTTATTTAAAGTATGACAGTGATAAAATAGTTTTTTTTATCCAGAATTGTTTAAGGTTTGATTATACAGCCTCTCAATGGGCTTTAAGGCACTTCGACCAAACGGGGATAAAATCATCGTATTCAAAAAGCTCTTTCAAATGTTAAACAGTTTCTGTTCATTCTGAAACAACTCATGATGGTTTTCATTTTTCTTGACTTCTCCATTCATCTCCACCCAGCCAACACTTTTTCAAGGCTGTTTGTCAGTGTGCTGCTGATGGCATCAGTGGTTTTACCTGACACATAAACCACGGTGTCGTCAGCGTACATCTAAAGACCAACACCAGGATACGCTCCAGCCAGTTCATTTAAGTACATGAAGAAGAGAAGTGGCCCCAGTACGGTTCCCTGGGGGATTCCGGTCATTATTTTACCAGTGGCAAATCTCACATTATCTTTTATTACATATTGTTCTTAAACTCTGAAGACCACAGAGTTATTAAAGACAAGTGTCATTAAAGTAAATTGTCTTACAGTAAAATATTAAACAACTTGAACAATTTTTCTTCCAAAAATATGAAACTTCACTATATATTCACGACAATCGTACACTTTGCTACAAACTTCTATATAATTATATCCTGTTTAAGTTGAATACATTTCTCCACCAATGCTATCATGCTAACATTATCAACAACTGGTTGCTATGGTAAAAATACTATAAAGATTTCAATGTGGGAAGATTATTTTATGGGTTCTATAGACGAGTGTGGGACACCATCTCAAATAAAGATTCCAAAATATATGTATTTGTGTTAGTATTTTTCTGAAAAACACATGTTCTTTAAGATTGTGCGCCCCCTGCAGTCCCGTTTCCTGACTCGGTTCGGTCAAATCTTTACGTTCGATTGTGTGGATGTTTTAGTCATTAGTTTCGTAACTGTCTTTACAGACGAACCAATTAAATTATGCAAATGAGAGCAGCTCTTGTGGCTCGCTGAGCTCTTGGTGAGTGAAGGACAGGTGGAGGCTGAGTGGGTGGAGGGACAGATGCAGCAGCTTGCTGCGTTTGCCAGGCCGTGTCCGCGTGCCAGTTTCATTCTCAGTGTGGAGGGTGAAGCGTGATGGTTCTGCTGGAGGTTTCTGACGAAGGATTCCTCTGTAAATTATTAGAAAGCTTCCTCTAATGGTTCATCATTTTGCCATATTTCCTAGCTCTGGTTCTCTCTCCCTTTTGAAGTGTTTTAAATTTAAAGTGGTGGTGGATGGAGGGAGGTGTCTGTCACTCTGTAATGTTCGGCCTGACAACCCCGTGAGTGCGAGAGGCGTAGGTGCACCATGACGGGGAGCTTGCTTTTCAGCTGACATCGCCACAATGCTCTGCTCCACATGTTTCCCTGCAGTCAAAACTGAATTATTTAAGTCGTTTAAAATGTCAGCAGAGCGATTCTTAGATTTCAGCTCAGAGTGAGGCTGTAGTCACACTTTCTACTGAATCTGAGCTGCTGTTGATTGTATTTGTTGGACTGTTGATTCCTCCATCGCCTCAGAAAACCTTTTTTGAATTTTTGCCAAAATTAAACCAAAGAAAGTAGAGTTTAAACATTTAAATGTTATATAGTATTAAGCTTAAAATTGATTTTCTGAGTTTTTTTTCTCAAATCATTGTGAATCAAGAGCAACAAAAAAAATACACTCAAGCTTCCTGCTCTGCTCCATTCTGATGCATCCACTTATAGACAAATAGATCTTCTTATCTGAGCTGGTATCTCAGGTAAGAAGTTTTTTTTTTTTTCAGCTGGCTTTAGTTTTGACAGTCTCAACATTTTCTCAGTTTCTTTATGACTTTCAGAAACAAAACCAAACTGTTCCGTTCCTTTTCTGTCTCAAAACAGTCTGAGTTGTCACAGGTGTCTGTTTCATTTCTGTTACAAAGTGTAAGAAAAAACGGCAACCTATGAAACTTTATTTGTGACTGATTTAAGTGGAAAATCTGAACTTGAACACAGATGTTTTAGGAAAGGTATTCAGTGACATTTAGCTTTTAGTTTTCTAGAAATATATTTAAAATAGTGACAACAACTCATTGTCATGAATTTAAAAAACAGCATTTTTATGTCTTAATGTATGGAGAAACATTAAAACAGCATTTTTTTAAATAATGAGAATTTCCCAGAACTTTTAGGAAAGTTTTGGGTTTATCCAGCAGAGGGCACTATGGAGCAGAGCTTCCTAGCCTTAATGATCATCTATTATAAAAGCGTTCTCAGTGGCTTTGTCAATATGATTATAAGTTTAAGTCATTTTCTAGGACATAGTTTCTGCAGAGCGGCAGGAGTTAATCAGAAAGTCGCCTCTTAGTTGTGGGCGGGACTTTGGTGCGGAAGTGAGCCACCACTCCTTTCCCATAATTCCTATATTCTCATTATCTCCTGCTAGCTTACAGCCCTCATAACCCCAACATAACATTAGCTACGCAACAAAAATGACATTGGAGCCATCCAGACGTACAGTTTTGAGCCAGACACATTTTAGCCATCAAAGCAGTAAATGTATCTGGTTTTACAGAGAGAAGAAGCAACAGTTATGTGTTGTCACAGTTGCTCGGACAAACACGACCGATGTTCTGTCCCTGAATAAGTTTGTCCAGACATGAAGAGTTCTGCTTGTTCTCTGTTTCCTGACGTTCCTTCATTCCAGACTCATCCCGTCTCTCTGTTCCGGTGTTCTCCTCAGGTTCATCCTGGTTTTCAGCTGCCTGGTCCTGTCCGTCTTCTCCACCATCCCGGCGCATCAGGATCTCTCGTCCTACTGCCTGCTCATCCTGGTAGGAACCGAACATCCGGACCTCTTCAGCCTTTTTTCTCTCAGTTTTTCTCAAATTAAACCAAAGATTGAATTTAAAAATGTCTGATCCAAAGAATTACAATTTTAGGTTTTATCCAGAATTAATCTTAAAAAAAGCTTGTCTCTGGGTTCCTCTGATGCTCCTCAGGGTCAGTGAATTCAATAATTAAAGAAGGAGAACATAAAACAATCACAGATTCAATAAACTAAATGAACAAAAGAGTTTTTTTATTCTCCTCAGGTGTTGAAGGTTGGATGGTTGAAGGTCGTCCAACAATCTCATCGTTATGAGGCTTTTGTATTTTATATTCGTCAACATGACTCATAATTTACTACAAACTTTCTAGTTTTTCAGGTTTTTTGATGAGGAAACACATAATTGATCCTCCGTCCTCTAAAATATTAATTCTATTATTTTGATCATAATTGATTTGAATATTGCGAGACAGAATAACAACAAGAAGAATAAAGAAAAGGGCGATTAACAATTTGAAAATGGACGTATGAAAATCCAAAGCAGCAGAGAAGAACTTGATGAATTGTTCTTTAAGCCATGATTATGTGAATAATTGAAGGTTTCAGTGTGTTACTCTAGTGAAGCGTGCAGATATTCAGTCTTTTGTTATCTGATACATAAATATGATTACCTTTCAAGATGAAATGTCCATTCTCGGTCATGCATTTTGTTAGATAAATTTATCCCCAAGTGAGACTTTTATATGATTTCTTTCTTCTTTTTGGCTGCTGTAACTCAAAAATATTCTAACCAACCAGTAAAATCACATATTGATCACGTCTTTGTTGGACAAATGAACAAACTTTGCAAATATCCATTTTTTTTAGTTTACAGACTCTGATAAGCCACCACTTCCTGTCACCCCCCCCCCCCTCCATTAATGCACTTCAGCACAGCAGAATAAATGTCAGACTTGTACATCAGTGTCTCATTTGTTTCAAAGTCTGCCCTTTAACTGAGAACTTCGCTCACTTTAAGTGCTCGTAACAATGAAGCGGCTTTCAGAAGGAGAGCAGGGGAGCAGAGGAGCAAAGAAACGCTTTTCAAAAGACTCTTCCTGTGACTCCAGGTGATTTTCACTTTCTCTCTGTCTCTGAGGGAAACGAAAGGTCAGTTTGGTTTTTTACACTGAAGCATTTACCGGCCATGATTTCCCCTGCAGCTGCAGCCACCATTTCCCAAAGTGCAGCACACTAATTACAGCCGAGCTAATGGAAGCCAAAGCGGTTTGTGCGAATTAAGTCATTTTCACACACGAGGCTCTGCACACCTGCTGCAGATTCTCACAACAAAGGTGTGTTATTGTTTTGTCATATGTGATCTGCCTGAAACAACAAGCAATCAAAGAAAATCTCTGATCAACAAAACCTTTTATTCCCTCAAATAAACGTTTATGGATCCATCTGCCTGTTTCTGCCACGTGGGGGCAGTGTTGGGAATGTTTGGATTATTATTGTAATAGGATAAACTCTTTATTTTAGTTTAAAAAAAACTTTAACTTACGACAGAGTATTAGGAACACCTTAAAAAAACGTTCATAAATAAATGAGAAAAAAGCGCAAATTTTACACAAATTTGTAAATTTATTATTTGAAAAGTCGTAATTTTGCAAGTAAAATATTGAGCTTTTTTAAGCTAAGAATTTTTCTATGTGAAAAAATCAGATGGAGGCCTTGGGTCGGTGGTTTCTTTCATAGCAGCGATTGGCCCTGAGAGGCGTCTGTCATCAGAGTTTAATTCATCATCATCATCATCGCCGCTGCCTCCTCTTCCTTCATCACCACAGCAGCTGTTTGTCTTCTCCGTAGGAGTTTGTGATGATTGTGGTTTTCGGGTTCGAGTACATCATTCGCATCTGGTCCGCTGGATGCTGCTGTCGCTACCGAGGATGGCAAGGACGCCTGCGCTTCGCCAGGAAGCCCTTCTGTGTCATCGGTGAGTAGAAAACAGAAAAGATTCTTACCTTTGCTTTCTGTTTTTACTGTCCCCTGGTGGACAGCGATAAAATGTGTTGTTTTTTGTTTTTTTTATTATTTTGGTTTGATGCTATGTAACCCTTAAAGTTCCACTCCAACTGTATGTTTTCTATTTAAAAATAATTCCCAGGGGTCTTTGAATTTTGATTGTGCAGCTTTTGGCAAACATTTTTTTAAAAACTGTCTTTTTTAGGACACATTTTTCAATCCCTGCTTACTGACTTTGTTCCGCTCCAACGTGACGGTGTCCTCTAAGAAATTTCAACCGTCAGAGTCTACCTAAAGAAAACAAATAAGCAAAGCCAGACAACTGAGACTACCAAGATCCAACGACAAACTAAAATAACAAAACCCAGCAGTTTAAGACTGCTGAGGACAAAAAAAATTAAAATAAAATAGCAATTATTTAAAAATGAGTATTACTAAATGTATATTAGTTAAATTTATAAATTAATGTCTGAAGTTCACATAGATGATAAACTATGTAGGTTTTTACATTCATGTTGACCTGAAGACGTCTTGTTTACTCAACTCTACCTCCAGAATGAACAGATTTTATATGCAAATAAAACTTTGGTCAAAAGTTTGATCTTTTATGAGTTAAAAGCACAACATTGGTTACTAGCTGTTCAGAGCTGCACTGACATGATCTTGTTTGGCACAGAGTTTTTTATTTTGAAAATAGTTTTTGCTTTTGTTCGTGGCAAAAAATAATTGACAGTTATTATTTAAAAAAAGAGAAGGTCATGAATCTAAATTTCCTAAAAGCTCAAGTAAGACTTTGTGAGGTTTTGATCAGTAGAAAAAGAGCCCAAATGGCTTTAGTACTGTCAAAGGTTGCCGACCCCTGACTTATAGCAAACGGTTTCAAAAAACGCCTCTGCTAGAAAAGCAGCATTATTGTCTTTGGATAGATTTCTTAAACTTTTCTGGTAGTTTTTTTTTGTTTAGTTTCTCTTTAAAAAAGATCTAATATCTGTCTTGTTCGGTCACCTTAAATGACTCATTTTTTCCAAAGGGTTTTGAAGGTTTAAAAGTCTAATGAAGGTTTGGAGTTCTCACATTAGTCGTTTCAGGGAAGAGAGCAGCGAATGAATCCACTTTTGGTCCAAAACACGAAGAAACTTTCGGGGAAGTCTGAGTTCATCGGAGGAACTTTAGTACTCTGTGATTCTCTGACCGGCGTCCATCATGACCTCGTAAATCAAACCTTAAAAACCAATTTCACTCTAAGTGGAGTAAATGGTCGGTTTGTTCTCTGGAGTCATTTGGAGGCCATTAGGGCCAAATCTGTGAGGTGGGGGGGGGGGCTCAAGAGGCTCATTGTGACACCCTGAAGGATGACTCGGCTTGATTCACACCTTATGGCCTTCATCAGAGGAGAAGCTGCTGCGCTTTCCATCAAAGGAGTTCATAAAAATGTTTCAGTCACGGAAACATCAGACTCCTATGACTGAGTACTAAGGCCACCATGAAGGAAAAAATGGTTATTTTATGAGAATAAAGTTACATGAATGAGAAAAAGAAAAATTCATGCTTTATTTATCGGTTGTGTAGGTCTTAATCCACATTATGTGCAGACTAAATCCATCAATGCATCCGTTTATGGCTTTAGTTCATTACAGGGATCTATGTATTTGGACCTGTTCTGACATCGTACTCGGTCAAAAATCTACTTCTGAAGAGGTCCAGCTTACAGCAAAATCTTCCCAATGTTCTTACATTTATAGTTAGACACTGTTGACTCTTTAAAATACTTAATATTTCCTTATTTGTGAAACCAATTCAAAGAAACCGCTTACAAAACACTCACACTGACACCACGTTGGTTCTTTTTTTATTCATATTTTTCTTCATAAACAGACTTTAGCCTAAAAAACCTCTTAAATACAAAAATGTATAACTTTATTTCCATAATATTACAACTTTTTTACTTATAAGTTTGTTCTTGTAAGGCTTTGATTTTACTGTCATATATTTATTTATTTTATTTTTCAGGATGCCCTAATAATCCATCATAGACACGCCCCCAAATAAATAAATAAAGACCTGAAAAAGCAGTAGACTTTTAGTCCAGGATTCTCCTTGTGTCCATGGATCTTTGAAGGTTATACGGTTCATTTCAGTCAGGAGAGACTTGAAATCTGCCATCCGGAGATGTTTGAGGAAGAGGAAATGACATCATCATCCTGCCCCCAAAATAATGGTCTCCCTCCAAACGTGAAGCTAAACCATTGAGTTAGTTTAAAGTCTTTTGATTTACTGTAAAAGCGTTTCCAGTAACTTTCTAATTATGATTAGGACGTTTTTAGCCAAAACTAAAAAAAAAAAAGTTGTTTTCTAGGACATAGTTTCTGCAGAGCGGCAGGAGTTCATACACAATTTGCCTCTGAGTTGTGCGTTTTTGTTATCCGCTCCTGATTCACAACTATTTGAAGAAAGAAATACTCAGAGATGCAGTTTTCCGCTTGATTTTCTTAATATAAGTCCTCCTTCGTCAGAAAAATGCCACAAGAACACAATTTTAATTTAACTGAGGGATCTATAAGGAAATAAAAGATGATCCTTCCTGCCTGGATAACTGCTAAATGGTTTCCTCTTCCTCCTGCAGACATCATCGTCCTCATCGCCTCGGTGGCTGTCGTGTCAGCTGGCAGTCAGGGAAACATCTTCGCCACCTCCGTCCTGAGGAGCCTGAGGTTCCTGCAGATCCTGCGGATGGTGCGAATGGATCGGAGAGGCGGCACCTGGAAGCTGCTGGGCTCCGTGGTCTACGCTCACAGCAAGGTAAGCTCATCAGAGGAGACGGTATAAACATGAGCTGGATCTTCACTGAAGTGAGAGAAATACCTGAGTGGCTGCTAGTTTAGGGTCCATTAGGCATTTTCAGGGACATTAACTCTGCGCTCTTTCTCTGCTCATGATTGTATGAACCATTTATTAGTTACTAGCCATAACATAGCAGCAGTAACCAGAGGGTGATTCATTTTAACATGGCTTCTTCAAAAAAGGAGTAAAGAAAATGGAAAGATGGCTGGACGCTCCCTTAGAGATGGAGTGAGAAGTTCTGTCACCCAAAGAGCGCTTGGAGTAGACTCTCATATTGAGAGGGAGGAGCCAGTTGAAGTGGTTCAGGCATCTGGTCCGGATGCCTCCCTTGGGATGTGGCTCGGCTGGCCTGGGTACCCCTTGGGGTCCCCCTAGAAGGGTTGGAGGAAGTGACTGGGGAAAGGGAAGTCTGGGCTTTTGCTTGACTGGAACCCCTACGACCCGGTTCCAGATGAGCGAGAGAAGACGGATGGATGGATGCTTGATGCGTCCTCATCTTGTCTCCGCCCGGTTATTTACTTTTCTTTGTGTTACACACTTTCTTCCTCCTTCCTAAGGCGGGACGTAACACTCGTGTACTATCTGACCCTCACTTCCTCTTGTACAGGAACTGGTGACCGCCTGGTACATCGGCTTCCTGGTTCTGATCTTCTCTTCGTTCCTCGTCTACCTGGTGGAGAACAAGTTCAACAAGGAGTTTGCCACCTACGCCGACGCCCTGTGGTGGGGCACGGTGAGTCTGCGAGGGGAGGGGGCACATGTCAACCTCATAAAACTCTAAGAACACTTGTGGTTTGAATCAAGCTGCAATATGGTCCCTTATGTTGCCATAGCAACCGCACACCATCTAGTTTGTGCAAACACTAAAAATCGCATCAAGTTATGTAAAAATCTTTACTTACAAATTTTCAGTCCAGTTTTTGAAGTGATTTTTTAAATTATTTTATAAACACAACATTTTTCAAATAGGATTAATCAAACAGGAAGTCCTCCCTGGAGATAAAAAGCTCCAGAAATAATGGCACGATTTTCAAAATAAAAAATTTCTGATCTCACAAATGTTTGTTTTTCTGAAAATGTAAGAATTTATTAAACCATAATCTTCTCACTACTAATTTCCTTTTTCATAAAATTGAGTTATTTTTAAAATATAATATTTATAATATATTAATATTTGATCTTCAACAACATTGAAACATCTATTTTTGTTCTTTGTCTTTTCTGATTCCAATTTAACATATTTACTTCTTTCAATTAGTTTTCAAACTGAACTAAAACAAGTGAAATAAATATGTAAACATTTTTTTTAATGTTTTTTTTATATTTTGGTAATTTTTCAAGTTTTGTTCAAATATCAAAGTGTGCTAGAAAAAGCACTCAAATATTTTTTTCCCGTTTTTAAAAAAAATCCATGATCATATTTATGGGCCAGAATTTTAATGATTTGAAGCTTCATTAATCCATTTCTGTGACATTTAATTTTGTGTAAAGTTCATGATGTTGTGGAAAAGTGTGACCAAACTTTTTAAAATAAAACCTTCAATTATTGTAAACATTTGTACTAAATATTATAATCAGCAGTCTGGAAAAGTTATTTAATTAACAAGTCCAGCTAACATGGAGAACATCCACATGACCGAATGCTGGAAATGATGTGGCAGCCGTTAGCAACGGTTGCTATGGAAACTTTAAAAATATATAGTCTGGAGCAGAGAAGCTAAAATGCTACATTAACTTGTCATCCTTTGATTTCTTTTTAACGGCTCCATTTTTTTTTTTTTTTTTTTTTAACTGCAGGGTTTCAAATCTTTGCGTCAGAACTCTTTTTTTTCCCTCGCTGCGTGTGGAAAAAGTCTTCTCTGTAATTTCCTCTGATTTAATTTTCTTTGGAGTATCGACATGAACATTACCCCTGTGCCGCTCCATTATACGCAATTGTCAAACTCAAAGCCTCGTAATGGTGCGAAAACGGGCCCTCTCATGCATTTCAATCAGAGCCTCGGCAGAAGATGATCCCCTGTGATCAGTCTGCAGATGGGTTTTTGAAAATAACTTTATTGGAACAGAAAGCGCTGAATGTCGGGCTTTAGCCGGACACATCAAAGCTTTCATTCAGCCTTCAGGATCACCTGACGTTCTTCTCCAATGGAGGTGTTGCCTTAACCTGTCTTTATTGCAGATCTGTGTTGCAGCCTTCAGAACGAGAGAAACACAAAAGTGCAGAATAAACATTTCAGCCCGGAGCTTTCTGCTGTGTTTTTGGAGTCAAGGCCGAGTGGAGGCTTTCTGCAGACGCACAGGAGGAAGAAATGCCTGAAAATATCTTTTAAAATCGGGAATATCTTATGCAAAAGATTCAAATCTGCAGCAAAAGGAGCATCAAAGATGCTCAGATTTTTCACAAAAATGTTCAGTTTGCTTATTGATTAAAAAAATACATATGAATAAATAAATAAAATATATCCCTCTTTCATTTCCATCATTTGATAATGTTCTTGATTGGATGCTGGAATCTGCGTTTGTATTTACAGATCACCCTGACGACCATCGGTTACGGAGACAAGACACCAAAGACGTGGACGGGTCGGATGCTGTCCGCGGGCTTCGCCCTGCTGGGAATCTCCTTCTTTGCCTTACCAGCAGTGAGTCACAACTTCACCTCTGATCCTCCCAAACATTCATCAGATGTCTAAGATGGGAGCCGTTTATTAAATCGGATTTACTTTAGTGCTTAAGTGGAGGAAAATCAAACAGCACTGTTTTAAAGACCCACCCCAACCTAAATGACATGTTTTTGTAGCATTTTTCTGGTGATGGAGGACGTTTAAAGGAAAATCAGGTCTAAAAATTACATTTCCTTTTGTTTTCCTCATCTGGCTCAACCTGTACAGCCGGACCGCTTCAATATGACTCGTAATGTTAGGTTGGGGTTGTGAGGAGCTGTAAGCTAGTGGGAGAGAATGTAAAAGATGGATGATGGGAAATGAAGGCAGGCTCACTTTGTGACAAGTCAGAGGTGAATTTCTAATGAGCCGCTCTGCAGAAACTATGTCCCAGAAAACAACACAGGTTTTTTGATTTGAGCTAAAAATGGCTTAATCGTAATGAAGATGACCACTGGGAACGCTTTCACAATAGATCAAAAGATGATTTGAGTTTTTTACGTTTCATTTTACAGAGCCTGAGCTCAGGTATCCCTGAATGTCACCTGTCAATCAAATACGATGACTGATAAATGATCTCAAATTTATTTGAAAAAGTTCAAAAAATGTATTTTGTCTTTTGTGAATTTTGGCCTTTTCACACGTTTCCACCTAGTGGTCAGTCGGTGAACTGACCAGTAGTTTCAAGGAGGAAGTGTGAGGCGTGTGTTCAGTTTGTTCTGTCCGTGTCTCTTCAGGGCATTTTGGGCTCAGGTTTCGCCCTGAAGGTTCAGGAGCAGCACAGACAGAAACACTTCGAGAAGAGGAGGAACCCGGCAGCTTACCTCATCCAGGTGAGCCTGAGCACCTGCTCCGCGTTTGAACCCTCACAGGTTTTAGAGGTTACTGTTCTGAGGGGAGAATTCTGCATAAATGTCGTCTGAACAACTTTATTCTGCCCTCCCTGCCTATTAGTTCTTTTTAATCCTCCCGGTTTTGTGTGTTCTGTCTGCAGTGTGTTTGGCGGAGTTACGCAGCGGATGAGAATTCGGTTTCCATAGCAACCTGGAAGCCTCACCTGAAGGCCATGCATACCTGCAGCCCAACAAAGTGGGTACAGCTGTGTGTGTTTTTCTGCAAACTGGGTCTTTCAGATTTCCCAGCATTCCCTGCATCTGGTTACATGAATCAGGTGTGCTTTGCCAATAAGAAGCTGCGAGTGGTTGTCAGTTGGAAAACACGGCGGCTATCCAGGTCTGCGTTCGACCCCTGAGAGCGATCATATCAGTCTGACTGCAGCAGATTCATTTACTGAATTTGAGGAAGATTTTATTTCTTAAATATAAAAAAGGAGGATTTTTTTCCAAAGTTTTAAGTTTGATGCTCTCTGTGTTACGACTGGATCAAAGCAATCGTAATTAATCAAGAATATTTTTTTTGTAGTGCTTTGACGTGAATTAAACATTTTGTTAAATATATAATCACAGAGGAGCTTAATGAACAGAATAAAGTTGAAATGTTGATATCAAACCGAAAATACATTTTTCTTTTATAGTTAGGATTTCCATCCATCATTTCTTAGTGTCTCAAATGTGTTCAGATTATTGTTCAAGCTTCACAAAATTTAAATATATATTTTATTAATTTGTAAAGTTTGATTTAAATTTAGAAAGTAATTTAAAAATGTTGATTTTTTTCCTAAGTTTGGAGCTTAATTGTGAAACAAATTTGGTATCAAATGGCATTGATTTAAAATGTTAAAAAGAATACCAAAATGTTATTTGTTGATTGTTAGCATTTGCCTCCATAATTTTAAAAATACTTAAAATTTTCATGTCTGCAGATTATTGTTAAAGACCCACTTTAATTAAAAAAAAAACATGCTCTTGTAGTATTTTTCTGATGACGGAGGGCAAAAAGAAAATTAGGATTAAAGTTGCATTTCTGAATATTTCTTGTTGTGAATCAGGAGAAGGTAAAAGTTTGTAGACAGTGACTTAAAAATGACAATTTTCAGGCCACAAGCTCCTGCTCTGCTCCATTCTGATGCATCTACTTGTAGACAAAGAGATCCGTGAAGGTCTTTGTTCTCCTCGTCTGAGCTGGCTCTAAACTTTACAGTTGGATTACTCCAATATGATCACCATTTTTGCTGCACTGCTAATGTGTTCGCTTTGGGTTGTGAGGGACTATAAGATAGTGGGAGAGTGTTTAAACAGAGGCATGATGGGAAATGAAGGCAGGCTTACGCAATGTGGCCTAAAAACAGCTAAATTTAAATTAAAAAACCTTTGGGAATGCTATTGGAAAAGATCAAAAGATGATTGGATCTTTAAAAAGTGTTTTTTTTATATATATCTATCAATCATTATAAAGCTCAAATTTTCTTAACATTATTTATCCAGTTTATTTAAATTATTGTAACTTTTTGTACACTGTTCTTAACAATGTGCTTTTTTAATGTAGTTTTATTAACTGGATCATGAGTCCAGCATAAATTCCATCCATCTTTTAAATCTTTAAGTTTCCTTATTTTCCATTTCCCTCAGTTCTTAAACAAATTACTGTTTATTCACTGTGTTCTGCTTGGTTTTTCTTTTTTTAGATAAAAATGTAACATGAAAAGTTTAGAATTTTCTATAAATGTAAAAGTTTTTTTAATAAGTGTTTAATAAGTTCTTTCTCTTCTTTTTTTTACTCCAGGAAGGAGCAGGGAGAGACAAACACGAGGTTTGTATCACTTCTGCTGAATTGTGATTCTTTGTGCTTCTATTTTCTCTGAAATTCTAATAAATGTAAACCTGCAGCGTTGAAACAGAATTATAAAAATCTTCACACAAGATTTTTATAATTCTAGAACTTTCCTCCATCACATTTATCTATTGTAAAACTGTGGGTTTATTTGTGACTTATTAATATAATAATTAAAGGAAAGTTGCCATACTATACTAATATATATCAAATAAAACAGAACATTTGAAGCCGTTCTGGCATAGTTGCCACATTTCAGGATAAAAGGACAGAGAAAAACTAAATTACAGCTTCTACAGCACAATGCATCGATAACAAACGATTTGAACATCTTTTCCTTTGAGCATCATTGATCATCACGTTAAATTGCTGCAGCTCTAATGGCGTCTCGCCTCTGCAGCATAACTTAACTGACAGGTTTGTCCGCCCGCCTGCCTCAAGGGGCTTTGAACTCTAAATAGCCACATAAATGAGTGTTTCTGTGTTTGCATGGCTAAGTGCTGTAATGTATGTATGTTTCCGCTGATGCTTTTCCAGAATCATCAGCGCTGGAGAGCGGTGCAGGGCAGTGAGGGCAGCGTGACGCAACGCTGTGGTGTTTGCAGTTATGAAACACTGCATCAATGTTTGTGGACAAAGCAGGCGTGCTGGCGGCTCCTCGAGCTGCACCGGATGTGAAAAGTCACAGGAATGTTAAATTAGGTCATTCCTTACAATGATGCAGCGTTTTTTTAAACTGCAGGAGAGATTCAGGCTTTTTTCTAATTCATTAGAAAAATGTTGCAACGTCATGGTTTATGCAAACGCAGGAAGTGACACAAACATTCGAAGCATCAGTTAAACCTGCGGAAACGCTGCTGGCCTCTCTGTAATTCAGGCACTTGTTGCCATGGCCCAGCTGAATTCCTGTGGTTAAGGAAGGAATATCAACATGAAGTGCATGACTCACCAAATTGTAGCCTTTTACGGATGGTAGTTTTCATGTTCGTTTCCCTCCACTGAAGCCTTTTTGTTCCCATTCTGCCTGGAAATATTAGCCGCGTCCAAAACGAACCGCAGCACCAAATCCAACATTTTCAAACCTTTAAATTTCACACATTTTTGATTTCTTTTAAACTGAAACAGAGATTTGATTCTCCTTTGGTACATTTGAAGTTAGAAAGTCAACAAGAACAGATGAAAAGAGGAAAAATAATAATTTTAAAAGATGAATTTACAAAAAATGCTAAGATAATCTGAAAACGGTGAAAAAAACTGTTACATTTTTGGGGTAACATTAAATTAAGTGCATTATTTTTGCTTTACGGGGTTTAAAAAATGCATAAATGCTAGGCAAGTTTATAAAAAGCAGCTAAAGACTCTTAAAAATGATTAAACCGTCAAACTGTATATTAGAAATATTCAACCTAAATGTTAATAAATGATTTATCAGTTAAAAAGAGTCTAAATTATGTTGACAACAACTAAGCTGAATAGAATGCTACATTTGATCATGTAAGTGATGCTAATCCAGTTTAAGATTATTTTAAAAGATTTTTTTAGGCTAATTTAACTGAAATGAACAGAAGCTACACAGATGCTGTCAATTAAAACAATAGTGGAAAAAAGTTTACATAAATGTTGAGGATCAGATAGTGTAAAATATGTAAAGAAGGTGCCTAAAATAACCATTTATTTCTGTTTAAAGTTCAGTATTAGCAGGATTAGCCCAGCTAAACTGTTGTTTAGTTTGCAGTATTTAGCTAAACTGGCAGGATGTCGGTGTCATCTGTTGTAACGGTCATCATGTGTATCTCCTCTTGATTTGTAGTAAAGTTTATAATAATAAACAGAAGCTACTGAGGAGGCGTACCACTTGGAAACATAGGTATTCTCCTCCTGTCACACTATGTTTTTCTGTGGGAATGCTGACTAATTCCTGGTGCATGGGTCCCCATGGGAGGCTGGGGAGCTTTGGAGAGGGCGGAGCTGGCAGTTCCTGCAGGTGGACGGCCACCTCCATTATGGACGAATGTCCTTTAGACTTAGCCTGAGCGCTGCACTGCCTCTGCCTGTGGCAGCTTCATTAAACTGTTAAAGAAACGGTTTTGTTCTCAGGTGCTGTGAAAGGATGAACATTCATGAGCTTTTTCCTGGTTGTAGTGAAGTAGAAATGCTTTTATGTGATATGGCTCCAGCTTTTCTTCTACTCTACCTTCTTATTGCATCGTAAACCTTTTTTCCTCCTTATTGTCTGCAAATTTTAAGACAACCAATCTAATAAAAAAAATAAATAAAAAAAATGAATTTTGCCGGAATGTGAATGCAGAATATGAAAAAGATGTTGGCTTCCTCTGGTGATGGGGTTTTTGTTACAAAGATACGTTAATTAAAATAGTGCTAAAATGAGCTAAAACCTGTTATAAACTAAAAAAGTACCAAAATGAAATGCTTATTCACAAAATGGTCAGTTAGCTCTAAATTACCTAAAAATGATACATTTGCTAAAAAAAAAAAAAAATCACTCAATTAACTACTAAATTAAAGAGATGATTCTTGATCTAAGAAATTGCTAAAAGTAAAAACTAAATTAGAAAAATGATAAGTTAGCTTAAAATTGCTAAATGAAAAGCTAAAGTAGTGAAATAAGTCAGTGGAAAAATGGCTAAATTAAATAATAAATTCATGAAATGATAAATTTGCTTAAAAAATGATTAATTAAATACATTTGTGAAATTTTAATTTAGCAAAAACATTGTTAAATGAATGCAAAATTATAAGTTAGCTTAAAAATTGCTTAATAAAATGCTAGAATAGTGACATGATAAATTAGCTTAATGATTGCTATATTAAATGCTAAATTAGCAAATGATAAGTTCTCTGGAAAATTGCTAAGTATGGAAATAAGTCAAGTGGAGATTGTTAAATGAAATAATAAATTAGTCCAATAATAAATTAGCCTAAAACTTGCTAAATTAAACAATAATTTGGTCAAATGATGAACAGGCTTCAAAATAAATAAGTGAAAATATATATTAGCAAAAATATTGTTGAATAAATGCTAAATTGGCTAAATTATATATTTACTGAAAACAGCTTTTGATTACTAATCATTTTCAAGCATTAAATTAGATATAAAATAACAATCAAAATAATTGTCTTGTTATATAAATATATATATATATATTCAAAATTAATTTTGTGCACCTACGCTACTGGTCTTCAGCTAAATTCTGAATAAAAAAAAATGTTAGGAGTAAAAAAATAATGTGGGAGTCTTAATAGGACCATAGGGCTCATTTAAATGCAAAAACAGAATAATCTTAGTTAAATAAGCCTTATGTGAAAATTGTTAAATTAACTACAAGACTTTCTGAAACAAACTCAAGAAGATAAATTTAATAAAATGCAAAAGTTTGTGAATTTATGGATTTAAAAGCTAAACAGCAAAAAAAATAATTATTATTTATCCTAAGAACAAAATAAAAAATACAACAAAAACTGTCTTAAAGTTGATTTGTTTACAAATGTTGGTACTGAATACTAACTTGCTGAAAAACAGAGCTAAGAATCCTAAAACTAAATAATTGTTAAATGTTAAAATATTTTATTCAATGGGGAAAAAAGAGTATTAATATTTCAAAATGTAGAAGGAAGCCTCAATAAACCAGTTTTAACATTAATGTTTGCTTCAGGCAATTCTTACTCAAACTTATTGATATTGAAATGTATTTTCATTCATTAAAAAAATCACAATTTATAAAGTTTTGGGGTAAATGTGTGTGTTTTGAACAAAATCAGTGCGTAGAGGAAGTCCAGCATTCACCTTTCCTGTCCACTTGTTTTCAATAGGAGGAAAACTCCAGCTGATTTTAACCGTTTGTGTGTCCGTTCAACATTAACCGCCTGTGTGATCTATCTTTGTCTTGTTTGCTAACAAGAAACCCCCAAAAATCTTCTTTTTATTTAAACTCCTTTTTGAAACTTAAATACTTAATCAATTCAATTTAATCCAAAGATCCTAGTTGCAAAAAAATGTGCAGATAAAGATTAAAACTGTTATTTTTATCAACCATAGACAATAGTTTGGATCTTTGCTGACCTGCAGTAAAGCAGACCTGATAGAAATCCACATTTTACTGCTTTAGGCTATGGGACTTAACCTTAATAAAATAAGTCACTTTAATCGTTGTAAAACTGAAATGTTGTAGAAAAAACTTTTATAATTTGAAAGGCCGAAAATATTACTTTTTGTTTAACTTTTGTGCTTTTCTTGTGTTTAAACGCCCACTCTGTTTTGTCAACATGTTCTTGTGGATTTTTTCTGATGATGGAGGACTTATTGATAAAATTAAGATCAAAATACATTTCTGAATATTTTTTGTATTTAAATCTCGGTTATTTGCGACGTTGAAAATATGCCCTGCACTAACGGTCCTGCTCACAACTCGATGAACTCCTGCCGTTCTGCAGAAACTATGTCCTAAAAAACAACCCAGATTAATTGATTTGGGCTAAAAAGAGCTAAATCATAATTCAAAGGTTTTTAAAATGGTTCAAACGATGATCGGAGTGGAGTTTTAACATCGAGTCTCACTCAAAGATACTTTTCCTGCTCAGACTGTAAACCCAGAACTGAATCGCCTGCATTTTTCTGAGGAACTACCTGCAATGCATGCTAGTGTTCATCCTGTCTTGCAAATTAGAAAAAGCTCTGAATGATGGCTGCTTGGTTTATTGCAACACAATGGAGCAAACTCCGCCCACGTCCAGGAGAAACGTTTTTTAACAGTTATCTCATTTTTGGCTAACTCCAATCATCCTTCACTTCTTCTTCTGCTTTCAGCCAGAAGCTGAGCTTCAAAGAGCGCGTGAGGATGGCGAGCCCTCGGGGTCAGAGCATCAAGAACAGGCAGACGTCCTCCATGAACGACCGGCGCTCTCCGGTGGCTGACGGCGGTGTGGAAGGCACGAGTCCCGCCAAGGTTCAGAAGAGCTGGAGCTTCAACGACCGCACTCGCTTCAGGCCGTCGCTCCGCCTGAAGAGCGCCTCCCGCTCCACCACCGACGGTCAGTACGTCTGTTCGGTTTGGTCTGTTGTGGAGAATATCCACACATTTTGTTGAGCAAATTTCTAGCAAGTGTCAAAGTCAAGGACCGGGGGCCGGATCCGGCCCTCCAGATCATTTTATTTTATTAATCGCCCGATGTAATCTTGTGCTTATTTCTAATTTGTATAATTTTGACAAAATATATTTTTATGGAGGGTAAAATATTGAAAGTAATTTAAGGTTTAAGTTGATTTACTCTGGAATAATATTCCTGCCTTTTTATACAGTAATTATGTTCAAAAGTTACAGTTTTAGCATTTTTAAAGTTATGCTAGCTTTTTGGACCATTTTGGCATTTACTACGATTTTTAAGGCTATTTTGGAGTTTAGCTAATATTTACACACTAGCTGGTTTGGCTAATTTAGGCTTATTTCAGTTTTTTAGGCTACTTTGAAGTTTAGCTATTTTTTTTCAGCTACATGCTAGCTGTTTTGGCTAACCTAGTTTTTTTTTTTTTTTTTACGTTTTTTTTGGCTAATTTGGCATTTAACTAATATTTTTTTTAGGTTGCTATCAGCTTCAGCATTTTCAGCTATTACCCTCAGTGATTTCAGCTATAATCTGCAGCAGCATTATTCAGCTTACTGAATTCACACTAGCATCATAGCAGGTAATGTTATATATCTAGTTCATAATTATGTTAAAAGGTTTTAAAAAGTTTTAAAAATGTAGTTTTAGAGTGGTCATTAAATGTTTATTCTGTCCGGCCCGCGACCTGAGGTGTTTTGGATTTTGTCCCCTTGTGCGATTGAGTTTGACACCCCTGTTCTAGCAGAGTTTCGCTTTCTTTTTCTGGAAATTATTTTTCAGGGCATAAATGTTATCACATTTACGAACCCGTGCTTGAAATCCCGTTTTGTTCTGCACAACTGAACTGGGTTTAGAGTTTGAGCTTTGGGTTCAGATAGACTGTGATGGATTTTAATTTTAAAGCTGAATTGAGAATTGTGTCTCATCCAATCTAGGATTGTATTTTTTGGTCCTGTCACCTGGCTCGAGCCTCCACACCCCCACATGAGGTTGCCTCATTAGTTCAAACAGGAAAGCCTCCTTTAGGTCCACTTCTCTGGTCTGGTTAGCTGAGCTGGGCGGGAGCCAGTTGGTGCTCGTGGGTGGAGTAATGGGGAGATGGAAGGTGGGGGTGGTGAGCTCCGGCAGCCATGTGGGGTGTGGGACTCATCCAGCTGGATAAGGTTTGCTGGCAAACAGATTATTGGCTAAAATCAGAGGAAACGAGGCTGCTTTGGTACCGCCTGATAATGATGCTGAACCTCTGGTAGACGTGTGAGTGAAGCATAAATCTGTACTATTCATACACTTGCTGTGAATTCACTGGTACCTTCTGATCTGACCCCACATTCTGCTCATCTGGACCATGAAAAAAACATTTTATTAGTAGGAAAAGCTGCTCTTTAGTGTTCAGTTTTATCCACTTCCTGTCCTCATCTAATCTTTTCCAAAATAAAAGCAGAAACACTTGATTCCAATGAGTGTTTCTGCACCAGCTTTTGTGGAACAATAAAGTTTAAATAGGGTTTCATGGAGGATTTAAGATTTAAAAAGGATTGATCTTGATGCACCAATAGAAAGGTGTATAATTGCATGTATATTTTAGTTTTCAACTTTATACTTAAAAAGCTACTTTCTCAACGAGTGACTCAGGTGGAGTCTCAGTTCTTCTAACCTTTTCTAACCCGAACCTTCAGTCAGACTCAAAGTAATCCTGAAGTTGTCTCATCAACACCTGTGGGGTTTTAATGCTCGTCCTGACTGAAGCAGATAAATGATGCTCTTTGTTTTCGTCGAGCAGCAGACTCCAGCATGGCGGGAGACGACGGCTTCGATGAGAAGGGCTGCCACTGTGACATCTCTGTGGAGGACCTGCTGCCGTCAGTCAAGGCCGTCATCCGAGCTGTCAGGTGAGTCAAAGGAGACGTGACTTCCTCCTCCAGCTCAAAGTGACTGGAGAAACATCCCTTTATAGATGTCGACTCCAACTCTTATTATGAAATCTGATGTAGGCTCTTTATTTCTGTTCTAGCTTTAAATCTACAACAAGTTTTATAATTCAGACATTCCAAAGATTGCTTTCAAATAATTGTATTTATTTGTCTCTTGAAATGATTAATACTGTGATGATCCAACTATTTCTTTAATGCTTTTGGAGCCAGCTGGTACTTCCTGTTTGGAATGTCAGGGGGAGGAGTCACTCAGTCCAGTTCTCATATACAGTAAATGGGTAAACGTGTAACATCGTTTAACCTGGCTTCTTTTAAATGTGGGAGTATTTAGTATGTCGTCCTGGAGATGTAATCACCTTTAAGACAAATTCATGTCCTTTTTTTAATTTTTTCTTCTCTTCTGTAGTTATTTCATCACCGTAGCTGTCCAGCATATTTAATGAGAAAAAAAAAAAACATTGCTTCATCTACAGTATTAATCGTGTTTGTAAAGTTGCATTTTGTCGTTTCTGAGATCTGTTAAAAGATTTTTGTTGTCGAATCTTGTCGATAACTGCGATAGGTTATTCTTGTTATTAATGATTGGAATGTTAATGTTTTTTACCATTTTAAGTCTCACCCCAACTATATTTTTTTCTATAGTAAAATCGTTCCCAACGGCCTTTTTATTAGGATTATGAAGTTTTATAGCCAAAATCAAAAAGCCTGTGTCATTTTTTAAGACGGTTTCTGCAGCACAGCAGGAGTTCATCAGAAATGCTCATCTGGGTTCTGGGCAGGACGGTTAGAAAGTTAGCTCTGCTAATTTTCTTATCAGCCCTACGTTTGCATTCTTTCCGGCTATCACCTCACAAGCCCAAACTAACATTAGCATATCGTGCGCCTCGCTCTTTTATTTGGGAGAAGATTGGGTTCAACAAAACGAAGGGAGAAGTAAAAAAATTTGCAATATTTAATAAAGTTTCACATTCAATAATTTAGGTTATGCAGAGAATTAGTTTACCTTCAGCGCACTGGACCAAACCATTGTCTCTCTTGTATTGTGTATATAGAAAACAATACATTCAACACATGGCAAAAAAAAATAAAAAATCATCAAGCACTATTAAAGCTATGCAGCCGTTCTAGAAAGCAAAAACAAAATGTTGATAAAGCTCTAAACATGTCGACTGTAAACTCGATAGTCTTTTATATTCTTCTGTAGCGAAAGTTTTTATTGTTTCCCGATATCTTTTGTCTCAACATCTGCGTCTTTAGAGCTTCTTCCTGGTGTTGATCTATTCCTTTCGATTTCTGCTGAATCTTCTCAGAAATTGAGAAGGGTGTACCTGCAGGCCCGGAGACCCAGCAGCGTTCTCAGGACCGCATTCTCAGGACCCTGGCTTTTTAACATAGCGCCCCTACTGGCTGGATGACTAACAGCATCCTCAGGACGATTTCAGGACTTGTTTTTTGAGACAGCGCCTCCTTGCTGCTGGGTGCCGTTTATCGTTTTTTTTTTTTTTTTTTTTTTTAATAAATTTTACTAATGGTGAGAATTGGGTATGTTTCATTCACCCTCAACTTTGATTATGACTGAATATTTCCAATGTTTTTCTTACTTTTATCTAACTACTGATAGACAGTTGAGTCTGTTTTGTTTTTTTTCTAAGCTCCTGAAACTTGTTAGAAATTGAGAAAATTGGGATCTGAAGACAGAGAGCCTGGAATGACTGTGCAGAATTGCTACTTTGGCGCTTAAAGGGTTAATATAAATTTGTCTTTACATTTTGTCTTATCCTGTAGCATACATTCTCCATGAGAAACACATGTATTTCCTAATAAAATAAAATACAATAAAATATACAAACATTAAAGCATGCCAGAAAATCAAAACAAACTCCAATCAGTAGGGGCACTGTGTTAAAAAAGCCTGGGTCCTGAGAATGCGGTCCTGAGAACGTTGCTGGGTCTCCGGGCCTACTGGTTTATACTACTGCAGAAATTAGCCTTTTTATTTCATGTTAACAATCATCCTCCAATGACTGAGAGCTCCCCCTAGTGGCCAGCTGCTGACCGCCTGCTTCTCCTGCAGGATAATGAAGTTCCACGTGGCCAAGAAAAAGTTCAAGGAGACACTGCGTCCGTACGACGTGAAGGACGTGATTGAGCAGTACTCGGCCGGTCACCTGGACATGCTGTGCCGCATAAAAAGCCTTCAAACCAGGTTGGAGGAAACGCTGTTTCTGTGCATTTCTGAGCATGCTCACAAACACGAAGATGTTTCATTTTTTGGTTGTTTGCATGCTGTGTGTGTGCATGTGTTTGCTCCCCCGCAGGCTGGACCTGATAGTTGGCCCAAAGGTCCTCAGCAGCCGAGCCAAGACCTTTTCCTCCCCCTCCCTGCATCTCTATTACAGCCAGGGGAGGAAGAACTCCACTCAGGGGTCAGAAATACCCCGTCAGCCTCTCCTCTGCTGCTTTCACCAGCTCTCAGTCAGTCCTTTCTGATCCACAGCCTCCAAAATGTAGAAGCAGGATTCATTTGTAGTGTTGAATCTGCCCCCCTCCTCCTGATCAGCTTCAGGGCTGAAGGGAGGAGCAGAATTCAGATTCTCTTTTTTTTTTTTTAAACTGATGTATTTATTCAGTTTGATAAAAGAGCTGCAACTCTGAAGAGACTGTGCTGATCTTTCCTGAACTGTCTGATGCTCTAACAAAATTCAATCCTGCATGAATCTACAGCCTGAAGCTGAAATCTTCTCACCTGCTGTTCCAGAGCAACACTGACCCCTGCTGGATGATCCGTAAACTGCAGATGATTCAAGAAATAAGAAAAAGTTTTAGAGATTTTCTAAATTGTACAAACTCAAGTTTACTTTTGAGACTTGAGTTCATGTTATAAGTTAAAGTCGTGTGAAATTTTTTTTAAATACAGTTTTAACATTTGACTTTCATTGACTATTGAAAACATGAAAAAAAAATAGGTTTTCCTGCAAAAGACAAATATTCAACAAAAATGTCTGAAATTATTGCAAATTAGTTCTCCGAATAGAAAAAAAATGGTTAAGTGTCACAAAGACGAGAGAACATTATCAACAATGGTTCAAAATAATGAAGGTGATGGTTCATAGCAACCATTTAACTTTTTTATGTCTAGGGGTGATTATATCGACTTACTTTTATGTCTTTTTCTTCAATGTAATTTGACGTTTTTTTAGCCACTAATTTGAATTGAAGCAAACCCTTTTTCTATACAACTGAATAATCTTAGGAAAATGAAGCCAGCTGAAGGAATACATTTATTCAAATGTTGATTTAAAAGGATTTCACAGTATAAAACAAATAGAGGTGTTGTCATGGATACAGACAGGATCTCCTTTGGTGGAGGCATTGATTTGGGTGATCTCTTGTTTCTGGTGTCAAATCTTGGGGAGAAATAGACTAAAAAAAGAAGATTTTTATAGCTGGTTTTAAATTCTGTATTGTTGAATTCAGAAAACAACATTTTTGGATGATTGTAGAACATCTGCAAACACTCACCTTTTCTGTTTTGGTCTGAACTTTTCTCTGGGTCTTCAGGTGGACAACTACTTCTACTTCTTCTTCTTCTTCTTCTCTGTGGTCATGTGATCGGTGCGTTTGAGTTTTCATGCTTGTGCTGGTCTTGTGTTCAGGGTTGATCAAATCCTGGGGAAAGGGCAGATCCCGCTGGACAAAAAGATCAGAGACAAGCTTCTGTCGGACGGAGACCTGCTGGAGGACATGAGCATGCTGGGTCGCGTCTGTAAGGTGGAGCGGCAGGTGCGTGGAAAAGCAAACCTTTGAAATCTGTGACACAAAATCCCTTAGAACCATAAAAAGAAGCATCTCAAGCCAGTCTGGCCTTTACATGATCCATTCTGGTTCACAGTTTGATTAATTCCCTAATTGACCTCTAAAAAGCCCACGTCGTGACAGTTGAAGTTTTTTACCATAAGTGTTGAAGTGGACGCCTCTGCAATGTTCTTATTAAATAGTAGTTTTTGTAGGTAATCTCTCTTCGAGTTTCTTCTGTTCTTTGTGGAGTTGTTTTATTAGTGATGCTTGCAGACGTCTCACTAATGGGTCTCTTCAGAAACATGCGGCGTCTGAGTCATCATCGGGTTTTCTTGGGTGTCTCTGTGTTTGGAACCGTGAACGGCTGTGCGTCAATTTTCTAAATTAAACCACCTATTTTCCACGCTATTTTTATGGTTTTCTTTTTCTAAAGACTTTTTTTTTATGCCGGTTTTTGAGCTTTTGCCAACTGAGTGGATTTAATGAGCTTTCAAAGCCGTTCTTTAACTTTAGCTGCAAACCTTTTAGGCATTTTCGGTTAGTTAGGAAGATTTCTTCCTGTTCGGTCAGACATGATTTCTGCAGATAGAGGGAAGACCAGGTGAATGTTACCTGTGATTCCTAATGAGTTTTAATCCTACAGAGTCTAAAATCTGAGCTGTACTTGTTTGATAATGAAGTTGCGTAAAAGCTGAATCAGTTTAACCCTTTAACACCTTTAGCTCCAGTGTTGACGTCCTTTGAATTACTGTAACTCTTCAACCATTTACGCAGTTAACTTAAATCAGGTGATTCTGACACAGAGGAAAGCAGCTTTGTGTTGTTTTGCAAGACTTAACTAACGTAAAGTTGTTTGTCAAAGAGTGTGTGTTATTAAAACCCTTAAGTCAGATTTATACTTCAAAGTGATTTGTAATCGCTCGGGTCATATCGGATCAGAACGAAATTGCGTCCATTTCTTTGCCCCCACGACAGGTATATCCAGATTCCTTCACTACTCACTATACCGTGCACTATATAATGTGTTTGCCATTTTGTAGTACTGATACACACAGATACGGAGGAAAAGTTAAGGTTAGGATTACGGTTCACGATGGGGACGGAGTCTGCAGCTGCGCTCCACCACGCTCTTAGTGCGTGACATCTAACAGGACTTTAACTTTAAATACGTGCGACCAGTGACACCATCTAGCTTTGGCAGTGCAGTAATGCGGATATCTGGCAGTTTTTCTGTTGTGAAAGGGTTAAAAACAGTTGTTTTAAGTGTTCTTCCCTGCTCCCCCTGGTGGCTGGATGATGTAACAGCTGCTCCTCCCTCCGCAGGTCCAGTCCATCGAGTCGAAGCTGGACTCCCTTCTGGACATTTATCGTCAGGTGTTGCGCAAAGGCTCCTCGTCGGGTCTCACGCTCTCCTCGCTGCCGCTGTTCGAGTTGGAGCAAACGTCCGACTACAACTCCCCCGTCTTCAGCAAGGACCTGTCCACTTCTTCTCAGGTCAGCAGCAGCGGAGTGCCCCCCACCGGAGGATTTGTCACTCGCTCCACAACCAACACCCACCTGTCCCAGGCTGGGCTGCGTCTCATCATGGGCCCTCCGAACGACTTCAGCTCCTCCTTCACGCCCTCCTCTGGACTGGGCTCTTCCTCCTTTAGCCCGTCGCCGCTGCCACATCATCATCATCACCACACGCAGCCTCAGCCAGCCACACCTGAGAGCGGCACTGATGAAGCTGTAGCCAACTCTCCCCCCACCCTCACCCCAAACAGTACCTGCAGCTCTGTGGGCAGAGGGGTGGGGGGTGGCGGTTTTCCTCTCCTGGCGAGGATCCCCCCGCCCCCCACCACCCAGAGTGGGGACTCCAGTAACCTGGTGACCTCTGTGGACACTTCCCCTGAACTGGAGGACTTCTGCGGAGGACTCGGGGGGGCAGAGATGAAGGGCGGCAGAGAGGGGCTGAGCCTTGAGCTGGGGCTGAGGAGACTGGGGGGCCCCAACGGCAAACTCAACCCAAACGAGGAGAGCTCCTGGAGGAGGCAGATGAGCCTGGAGCTGGAGCCGCTGGTGCCCCCGCCCCCCAGCTGCTGCTCTGCAAACTCCCAGCCAGACCCGGGACTGGGAAAGTCCGTGTCGGTGCAGGACCTGATGCAGGTCGCCCCCCACCACGGCGCCCACAACAGCTTGTCCTCCCCCAGCACAAGCAGCGACTCCCCCATCTGCTTCCACAGCTGTGGCCAGGACCCTCGGGGGGGTGGCGGGTGTGATGCGGGCAGGAATGGTGGGGGCGGTTGGGCGGAGGAGGACCTCTTCATCAGTGACAGGGACATCGAGACTCCGGGGTTTGACTTTCTCTCACGCGAGACGACCCAACAAGTTTTCCCATTGCAGCTGCTGAGGACAGAAGGCAGGGGGGGGGCAGGGTCTCGTGGTTCCAACCAAAGCTCGGCCGGCGGGAACCCTTCCGCCCCCCCCACCGACAGCACTGAACTGCTGACCATGCCTCACGTTCGGCTAAAATAAAAACGCACAAATGTCAGTGCAGATGTTTTCTAAGGGAGGCGGGAATAAGGAGTGGGGGGCGGGCAGGGGGCGTGTCTTCAGTATATTCCCAAGTTTGTCAGAAATCACAGTATTTTCATATGAGCTCATCACACTGGTGCATGACTTAGTTTTAAATAAATGATTGATCTGAGAAGGTTCACCTTGAAAGACCACAAATCGGAAGAGCTTCAGTGTTAATTTTGCTTTTATAGACCCACTCCGATCATCTTTGGATCTATCGTAAAATCGTTCCCAGTGATCCCAAACGGGAACTCAGACAAGGAATACGAAGACGTACATGGATCTATTATTCTGCAAGTAAATACATCCGAATGGAGCGGAGTAGGGGACAATCTTCTTCAAACTGCAGTTTTTTGACTGCTCCTGATTCACAAAAAGTTGCATTACCTGCAATAATGTGTGAATGCTTTTTGCTAAATCTAGTTGCTGAAAATCCAAAAGCTATTTGCAAAATAATTTTTTTGAAATTCTGCTAAAAAATTATGAAAGATTGCTGAAGTTCACCTAATTTTCTGAAAAATTGTTACTAAGTTTGATTAAAAATTCTCCATACAATCCAATTTTTGTTTAAAAAATGTAGTTTATTGCTTAAATATGAGCTAAACTCTAAATTATCCCCAAAAACCTAAGTTGATGCCAAATTAGCCTAAAAAGCTAGAACATAACTAAAAAGCTTGCACGTTGCTCAAATCCAAATTAGCCTAAAAATTCTCAGTAAAATAAGTACCAATAAAACAGTCTGTTACTAAAATATTAGTTAAAATTTAAAGTAGCCTAACAAACCTCAGTAGATTACATATTAGCCAAAAATGTTGAAATGTTGCTAACATATTAAATAAAATTAGCATAAAGAACCTCAGTAGATACCAAATAACCAAAACAAGCTAGCATAATGCTAATAAAAATTAAAAATTACTCTTAAGAATGGTTTTAAAAGTGCACACAGGGCATTTTTTGCTCAATATTTTAAAAACTATAAAGTTTATGAATACAAAAAGTACAATCAGTAATGTCCTGAATGAGCTGAATGTTTTGATACTCAGATTACTGAAAGTGTGATTGAGTTTTTACGTGCCAAGAACGTACAGAAATAACAGGAGAATAGTGAAAATGCTTCAAAGAGTTCACACAATAAAGAAATATCTAGAAACGCAATTTAAACGGAATACTCTTAAAATATGTCCTTCTTTATGAAAAAATGCCACAAGAAGCATTTTAATCGGAGTGGGTCTTTAAACAGTTCAAACCTGAGAAGAAAATTTCCAAATATTTTTATACTGTTTTGTGACTTAAAGCTGAAACCATAGCAGAACTCAAAGCAGAACGACGACATGTCAGACAGGAGAAGCAGTTATAATCTGAGCAGGTACTGATCCAGTTCCACTGAGCGGTACAGTTTGATCCAGACAGAAACACGTCCAAACGAAGGACGCTGATGTTTTAACTCATGTTGTTTCATGATCTGTGCAAAGTACCAGACTGGAGCTTCACGTTTTCATTCCATATCTTATTATATATCCACAAGTTTTCTTACGATTCTGTTCTGGAGTGACGGTGAACTGTCTGGTTCTATTGAAGATCTGGTTCCACTGAACTACTGCAGAGAAATGTATCAATGGATTTGCAGTGTGATTATTAGCTGAGAGGCTGAATGTCTGTTTTTTTATTGAAAATGTTTGAAGAGTTTGCAGAAACAGATTAAACCAAACCTTGAATGTCACTTTGTTTCACGCAGTTTTCAGAGAGAAGCTGCTTTGGCTTTTTGCCGCCTGAATGATGATGTTTGCTCTTTTTCACGCAGCGTTTTTAATTTGACTTGAACCAGAATGTAAAAGGTTTGTGTGTTTTTTTTGGTTTGAGATGATCATCTTCAGCTTTGACTGCTGAGCAGGGAAGACCACCTGAAACCAACTTCCTATTCCTGCTGTGAGGTGAGAGAAATAACGGAGTAATCCAAGGATGAAGGTTAATCAAACGAAATCAAAGCTGTGAGAACTCTGGCTCTGATCCCCTAAAAGAAACATAAAAACAGCTTTTTTGGTAGAAGACCAGAACCAAACCTGCAGCTGATCAAATATTTTATCAGATAATTATAAATAAATGAATGTAGCCTTCAGAGTTGAACCTTTTCTCGCCGTTCTAATGCAAAGTACACATGTGACGCTAAACTTGAATTCTTTCATTTTCAGAATAATCAGAACAGCGTCTTTATGTTTTCTATTTCTGTTCCTGCCGCTTGTCCCGGTGACATTTCCCAGTGTGAAATGTCGAGGCAAATCTGGTGAATCTAACTCCAGATTTTTTTCTTTCACAGCTCTATTCTGAAACATGACTGAATCTGGATTACTTCCCTACCTCTTCATTCATCCCTCCAAGCGGAGAGAGATGGACAAAAAAAGTGTCTTTAAATTAATCAACGTGAAACCTAAATGAGTTTCTGATTTTTCATCTTTATAGTTATAAAACCGATGATGTGTATTTTTCAAGCGCTAGCAGATACACTCCAACAAAGGTGACTATTGATTAAAGTGTATTATAATGCTAATTCCTCACAAAAAACAACCTCAAAGTGGTATTTTGCTCTTATCACACATCTCTGAGCACCAGCCACTCCCAATCCCAGAGACGACTGGTTCGTATGAACATGGAGGAAACAGCCCCTCCCAAACCACAATTATTAATTTATCCTCTATGATCAATTTATTCGTATGTTATTCGTAACAATAATTTATTTCCCAACATTTTGCTTTGTGATGGTTTGCACAACATAATGCAGGAAATTTGAGAGTTTTTTTAGAATTCCTTCAGTTTATTTACTTTTCAGGTAATTTCAGATCGTAGCTGCTAGCTTAGCAGTGCTTGTGTTAGCCTGGGGGCGGAGCAGACTCTTCCTGAAAGGGGCTGTCTCAGCTTGTGACATCACCTTGTGACACCCACTCGTTTTGTGAGTATGGAAGGGGCTGCTGTCTTTAGAGGATTACTCAAAAATACTGCTTTATAGTGAGGAATGAACAGTATAATACGCTTAAATGCTAAAAAAAAAAAAAGTAGATTATTTTAATGGTTTGGCCCCTTTAAAATTTGTGACGCTTAAGAAAGCAAGAGTTTTGAACGTTAAAAAAATCCACATTTAGACTTTTCATTGGAAGTGGTCCCCTGAACGTACGCTAGGGAGGCCGGAGTGAACGTAGCATCAGTCGCTGAGAGACGAGTTACCAACACCAATAGTTCCTAACCACTAGGACACGTATAACTAATGTTCTCTTCAGAGTAAAGTTAATTCATCTCAAACCGTCACCAGAAACAACACAATAGAACAGCAAATGTGCCCCAACAAAAAACACAAAACCTCCAGCAGCCCTTCCTCCGTTATTAATATATCAATAAGTAATTGGAGCACGTGCTGCCACCTACAGGGCCGGAGGAGAAACTGCATCTGTGTGATCAGACCAGACAAACTTTTTCTTTGAGTCATAAAAAGCTGCAGAAAAAAATTCTACAGATAAGTTAACAAACTGAGTGTTTTTTTTCTTAAAAGAGACAAACATTTTTCGTAAATGATGCATGAAGCTCTACAATTTCTATTCACATCACTGTTTTTAATGACTTATTACTTGAGTCTCCAGACATTTGTCCTTTCATTTAAGGATGCACAATAATAACAGATGTTTTTTAAAAACACAAGTTTGCTGATATTAACAATATTTAAACCTTTGTTTTTAATTTGTTGGTTTACAAAACATCAAGCTCCGCCTATTTTAGAGTGATTAATGAATGGGTGGCTTAATGATTTTCCAAACAGCAGGTTTGATGTCTGTTTCTCCACTTGAACGCATCACAGAGAAGATAATAATCATCTTTTTATGGAATAATGTGCTGGAATTTTCTCATATCTATCAAAATGTTAAATATATCTTGTAGGGAAGCACTAGAAACATCAATGCTGCGTTTAAAAACAACAGATTAAGTGATCATTAAGGGATCTGTCATATTGATCTGTTCTTTAATAAGGTTTCATTCTTGTTTTTAAGCATCAGAACCCCTACTGGTTCCATTATTTCTATATCTAGCCTCCAGAATCTACATTTTCTGTCTCAAATGTTTTATGTTTTGCATGAGGAGGCTGTGAAACGTGAACGAGATTCACAGCTGACTGCATAAGCAAACGGGTGCCTTCTCTCTGTGGTACAAAAATCACCTCCAGTTCTCTTCATTTTACAGTTTCTGCTTTTTTTTTTACTTGATTTACAAGCAGGTCATCGCCTCAATAAGATCCTGTTTTTTTTATTTATTTAAATTATGTCCACGTATTTACACTTCAGTAATAATCTCAGATGGGGAAAGCCTGTAAAGTTATAAAAATGCAAGTTTTTTTCTCACATCAATAAAGGACCTTCTAAATAAAACACATTGTCTCCATTGTGTAAGCTAACAGGAGCAAAAAGACGTTTGTTATTAATTTACTTTACAATAACATGGAGCAAAGAAGCTGCAGGGATCTAAATAAAAGTTAAAATCTTAGTTTCTGTGGTTGAAAACAGGTGGGGAGACTTACCAAGTGGCAAATATGAGCAGATCTCCATGCATGGATGTTCATTTCTATGATGGCAGAGTTTGGGGAGTTCAACATTGTTCGTCATGATGTCCGTCGGGGAGCGACCCACCACAGGACCATAACAGCTGAGTCAATAAATATGAAGCATCCAAGTCTGAAAAGTTAGAAAAAACTGTTTAGTAAACATCTGTTTATATTAAAAGAATAAGAGTAGCTTTTGGTCTGACATGAAGTTCAGGATCAGCACCATCTTCCATCTTGATCCATTCCTTAAAGTTCCACTCGGATCATCTTTTCATCAATTTTAAAAGTGGTCTTTTAATTATAGTTATGCTGTTTTTGCCTTAATAAAAAAAAAAAGTGTGTAGTTTTCTAGGACATAGTTTCTGCAGAGCGGCATTTGATTGTTAGAAATTCACCTCTGAGTTTTGGGCGGGAGTAAGACCACGCCAATTTCCTGTCGTCCATCTCTGACTCCTCCCCCCTCGCGTTCCAAACAGGAAGTACCTGCTGACTCCAGGAAGCCAAAATCCCAAAGACTTCTATGGAGAAATAAACTCAGACATTTTATGCTAGAATAAAAATTCCATCTGATACATTTTTCTTAACATCTTCTTGCTAATCCTAATTTTGTTTTTCAATTATTACGTGTGGTCAACATGAATTTCCACAAGTGTCTGTGAAATTATGCAAACAGAAATAGGAAATGTATAAAAGAAAGACCCAAAGGGCCTTTGGAAGATCTAAAACCAAATAGATGGAAGGAGGACAGGAATGTTCTTCATATTCCTTTGGATTAGAAAAATCAAAACTTAATACATCCTTAAAAGATTATCACAAAAATAAACTATTTTTCATTTTTTCCTGACTTTTACAGCAAACATTATACATACTCTGATGATAAAACTGGTGAACTGTCAGACTTAATTAAACAAAATAACATTAGAGATAGATTGAAAACTTTGTGACACTGTGCAAGTATTGAATTAGGAAAACTGCCCCCAAAGAAGGTATTATTTCCTTAATCCTAAAAAAGATTATTAATTGATGATTGGAGACCTTTTTGTTTGCTGAACAATAATTGAAAACTCTTTCCACTATCATAGACGCATCACAAGTAATCCAAGATCAATTCTGGACCTAATAGATTACTCTGATCTTATAAATTAAAATAGTTTTATAATGTTATCGAGCTTTAGAAAAATGTGGTCTTTTTCAGAGCGGATGAGACCCTTTATAATGATGCCAACTACTCCATTCAGCTCAACCCTTTTCCCTCTCATGTGGTCCAGGTGACCAGGAAATGTGAGTCAGATGTCAAGAACATTTAAATGTGCTTTTTAATGGCTATGTAATATTTTAATGCCACATATATTTGAACATGTATTTATTGATTTTATTTATTTAATGCCAAATTGAAATAATGACATTTATTTCATGATTTTTCATTATAAATAATTCAATAATTCGTGAAATATTGAAAAGTGCATTTTAATATTATAACAATTAATGACATTTATTTGGTAAATATAATTTTAACCGGTTTATCTCTGGTGAAACTACAAAGCTGCTCTTACCTGACCAGGTCACTTCTTCTTAGCATCACGCGCACCTGCTTCTCATTACAAAATCAGGCAGTGTGTAGTTCAAAGGTGCTCGGAAATTTCGCTTGTCACTCCAGAAACCGCAAGTCACGAAGAATTGCATGTAATAAAAAAAAAAAAATACACTTGAAGAGCATTTTGGGGGCGAGTAGAAAATGTGGTGGAAGAAAAACACCTCGATGTTTGTGGACTGCAGCTGTGAGTTTCCACCACTGGAGGGAGCTGCTGAGCGTGGAAAAAGGATGCAAAACTCGAGCCAAACATTAACTGCATTTTATTGAACAAACCTTGCAAAAACGTTCACACTGGTTTGACATATAAAATGAACTATAAAGGCATTTAAAAGTAAAAAAAAATAGATATCTAAAGCAACTAAATAACATAATAAAAATGACCTTTTTGCCATCCATTAAAAGTTCTTATTTAAGGATTCTCTTTCTTTTTTTAATCACAGATTTCAATCTGCTTATCAGAATATTTTTTGAAGAATAACCTGAACAAAAAACTAATTGACAAAAGCAACTTTTCTCACCGTGCATGATAAAAATGTTTAGAAAAGTAGCTTTGATAAACAAGTCAAATCCAAACAGTTTTTGTGGTTCCATTTCTGGTCCTTTAATCCACAGTCACACTGTAAGATAAGAAAAACAAGACATTATTCATCTAAACAACATGAAAACAGTTCAGCTGTACAGACTGCACTCACTCGATCATCTCCAGCGCATATTTCTGGTTCTTGATGAGCTCTAAAAACACCCCGATGTCCGAGTCCTCGATGCTGTTCCCGATCAGATGCAGCTCGGTCAGATATTGAGGATTGGACTTCAGGGCAGCAGCCAGGACAGGGACGCTCTTGGAGGTCAGCTCGCAGCATCTCAATCTGGACAGAAACACGGATGTTTCTTCAGTCAAAATGTGTTGTTTTTAAAAGATCTGCTCCACTTTGCATAAACACATTTGTGCAAGGAGCTGTAGAGTTCTAGAGTTTCCATAGTAACCATTTGGTTTTATTCAGTGCAGTCACTAATGCCTGTCTGCATGAGAAGAATGGACAAACCTGTATGAGACACAAAAGCAGTCTGCATGAAACATCAAGATCATTATTTTATTTATTATTTTTTCTATAGGGATGCTCCAGATCAGAGGTCGGCAACCTTTAACAGTAAAAGAGTCATTTGGGCTCGTTTTCTACTGATCAAAACCTAGAAGGAGCCGATTAACTTTAGCCTTCAAGAAATTTGGATTTGCATTCAGTACCTTTTTTTTTTTCTTTAAATAAATATGAATTATGTCTATTTTTTGGCACGAACAAAAGCAAAAATATTAAAAAAAACTAGCATCTCATAAATTTGATTTTTTCCTTTTTTTTTTACATTTTTACCTCAGTAGATGCCAAATTGGCCGAAAAGCTAGCTCGTTGCTTAATTACTAGCCAAAAACGTTAGCAAAGTGCTAAAATATTAGCTAAACTCCAAATCGGCATATAAAAAAAAACTCAGTAGAGGCTAAATTAACCACAAAAAAGCTAGTTTGTGCTTAATTACAAACTAAACTCTAAAAAAAGTCTAAAATCCCTCAGTAAACTAAATTACTCAAAAACTTCAGCCTGTTGCTAAAGCAGAAGCTGAACTCTAAATTAACTATAAAAGCCCAAGTAAATAACAAATTAGCCAAAAACGTTAGCATGTTGCTAAAGTATTATGTAAACTCCAAATTTTGGGGGAAAATGACTATAGACTTTCTCATTAATTTCCTATGGGGCAAATCTTGCTCAATATTTCAAAACTATAAAGTTTACAAATACCAAAAATGCAAGCAGTAGTGTCCTGAACAAGCTGAACGTTTTGATTATAAATAATCCTAATAAAAGTAATCTTTACTTTAAAAAAATACTATTTTATTTTCTCCAACCGTGCGTTGTAATTGAGATATACAGTCAATGCTACGTAGCGATGAGGCGAAGCATTTTAGACAGTAGCTCCTCCCACATGAATCTGGAGCATCAAATTTATAAATATATTTCTGGACAATTGTCCAGTGGCAAATTGACGAGTGTCCAACAATCGCGTTTGGTGTGAACACACGTTAAGGAAGTCGGTGCGGTTTACAGAACTAAAGCAGGAACAGAACAGAGTGAAGATAAAAAGTTGATTTCTTCTGTAAACTTACGCCAAACTGATGAGGGTACAGCTGCGACTCTTCAGCCCCACGCAGAGTTTTTTCACTCCGCGGTCTTGCAGTTCGTTTCCGGACAGGTCCAGCTCGCTGATCCTGCTGTCGCTCGACGCCAGTCCGGACGCAAGTTCGTCGCAGCACTCGTCGCTCAGGCAGCAGTGACTCAGGCTGCAGAAACAAACACATGCTGCCGAGAACTCTCCGGGTCAGGAAACATCTGGACTCATTTAGAAACGGGAATCACTTGAGGGTCTTGAGGAAGATGAGGGATTTCTTCAGGCCCGCTGCGATGGCTCTTCCTCCTTTATCTTCCAGGCAGTTCATGCTGAGGTCCAGTTCCACCAGCTGGAGTCTCCACCACTCCAGGTGATGCATGGCGCCGTGGGGGAACTGCGTGACCGAACACAGAACCTTGGTCAGCTGGGAGCAGCCCTTCGCGTTGATCCAGCACCTGGAGACGCTGAAATCACAGCCAACAGCGTTAGCATCCGGGATTTCACCCGCTGGGTTATAACCAGATGAAGGCGTGCTGTACTTCAGGTGAGTCAGCGTGGCCCATTTGCGTATGCCCTCGCAGAGGAGCTGGAATCCCTCGTCACTCAGAGCGTTATTGCCCAGGTTGAGCTCCCACAGAACGCTGGACTCCAACCCCAGAGCTTCTCCGATGCCGGCGCAGCTCGGCCGGGTGAGCCCGCAGTGGTTCATCCTGACAGAGTGAGCAGGAGACGGCGGTCAGCCTATCATCACCTCAGACCACGGAGCGGAAAAAGCTTCAAACTCACTCCAGCTTGTGCAGCTTTGACAGGTCGAACTTTTTGGAGAGCTCGACAGCTCCTTTGTCTCCGATGGGGTTGAGGCTGAGGTCTAGATACTTCAGGAAGGAGGGGTTCTGCTGCAGGGCCGAGGCCAAGTGAGCGCAGCCCTGTGGCTCGATGTTGCACTGCAAGAGTCTGCCACAGAACAAGTTTGTTGAGTAAGAGGAAGAAGTATTGCATTTTTCTAGGGCTATTAACGATTATTTTAATGGTCGACTATTCACCAGTTATTTTTTCAGATTAGTCGACTAATCGGGTCATGTAAAAAGTGGATGTAAAGACCACATCTTAATCATCATTAGCTTTAAACTAACTAAAACTAAAGACAATAAAGCTGAGTGTTTATTATTAATCGTGCAACCTCTGACCTTCGTTAGTTTCTGGGATTAAAACAAGATTAAATCAAATAAGAGAGATAAGGAATATACTTTCCATCAAACTCGTTTTGACAGGTGCCCCGCCTCCTCAAGATGATGTAAAAATGTAATATTCATTTTATATATAACAAGTATGTAGGGTCAAAGGTCATATGTCAAAATGAGTTTGATGGAAAGTCATTCCTGATCTCTCTAATGAGGTCAGCATCTGAAACAAGGAACTATTTTTCACAAAGATAAAGTTTTGGTCTCAAATATAAAAAAAAAATACATTTTTGGTGATTAATGCTCACAAATTTGTCCAACTTTACTACATTCTGACTCCATATAATATAAAGGAACAACTAATCGACTATTAAATTGCTCATCGACTATTTTAATAGTTGAATAGTCATCGATTAGTCGACTAATCGAAGCAGCCCTACATTTTTCAGAGTAAAAGTCGCATATTTTTGCATAGTTTGACCAGGGGTGCGACTTAAATATGATTTTTCATCATTATTTTACTTTTTCTGAAGCAACTTATACTCTGGAGAGACTAAAAGTCCAGCGAATACGCAAAAGAAAAACTTCCAGAACTCTGACCAGCTGAGGAGGCCGTTTGGATGTTGATCAGTTTTGTCTGAATCCCAAAACTGTTCAAAATAAATCCATGGCTTCAGATCACACAAAAACATACTAAACCCACCCCAATAAGGCTATTTCCTATACACTTACCAATTTTTTAAACTCACATTTTAATATTTTTACCTCACAAAACTTTTAAATTGATAATCTAATTTAGATTTTTGACAAAAAAAAAAAAAAGAATTTTCCACAAAATGTTCCAACATAAATTATTATATAATCTGTTAAACTTAAGTTTTTTTCTTCCAGAATGAATTAAACTTTAAAGCATTACAGTGAACATCTATGTGGAAACTGATACAAGTCTGGAAAAATTAAAACACCAAAATTAAACTAAAATCAGTTCACGAGTTTTACAATTTCTCTAATCAGCAAAAAGCTCTTTGGGGATTTTGAACTCTAAAAATAATTTTTTTGTTATGCAATCAGGGGAAGCAAGTGAGGACGTGCCTCATCAGCAAAATATAGCTTACAAAAAGTACATAAATTGAATAACATAATATATTTTTTCATTATTGAAAATAAAAATCAAATATTAATTTAAAACAACTGTCAAACAAATGGTGACTAAGCTGCTCTGTAGGGTTCATATGTTTGTAAATCTGACTTAAGGCCTCACCAGGTGTGAGACTCACCACACGTAGCTGACTCTCACCTAAGGCCTTCTAAGCGGCAGCTGGGATCCTTCAGTCCACATGAGAGGTTCTGGAGGCCCTCGTCCCCGATGTCATTACAGCTCAGGTCCAGCTCCACCAGCTTCGGCGCTCGCTTCATGGCCGCGGACAGATACTTACAGGCTGGTGCGCTCAACCCGCAGCCCTGCAGCCGCAGACATTTCAGCCTGCTGCTTGGGTGGCTCAGACCCTCCACCAGCTCCTTCACGCCATCGTTGGTGATGCTGTTGTAGCTCAGGTCCAGTTCTCTCAGGTGGGTCTCTCCCATGCTCAGCATGGCGGACAGAGCGGGACAGCACTTATACGTGAGGTTAGAGAACCGCAACCTGAAAGGAGTTAGAGGTCGTTAAGAAACCTCTGAGGGTCTCTGTTAATAAAGAGAGGTCTTCCCAAAAACATTTAACCTTTCATAGTCTCCACACACACAGGCATGGATCTGCAACAATACACTGAGACACTAACAAGATTGTAACACACTGCAAGAACACAATGTAACAACACGTGAAACTAACACCATAACACACTGTAACACTAACTCACTGTGACACTAACAACACAGCCACAACACACCGTAACACTAACACCACCACAACACACTGCGAGACTAACAACACACCGTAACACTAACAACACCGTCACAACACACCGTAACACTAACAACACCACAACACACTGCGACACTAACAACACACTGTAACACTAACCAAACTGTCACAACACACCGTAACAATCAAAGCTGTGCTGTATTTCGCTGCGTTTTACGGGAATAAAATGTTGTGATCCATTCATGACACGTAGGATTGCAGTGGATTAACAATAATTAGAGTAAAAAATAAAGCCCTCATCAAAATGAGAATAAAATAAAAATCTGACTCCTAATCAGGATCCGACATCCGATTCCGAAAGGGGCTAAGGCCCAATTTATTTATTTATTAGTTTATTTCAGTGCACATCAATAGGATCACTGCAATGCGCCAGAATTAGCCCAAAAGCTATTTTTCATCCGTAGTCCCTGGACAGGTGTTAAAAATTGTCAACCTAAAAATCTCAAAACATCAGTTAAGTACGCAAGTAAAAAATAAAGAAATACAGACAAAATACAATTCAAATTCTTCAATTCTCCCTTCTCCTGAACTGTGGTTTGATCTATTAATTGATTCATGAATTGAATCAGATTGCTGCCTAAGTGATGACCCATGTTGTTACAGTGTTATATTATTTTTGTTACCTTCAGCTGCTTCCTTTGAAGTCAATTCTGCAAAATCATCCGACTCCCAACAATTCTTCCACCCTATCACTACACCACATTTTTAGAACGCCTTTCCACATTCTTTTTGTATTAATCTTCACATTTTCTAAATACATTAAATTTGTGCTCTGATCCTCAGTCAAGATGCATTTCATCTTTATAGGTTAATCCAGCATCTCCAGTATTAATCGTCAACTTTTCATTAGACGTCTAATTGAAGGCAGAGTGTAAACTTACATAGCCGTTAGCGATTTTAAAATGTCCGGCAGGTGTCCCAGAATTTTCTCGTCACTTTTGTCTAAAACATCCAGCTCAAATTCCTCCTGGAGCCCCTCGATGATCCTGACTCTTTCCAAGATGAGATTCCAATGTACCGCTGAGTAGTCTCCGATTGGACTGGAAAAGCCGTTCCTCAGAAAGTGTTTGATCTCGCTCAGGAAAGCCCTGCTGTCGTACTCCCGCAGAGAGTGAAAGAGGCTGACGGAGCGCGTGGACAGTGAATACTCCAGGATCATCTTCTTTGTGTAGAGGAAGAGCTTGTCGGAGGACTTCAGTAGGCGGCGTTCCTTAAGGAGCCCAAAGACAAAACGCAGATAGACGTCGTACTTTCCACGGGGATCGTGCAGCGCCTCCTCCACCAACTTGACGCAGCAGTCGGAGTGGAGCGAAGGCTTCTTCGCCTCGATCTCGTCCAGTTTGCAGCAGGCGGCTAAATACTCCTGAACGCTGGAGTGACCAAAGCGAAACACGGAGGTTTTATAGAGGCCCTGCTCTTTTTTTAGCAGGAACGGATGCTTTTTGGAAAAAGCCGTTGCCTCCTCAACATTAACGCCCATCTTCTGAAGGTCTTCCTCATACATAAGGTTCTCCTCTCCAAGTCGAAGCAGCGCCAGGTTCTTCAGTTTGGAAAGAGTTTCGGGGAGAGACGTCTTCTGCAGATTTAAACCCTGAGTGTAGATCTGCGTGAGACTCAGAGGGTACAGTTTATATCCATCTTTTCCTTTAAGATGATTCTTATAAACATTTGCAGTTAAAGTACAAATGGGAGGAATCTGACAAAGGTAGTCCAGACTCTTGTGGAACGCCATATGGTCCATTACTCTGTCAGTCATTTTATGGTTACCAATAATATCGAAGATGTGATCCTTCCTCTGCCCGTCCGTGAAGCCCTGCAACTCTGTTTTTGTGAGCAAATGACAATCGGGAATTTGAGAGACTCCGGAATACCGAGAGGTTACCCAGATGTGGGCTCGAGGGAGCAGGTTCCCCCTGATCAGATTGGTCACCAGCACCTCAACCGGAGCTGCCGTGGAAATGTCAGTCACGGGCGGACAGCTGAAGTCCAGCCTCCGTTTGGACTCGTTCAGCCCATCGAAGATGAACCACACTTTGGGGTGGTTGAGCCGCGAGGCGTCAATCTTCTTCAGCTCCGGATAAAACGTCTGCAGAAGCTGAAGAAGGCTCAGCTTGTGCTTGATCAGGTTCAACTCCCAAAAGGCGAACGGAAACATGCAGCAAATGTAAGGGCAGCCGCGCTGCTCGGCCCACTCGAAGCAGCAGCTCTGAACCAGAGTGCTTTTCCCGGTTCCACCCACTCCGATGGTGAAGACCGTTTTCCTGCTGCTGCTGTGATCACATTCGCACACAAAGAAGTCAATCACCGTGCTGTAAGAATAAACGCCACGGCTGAAAATATCCGAAATGTCAAAGTATCTGAACTCGTGCTGGAGAAAACATTCTTCTGGGATCTCTTTCTTGAAGTCTCGATAGTGAACTCCTAAATTAAGAATTGGTTTGTTGTGAAATTCTTCTAGAAGTTTTCCATATTTACGCTTGAGCGCGAGGAAGAGGCTGAGCTGGAGATCCATCACAGCTACAGGAGTTTCTGCAAAGAGGAAGGAAAGTCGGTGAAAACGAAAATGTACAACCACAAGTTTATATGACACTCAGTGCTATTTAATTATGTAGTACAAATGATGACTGGGCAACTAAACTAATTCTATCTATGCAGACGTCAGTCTTTTACAGTATAAAGTATTAATTTTTATTTGGTAAAAAAAACTGTTGCAGTGAAATAAAAATGATGTATTAGTTGTGTATTTTGCTTTCCTATTTTTACTGTATTACAAGTCATAAAATCATCCCAATATTGACGTCATTAAATATAATCATGACACAGTTTCTTTAGATCGTGCAGCCCCAGTCCAGACCACGATGTTAAACATGCTCATTATTAATTGAAACTGATCTGAACTTAAGTAGTAGAAAACTAGTACAAAACTAGTGGCTGAAAAAAAAAACATAAAACATTCAATTATATGTGAAATGTAGAAATACAAAGGATTGCTTTAAAAAAGCAAACAAAAATGGCTGTTTTTATTACAAATTTGAAACATTTTTGCTACATTGTATTCAAATTGAAGATTTTTTAACTCCTTTAAAACTAAGCAATGTCTGAAAAAAAATCTGCACATATTTGAAAATGTGTGAATATTTGTTTTTTTATTGATTCTGCTCAGTTAGAGTCCCCTTCCAAGAAAATTGTGTTTTTAACATGTTCTTGTTGCCTTCTTCTCTTAATGGAGAACATATATAAAAGAAGTTATGATTAAAGCTGCTGAGCAGATGAAAACCTGAGGTTCAAAAAAAGCTCAGCAGCTAAAATGGGTGGGTCAAAGTGTCATTGCACCATGGATGGCTCCAGTATTGCTCACCCTTTTTTTTTTTTTTTTTTTTTTTNNNGCTGATGGGAAAATTAGCAAAGCTAGCTTAATAAAAGAAAGGTCAGAAAACATATTCACAAACCTTTTGATTTTGAAAAAATTTTTTTTTTTTAATTTTATAAAACGACAAACTCATAATTAAAATACTACTGGGAACTATTTTAAACAAGAAAAATATATAGTTTGACTGGGACTAAATATTACACATCAAGTTAGCCAAAATATGCTAAACAAGTAGTTAGTGAGGACACCGAATTCTTCATCCCCATATTTAATGTTTGGTTTACAAAACCAGTAACAATGTTGCCATACTTGTATAGTTTTATATAATGAAAACTTTCGAGTGTTTCATAATTTCAGGGAAACTTCAGCTTCAGGAAGTAAACAAAAACCTGATTTTCATGCTCTTAATTTGAAATGCTTTCTAAATTTACGTCGCATCCGGAAATGCGTTTCAAATTTTAAAGAAACAAACAGGGTTGTAACTTACAAACAAATAAACCTTATTTCCAAATTATGGATTTGTGCTAAAGAAAAAACGAATTATCTTCAGTTTAACACAAAACAGACGTAAATAAGTCAAACCAACTGTGTTATATTGACGCTAACCCCATTACTAATGGACTAGCAGCTGCCGCGTGACATTCACTGATAATGAAACCTAACTTTGTAAACAAACTTACCTGAAAATAAAACTGCGGAATTCAGCATCAGGCGCCAATGATATTAGCCGGGTTTGAAAAGGTGAAGAACGGCGGAAAGTTTCAGGCAAACACCCGAATTTAGTACAGAAAAGACAGAGTTTAGAGAGCAGGAGGGAGTTGGGAGGGCTGGCCTGACTCCACCCTCCAGACCCGGCGCGAGCGCAATTTAAACTCCGCCTACAAGTATGGAAGCGAAAAGGTGCAAAATACATTTAAAAAATTTACTTCTGAAAATGAAAATACCAAGTCTTAAACTAAAAATTATTCTGGAAATGAAGTAAAAAAATAATATTAATAAAATAGATGTGAGTAAAATACATACATGTAGAAGCAGAAGGAAATATTTTAGTTTATTATATATTATATTAAATTTGTTTATAAATATACATTTTGGGGGGAATCTTCGTACATTTAGATTATTGTATGTTAAATTTAGCAAGAAAATGTATTATATTCAAGCCGATTTTTTTCTCATTTAAATTTTCAGGGCAAATTTAAGTTCAGGGTTGGTGAATGTCCTCGTTCATCCAGGTGAAGTGGTCGACTCGAAGTCCAAATGGAACTCAACTTCAAGATATTATTTAGTGCAAAAAAACTGCAAAGCAAAGACCAAACTCAGGTCAGATCATTGATCAAAACGGACTATTGAAGATGACATTCATTTATTTTTTAGATTCCCAGCTCATCGAGGTTTTACAGAGTGGTCACTGTTAAATGTACTCTCATGTTTTAGAGACACTGGACTTAATTTGTGGCTCTGTCTGAGTTTTGCTGCCAGGCTTTTGTCTGGTGTTGATGATTCCGGCCCATTTGTAAAGTACAGTATTTTAAGCTCTGGAGTTTAAGTCGCAAAAGCAAAAAATGTCAAATCAAGATGAAAAAAAAAACATATAAGTCGTTCTGGAGTACAAGTTGGATTTTTGGGAGAAAACTCTCACGTTTCAGCACAAATCCACCAAGTCCAGCGTTGTGGAAAGAAAAAATACAGGAATGTTAAACTTTTGGTCTGTATAAGAACATGTTAAAGTTTAAGATAAAAACAATCAGATTCTCTTCCAGGTTTGTTTTGGACGACGCTTCTTCTGCCGCTCTCAGTAGCAAATCCTTATACTCAGCTGCAGCGCCCTCTAGCAGTTGTTAGAGGAAACAACCGCTAGAGAACAACAGGTGTTTACTGGGAAAATGACAAAAGTATGAGCCTTTTTATGTCTAAAAAAGCAAAAATACATATAAGTTGCACCCCTGGCTAAACTATGAAAAAAAATGTGACTTATACTCCGGAAAAGTAGTTGTGGAATTGCAGTAATCGTGCAATATCCTCTGTCTCTCTTATTGTTTTTGCACTCTTTGCAGCTCTTCTGTAAACTTGCAGACATCTTTTCCTAAATGTTTTTATATTTTAGTATTTTTTTCTGATCTATATACTTCTTTATCCTGTTACTTAAACTTGTACAGTGGTTCCTCTTCCTTTCCCTAATCTAAACTGTGACTTTGAGAGCTTTGCAATAGAAATCAAATAGATTTCAATTTAAGTTGATGCATACGTGGTAAATAATGATTTGTGTTTGTTGGTGTGAAACCTTACAGACTAACAAAACCACAAAAAGTAGTTTATAAATGAATAATTTTTAGATGCAATTTAATATGAACAAATCTTAAAAATCCAAGAATCTCCTGATTTAACTGAGTTCCAGTGATGACATGACTATCCACAAGGGGGCAGCATTGACTTTACTGACTGCTTCTAATAATTATGAACAAAGTGCTTCTCCTTTTTATTGTGTTTATTATAATAGAGGAACAGAAACTGATGCCCATTGTTTGTGTATAAATTCAAAGTTATGGTTTGTTCTTTTTTTTATTTCCGCAGAATTTTTTACTTGAGGTTTTTAGGATTTTAAATTGAGTCCATCTGTTGAGCTAAAGAGGCTGAAGTGGGATTTGTGGTGTCAGAGTGGCATTTATGTTAGTTTTATTTAAAATATTTACTGAGTAGAAGGAAGAATTTCAGCCTTTTTGAATTTGAAGGCATGGATTTGTGTATGTTAACACCCAGCTCACCGCAAACAAAACTTTACTGCATACTTAAGCTAAAGAATTTGCTTTGTCATCCAGTTTTTGGCAGTATTTTTATACAATGAAAGGAACAAGGAACAAGTAGGAACATTTGCAAATATTTAGTTTGTGAAGGAGAAAAGCGGCTCGACGAGCTGCTTTTCTCCTTCACAATCTACTGGAATTGTGATTGATTGTGTTGTTAACAGTTGTTAACCGTTAAAAACTTTAAGTCTAAAACCTTTAGATGTTTATTGCACAATTTTTGATCCATTAATTAATTTTTATTTCATGGTTTGAAAAATAAACAGTCATCCCTGTTGATTAAATAAGTCAAATTTGTCCATTTTTAGCAACATAGTTTTTACTGGCAGGTGGGTAGACTGTATAAGAGAACTGGACTGAGTGACCCCTCCCCCTCTCTCACATTCCAAACAGAAAGTACCAGCTGGCTCCAAAAAGCAAAAAAAACCCAGACTTATTACTCAGTCATTCTAGCTGTCAGAATATCTGTTCTTATTTACTGACCAATCAGGTGTCTCAAATAAAAGTATCAAACGTTTGACAGGTTTCATGTAGCCCTTTTTCAAGTGGAAGGGGCGTGGCTTTCAAACAAGCTAATTCCTGATTGGTGAGAGTGGTTGCTATAGAAATATTGATTGGACCAATTACAAAAAAAGCGTCTGAATGAACTTTATTTTGTAGGAGCCAGAGGTAAACTATCTCTAGTGGGTGATGTCACTCTCTTTACGTAAAAATATAAAAGCAAAACCCCAAAACAAACTGCGACCCGGATCAGAAAAGAAGTCCTAAGAAGAAAGAATAATAGCATCAACTTCTTCAAAAACTCATCAGGAGCCAAACACAGAGTCTCTACGAGTGTTTATTTCTCAGTCTGCTTTCAGCTTTTTTTAATATCAAAAACAAAAAAAAAAACATAAACAAGTTGATTCATAAAATAACTGGCATAAATAAGTCCAGTACTGAAATCAGAATACAAAATCTTTGTCACTTGATGTAAATATAAAAATATTTTTACAAAAGAGAAGCTACAATTGACCTGCAATTGTCCGTATCAATAAAAACGCATTAAAACTGTTATTTTTATTCTTTAAATAAACTTTTAACCGTGGTCATTTTGATGACTGCTCTCAGTAGCATGCTGTTATTTTTTAAAAACTTTTTTTAAAGGCATCAAACCATCAACTCACGCCAAACCAGCAGCAGAAGCGCCATGTCAATTTGAAACAATCCCACAATTCACAGCGGGGAATTTATACATCTTTATCAGCTGAATTTCTTTTTCAGTCAAAAAAAATGGGTCAAAGTGTTAAAATAAAGTAAGAATCTTCAGCAATATTTTTCAAAATAAAAGTTTTAAAAACATAATGGGGATTCACACCAAAACAATCTGACCGACCTGCTGCTGCAACACTCCTGCAGGTTTCTGGTGTGAACAACAACTTGGTTTGCTCTGTAGAAACAGGACGTTTTCCGCACGTCTATTGTTGCTTTGCAGCTCCACACTTGATGTTTCCAACACATCGGCCAAGAAAAACTCAGCTTTTGTTGGCTGTGAGACAAAGACTGAGTGATTAGTCAAACATGGGTGGTGCTGTGGACCAGTGACCGACCCACCGCTATTGTGATGTTCAAACCGGTCTGGAGTTTCACTTAACGGTTTGGGTGTGACCTGGACTGAAAGGTTTGACACACTGACAAACTACAAACAACACATCTTCATCCATCATTTTATCTCTTCATCCATCCGTCCATTTCTCCATCCCACCGTCCATATGTCAGTCCATCCACCTATTTACCCACTCATCCATCCATCCATCCATCCATCCATCTGTCCATACTTTTATCTGTCCGTCCATCCATCCACCCACCGACCGACTCATCCATCCATCCACCCACCGACTCATCCATCCATCCATCCATCCATCCATCCATCCATCCATCCATCCATCCATCCATCCATCCATCCATCCATCCACCCACCCACTCATCCATCCATCCATCCATCCATCTGTCCATACTTTTATCTGTCTGTCCATCCATCCATCCATCCATCTGTCCATACTTTTATCTGTCCGTCCATCCATCCATCCATTCACCCACTCATCCATCCATCCATCCATCCATTTACCAACTCTCCCATCCATCCACCCACCGACCGACTCATCCATCCATCCACCCACCAACTCATCCAACCATCCATTCATCCATCCATCCACCCACCGACTCATCCACCAACTCATCCATCCATCCATCCACCGACTCATCTATCCATCCAACTACCCATCCATCCACTCACCCACCTATCTATCCATCCATTCTTCCATCCATTCATCCATCCACCCATCCACCGACTCATCCATCCATCCACCTACTGAGTCGTCCATCCATCCATCCATCGGTCCGTCCTCTATCCATCCATCCATCCATCCATCCATCCATGTCCCCTTAACCTCTTTCATGTCACAGGGTTGCTGGAGCCTATCCCAGCCACTGTTGGGCAAAGACAGGGTACATCCTGAACAGGTTGTACACATCCCCATATATCCTTGACAGTAAAAGTCAATATTGGGGTTTTATTTTGAAAACCAAGAGGATTTTTTAAGGATAAGAGCTGGTAGTTTTTGATCATTTTATGTAAATTGTTGATATTTTAATGACTGGAATTTGCCTTTTTCTTTGCCTAGTAAATGCTTCTGTGTGTCTGAGCCTAAAGGTGTGCCAAAAAAAAAATATTATAAAAATAATAATCTGATAAAATCTCTGACATAAAGGAAGCAAAATTCCCAAATGGGATCCATTACTCATCCAAACAGAGGTACTGGATGGGTGCAGCGCTGGTGTTCTCTCATGATCTATAGATGTTTCTTCAGTCGTGCAAAACAGTCATCAGAATTTCAAAATCAGAACCAAACTGGAGCAAAACATGTTCATGACCTCCATCCAACATCTGAAACTTCAAGTCTTCTTCGCCCCCTCATCCATTCACACGTTCTCAGGTCCGTCTTCACAAAACTTCCATCAACAGTCTCAAACCAAACAGTTTCCGTTCTGCACCGGGACACAGAGGTTCAGGTTGGGGATCTTCCTGTAAACAAAGTGGAAGGCGTGTGCGAGCGGGCGGCTGTGGAGCTCGGCTTTGATCCGTTGAGGATGGGTGTCCAGAGCCAGCTGCTGGCTGGTGTCCTCGGTAACCAGGAAGAGTGCGTAGTTCTCCGGGTCGGGGATCTTGAATTTGTAAGCGCAAAGGGAGCAGACCTCCTCTGTGGTGGTGTACGGGTGAACCATCAGGGTTTTGCCTGTGCAGCCAGAGTCCAGCTCTTGGAGGGCGACCCGGAGAAAGTTCTGCAGAACAAAAGTTCTTTGGTGAGACAGAGATGGAGTATGAGACGATTTGAACAGATGAGTTTTGAGGAGAAGATCAGAGTGACTGAGCAGCTGAAGCTCCAGATCAGACTGATCTCGAGGCGAGAGGATGTTAGTGAGGAAGAAGGTTCTCATGCAGTTACAGTGAAGGTTCTCCATGCAGTCAGTCCATTAAGATGAGCTTTCTACTACAAGAAGTCATCCTCAGAGCTAGATCCACATGCTGCACTCTTCCTCTCTGGATTCATGGACATTTGGACTCACTGCCTGGATGCTCAAGGTGGGCTCAGGTCAGGCTTGATACCTGAAAGTCATCCACAGAGGGCATGGAGCGCTGGGTGGTTCGGCGGCGGTGCCACTGGTGCAGCGTGTTCCGGGCCTCAGAGCTCAGGACCCGGGCGGCCTGCTCCTCCTGGAAGTTCTTGATGAGCGCCATGGCGCCGTAGGCACTGGTCAGGTAGTAGCCGCCTGTGGGAACGAGCAGAAGCACAGATGTTAACCAGAAATGCTGCATTTCCTGCAATAGTGCAGGTGTGAACGCTGTGAAGCTGAAGCTAATTCCTAAAGTAGTCAAGATTCAACTAAAAAACAAGGATAAACAACATCTTGTAGTTTTGGGGTCAAAAATAACTTTTTCTAACTCTTAAAACTGTTTGGGTGGAATTAAATTGAACATTTACTTAAAAATATTTAAAAAAAAACTAAAATAATTAAACTTAAAAAATGTATTAAAAAAGTATAATAGACAAAAAAGTTAGTAAAAAAAATAAGATCAAATATTAAAAGTGACATAAACAAAAATGAATGTTTTGAAGAAGAGAAACTTTTCACAGTTTGGGTCAGAATCTTGAACGGAGATCTCATTTTTCCCAGAAGATTTCAGGAAAACAAACTCTCTTCCAGCTTCTCACCCAAGACTCTGACAGGAAAGTATTGAGCTCTGGGTGTGTCGCCTTCCCGTTTATGTGAGCCGGCTCCGGTCCGTTTACCACACCTGAAAGGAATGTAGCAGCTGAGCGTGAACGTTTCCTCTGACGGCTCACACTAGGACGAAAGCGACTCAGACGGCCTCCATTAAACCAGCTAACATCAAAGACTGGCTGAACCCTGCAGATTCATCAAAATGTTGAACCATCTCAGATCATCTGTACCAAACCATGAAAGACCATATTTACTGAACCACGGCAAAGCATCTTAGTTAAAATGTGCCAAACCATAAATACTAAACTGCTCCAGATCAGGACTGATCTCCACTGATGCCTAAACCTGATCTGATTCTCCTCTGTAAGCCGGGCAGAACTTAATTCCCCTAAACTGGGTCAAACCACTGAACGAAACGATCACAGCAAAAAAACAAACTGGACGTTGGAGTCAAATGTACCTTCACATGGATCACCTGATGCCCTAACAAAGGTTATCCAGATCATAGACAGTATATCACTGGACAGCATAACCCCTCCCTTCAGGAAGTATCTCCAGGCTCCAAGATGCCAAAACCCATAGACTTCTACTGAGAAATAGTCATTCTATATGTCAGATAAACCATTCTTGCACTGATACTTTTTTCTATCTTATACATTTTTTTAAAGATATCTTTTGCTTTATCGCAAGTTATTCAAGTTATAAACCGACCAATCAGATGCCTCAGCAAAAGTTTGTTGTGGCTGCTGGCCCCACCTCAAAAGCTTGATTGACAGATTCTCCCGAGCTGCTTTCAGTAGAACCTGTGTGGACTTCCAACGAGCTCACTCAGTAGTTCCTCTAAAAACGTGATTCGACCAATCGCTGTCAACTGGCTCCAAATGGCGACGCCTGTATTGTGTCACGTAATGCAACAGAATTGGGTCTTGTCATACTCACTTTGTCCATCTGGATTTACTGATCCAGATTTAAGGTGTTTCTCTCTTTGTTCCTCTCTGATCTTCCTGTCACAGGAAGTCGTTCTCTCCATACTCAGTTATTAAGATAGAGTTGGGATCATTTGGGTTCTGTGGCGGATCTGGACTATACTGGTTCTCTGATAATAAGCATGACAGGAACCTACCCTCTCCCTGAAGCAGAGAAGGATCCAGCAGCTCCATCATGTACTGGATGTCGGTGTCCAGCTGCGGCATGTCGCACTGAGCCACCACATAGGTCAGCATGGGCAGGAAGTCATCGGCCCCGTACATCCTCCCTGGAATGAAAGCAGAGAGGCGTGAAGGTCAGGAGGACGGCGGGACCGGAGGACGGTTACCAAGAGCAGCGTGGCGTACCGGAGTTATCCTGCATGATGGTGTAGATCAGTTTACACACTCGCAGCAGCAGCGTCACTTTCTTCTCCGGGGAGTACATCTTCCGCATGTTCAGGAACTTGTGACGGATTTTCTCGATTGCCATGGAGTCGGGGGGCACGGCTCCATCCACCCCCAGGTCCTGGGGCTTCTTCGTCTTTGCCAGCGCCAGGTTCTCCCTGAGCTGCCGCCAGACGCCACTGCTCACCTGCCGATCAGGAATCCTCAGTTTGTGCTCGAAACTTTTTGGATTTGAGACTCTGTTGGGGGGGCTCTCACCTGGAAGTCGTGCAGGGCCACCTCGATCACGCGCTGCAGAGGCTTCAGGACGCACTTGTGCATGGCTTTCTCCAGAACCCGATCTGCACGACAGCAGACGAAAGATTCTCAAAAAATATTGAGCAACATTTTTTTCTTCTGAAAATGCGTCACAACCCCAACGGAAAACCCAGCGGACCACCAACAAAACTGAAACTAACTTCAGTCACCGTGAGTTTTTATCAACTGCTGCTGTGAAGAGATGCTGAGTCATGATCCAACGGCGCCGGGGGGCAAAAAGAAACCGGTCAAACACGACCTCAGGGCAGAAATTAAAGAAAACGGCGTGACGCAACAGAACATTTTGGCGTCACGCAATAATTCCATTTACGGTATACACAAAAAGTACACATTTACCAGAAGTGAAAACGAAACAAACTTTAAATCTGATCTGTGAGTTTTTCACCCTGAAAAAAGATTTTTGCTTTAAAACATTTAAACTGTTTATTCGAAATTTGAATGTCTCTTTGGTGAAGGCGGAGACAAAAAAATTTTTAATTCAATACTCAAATTCAAAAATTCAGAAAACATTTTTTTCTTCAGACCAAAACTTTTGGGTTTTTTAAGGCAGAAAAAAACAAAAACAAAAAAATAATATGTAATAATTCAATCTGTTGGTTTTGAAAGTTTCCTTTTTGTTTGTTTTAAATCAAGATTTATAGAAAAAAAAAATTACCAACAAATAAGAGTTTATTTGATAAATTTGACAAATAAATTGAAATTCTAAAGTTTGATTTTTTTTTTAGTTGACTTAAATTCCACTTACTCTCTTTATTGATTAAAAAAAAACAACTTTAAGTGTCATTTTACTCATTTAAACATGAATATATCTAACATAGCATTAATAGAATATTTTTCTCATAATTATTTATACTAAATGATTCTCAGGTAATTCATTGTTTTAGAAAAACATCTGTAAAACTAGAAAAAAAACTTTAATCATATACTTTTCTAACATACATACATTTTGCATAAACTGAATTATTCAGTGTTTTTGTTGGCCCATACCATCATAGGACCTCAGAAAAAAGATTGATGATCCACATTGTTGTTTATTCACATTAACAAAACATAAAAAATTTACTGATTTAGTTGAAGCAGCTTAAAACTCTGACTTTAGACTGATAACACGAGGCTGTTTCTGCTTTTCATCTTAATTCAATATTTTATCGTTTTAATGCAGATACTTTATTAAATTTTCCCTTTTATTTATATTATTGGTGCCTGAACTTTTTATGTGTCTGTGTATGATTAAATAAAGCTGCTGTGTGGGTCTTCTCTTCAATAAAATACTTTATATTAATAAAACAAATAAAAAAAAGACTCAAATTTTTCTGTTTGGACACTAAACGTGACTCTTATTACTAACCATTAATAAAATCTATTTAATACAAGGGAATTTAACAGTTTTACCCAAAATCCTTTTTGGAAAACATTTTTGTTTCTTTTTAAAGTCAAATGTAAACATGAGTGAAGAGGCTGTAAATAATTCTTTTGGATGAAATTTGAATCGCTGTGCTCCATGAGGAAACAGAGTTTACAACAATAAATCCCAGCAACCCCCTTTAATGTTTAGCCTTTAGTCTAAAATGTCTTCAGTCTGAAGTTTGTTTGTACTTTTTAAAAGCCTGGGAGAAAAAAAATCACTTAGTAATTAAAAGAAAAAAAAACGCCTGCATCTGGATCTTTAAAAAATTACTCAGTTTTTCATTTGTTGAAAAGAAAAAAGTGAAAACAAGAGAAAAAGTCGCCATATTATAGAATATTTTTGAAAACAATACATTTTATTGTAGTGAAACTTATTTTGTAGTCACATTAAAGTAATTTTCACCAACACTCTTAGGAGATGATTGTGCATTTTTCTGAAGGGTTTCAGGTAATCATCAGATGTTCAGAGGCTTTAATGTTTTTAGATTTTTCTCTCCAGGACTTTCCAAAACTGATGGATCCACGTGTCTCACGTTTATGCTGTAGCAGTGAACCAGGTGACATTTGGGATTTACTGCTAACTGACAGCAGTGAAGGCTCATATTTAAACACACGCCTCCGGGCAGGGCTTTCACTGTCTTTAAGCCGTCAGAAGATTTTAAATCAGAAGTGAAAAAGCACGCCGGGCCGCCTCAAGGCGGGGTTTGGCTACTTTAACCCTTTGACACCTGAGACATCGCCGGTGACGCCTAAACACTAAATATTGAACATACTGTTAGTTTTCAACCGTTAACTCCATCAACGTCATTCCAGTAGATTCTGAAGGAGAAAAGCGGCATTGAAAAGTAACCGTATGTAAAGGAACATAAACACCGGAACTCCAGAGTTAAAGGGTTAATGCATGCTTTCCTGAAGGAGGACCGGCCTGAGGCGGAACTTGCTGTGTACTGAATGAGGAGCAGGTGTTTGAACTTTGGACCTCACGATGTCCTTCAAAGGCTTAGTGGTGTTTGTTTTTAATCACACAGACTTCCTTTAGCTCCAATAAAACCTAAAGTCTAAGAAGAAACCTAAAGAAGAAACAGATTGGGCTGAGCTGAGATTTCTGACGCAAACCTTCAAGTTTCTGATCTGAGCTGTAGGGCTGCCATAATTAGTCGACTAATCAACGACTTATCAACTATTAAAATAGTCAAAGACTAATTTAATAGTTGATAAGTCGTTACTTTATATTTATATGGAGTCAGAGTGTAGTAAAGCTGATAGTTATAATAGTGTTCTGCTAGCTTTTTGGACTATTTTGACATTTATTAAGTTTTTTTTAGGCTATTTTGGAGTTTAGCTAACATTTGAGCTACATGCTAGCTATTTTGGCTAATTTAGGCTTTTTCAAAGTTTTTTTAGGGTTAATATGGAGTTTAGCTAATATTTCAGCTTCATGCTAGCTATTTTGACTAATTTAGGCTTTTTTTGTTTTTCAGGCTATTTTGGAGTTTAGCTAATAGTTCAGCTTCATACTACTGGTTTTGGCTAACTTAGGCTTTTTTCCATCTTTTTAGGCTAATTTTGCATTTAACTAATATTTTAGCTGGCTATCAGCTTCGGCGTTTTCAGCTATCAGCTTTGGTGTTTTCAGGTATCAGCTTCAGCGTTTTCAGCTATTAGCTTTGGTGTTTTCAGCTATCAGCTTCAGCATTTTCAGCTATCAGCTTCGGCGTTTTCAGCTATCAGCTTCAGCGTTTTCAGCTATCAGCTTCGGCGTTTTCAGCTATCAGCTTCAGCGTTTTCAGCTATCAGCTTCGGCGTTTTCAGCTATCAGCTTTGGCGTTTTCAGCTATCAGCTTCAGCGTTTTCAGCTATTAGCTTTGGTGTTTTCAGCTATCAGCTTCAGCGTTTTCAGCTATTAGCTTTGGTGTTTTCAGCTATCAGCTTCAGCGTTTTCAGCTATCAGCTTTGGTGTTTTCAGCTATCAGCTTTGGTGTTTTCAGCTATCAGCTTCAGCGTTTTCAGCTATTAGCTTTGGTGTTTTCAGCTATTAGCTTCAGCGTTTTTAGCTATCAATTTCAGTAGCTTCAGATATCAGCACTAGCAACTTCAGCAGCCAAATTCAGCTTACAGCATTCACACTAGAATTATCACAAGTAATGCTTTATATCTAGTTTTTAGTTATTTTAAAGCTTATGATGGTTAAAATGTGTCTTTTACATCTAGTTTGCCCATGACCCGATTAGTCGACTAATCTGAAAGAAAATTGGTGATTTGTCGACTATTCAAATAATTGTTTGTGGCAGCACTACTGAGTCTTCCGCTCAGGTGAAGCTGCAGAGACGGAGTCATCTGTGGCTTAACGGGAGCATTTCTGCTCCACGGACTCTGTGGCTGCTCTGTCCGCGAACAAGGCTCTGCTGTTGTTGTTTACAATGGACAAGGCAGAAACACACACAAACAGACACACACATGCATATTCATGCAGGGAAACTCCTCCTCACTGCGGTTTTCATGAACAGACTGTTTTCTCTACAGGCAGAAATATGAAACCGTTATAAACTTGCAAATAAAAGTAAGCCCCGCCCCCCCCCCACTGTAAAACCCTTTGAGGGTTTAACTGTTGATGGTCTGACCAACTAAAACCTCACAGCAAATAGTTTAAAACTTTTACGTTTAAGGACGCTCATTTGCTCCTGAACTGACCTAGTCAGCATTGGTTGCTAAGGAAAGTTTAAATTTTACTTTGATGTAGAGACACAAAACTTTCCGCATGGGTTTGTCACCCCCACTGACACAAAAAACTCAATGGTTGTTATGATCCATCACTTCCACTGAAGACGCATTTGGAGCTAAAACCAAATGCAGCTCCTGATAGCTAATAGTTCTTTGTTTTACACAGGAGAGGTCACCGGAGAGGAAACCTGCTTTTCAAGGATATCTTGTTCAGGTTCAGGTTCCTCATAGGGTCAAGAGCCTTGCTCAAAGGAAACGCAGTGTCAGTAGAGACTTAACGTCCATCCATCTATTTTCTGGACCCGATGAACTTCTTTTGTGGCCACGGCATAATTAAATGCTTTTATTCTGTAAGAAATACTTTCAAGTCACTGTTAAGTTTGCGCTAAAGCTTTTGAAGGTGAGGCCACTTTATCAACAAAGAGTTTTATTTTTTACCCTGCAGCACCACTTTTATGGAAAACCGGCAAAAACACAGTTTGCCGTATTCAAGACTTTAGAGCTGGAGGTGTCCAAATCTAGACATCGAGGGACGAAGTCTGGATTTGGTCGACAATGACCTGTTTCTTCTCAGGCTTTAGGTTTTATTGGAGCTAAAGGAAGTCTGTCCGGTTAAAAACAATGTTTTCCAACCAATCTGTCATTGAAGCTCCTTATTGGCTAAACACACCTGATCCAGGTAATCAACAGCAGATAAGGAAGCGTTTTTGGAAAACCAGCAGGAAGCTGGTTGGGTTTAATCTGCAGCCACCGCACCAAAACTCAGATTCAAGTAAAAAAAGAACGTTTTGGAAAGTTTAAAGGGAAAAAAGACCTTCAGAGAGATGTGCCAAAAAACATCAAAGAGTTATGAGAGTAAATGGAGCCACACTCCTTCATAGACATGTTGGAGGCTGATGAATTCTTGAATTTCAGTCATGAAATGATAGAATTCACTAGATCCTAGAAAACCTTTAAGCTTTTTTCATAGAGCCTTCAAGGATCAAGCAGAAACTGACATTTTCAATGACTATAAGATTTTTAGGGAAGATTTTGGTTTGTTTTTGTAAACATGGAGGTAAAAGTCAGCACTGACGTCAGTAAAACTTTACTTTGAGATTAAATCTTCATTTAGTTCAAACTTTTGTCCTTCAGCGTCCGCCTCATATCCCCTTTGAATCAATGCCAGTGAGCAGAGGCCACAAATAACTCCTCTGGGTGCAGCCTGCTGAATTTTCTGAAACTCAACACCAGCAGTGATCAGACAAACGTCTCCTAACAGATTTCATTCATCCGTTGGAAAATGCTGAGTTTGACTTCCACATAAACGGAACTGAGGGTGACGTCGCTTACAATCTAGTGCATGAAGTACCAAGAATCAAAGCTTTAGAAATTCCTGCTTTATAAACTCACCGATCTGGTCCTCGGGAATGAGGGACTCAATAGGGGGGTCCAGCTCAGAGGTCTGGCGCAGGTAAGCCTTCATCTGGGTCATGAACTGTCGGAGCGTCTGCAGGAAGTCCATCCCAGACGGGTGACAGCTCCGGTTCTCCTGGACGAAATTGATGTAATCCTGAACGAGGGAGCCGAAGTAGGAGCTCTTGTCCCGGGACAGCTCGGCGATCCGCCTCACGGCCCGTTTCTCGGGGGTCATGAGGGAGCTCAGCATGCCGCTCATCTTGGTGAAGCGTCCCTTCAGCGACCGCGGCAGGACGAAGGATCCGCCGCTGAGGCTCACGCCGACCCTTCGCCTGCGCACTTTGAAGGACGGACGGAGGCGCATTTCCAGGTCGGCCTCCAGACCGACACCGTAGTCCTCCTCCTCCTCTTCCTCGACGTCCTCGTCATCCTCGCTGCTGTCCTCCCCCGGGTCCTGGTGGTCCTGTGTCGGGCTATGGCTCAGGCCCAGGGAGAAGCCCGGAGACTGTGAGTATTCCAGGGAATCGGATGAAGACGTGGACATGCTCATGTCGCTGAACCGCTGGCGCCCCCGCTTGTGGGGTCCTGATGGGCTGGCGGCGCTCTCCAGCAGCTCGTCATCGGCAGACGTAGGCTGACAGGACGGGAGCTTCGCTTGAGAGAGCGCTTTTGCGATGGTCTCATCGTCAAGGGCGATGTGGCAACGGCGGGCTTCCAGATCAGGACTTTTGGGTCTTGGAGGGGGAGGGTTTGATGAACTGGTACTCCTGGACGGGCTGCTGGGCTTAGAGCCCATCGACGGTCGAGGGGGGGCCGGGCGTCTCTTGGAGGACGGATGCTTCGTTGAGGCCACATTCACGGGCATGCTCCTGGCGGGTCCAGGTGGGGGCGGTGCAGGTCGACGGCGTATCATAAAGCGGGGGGGCGGTGGTCGAGGGGGGGGCGTCTGCGATTTGCTGTTCAGTTTGACCGGCTGCTGGCCCGTCTGGCTGCTCGTTACCGCCTTCAGCTCTGCCGCCGTCTCCTGGCGGGGCTGCAGCGGCGGGCTGTCCTCGCAGCCGCGGTGCTCGTGGTGCGTCTGCAGGAACAGGGGGTTCACGAAGCACAAGGGGGCGCTGGAGAGCCGACTCCCGAGGAGGAAAGGCGGAGGCGGCGTGCGGGACTGTAGAGTTGGAGGCGCGCTGTCACTTTGACCCCCGATGAACCTCTGCTGCCACTCCTGGACCGCCGCGTTCCTGCTGCTCCGCTGGAGGCTGAGGGTCCGGCTCAGAGGGCGGAGAGGAACCGGAGAGGAACACCGCTGACCGCAGAGGGCTGAGTCCCAGAAGCCTGGAGGACAAGAGCAGAGACCCTCAGCATGTTTACGATCACACGACGGCGTTGGAGCTCCTTGACTGTCTTGAACATCCAACAAACCCAACTTCCAGCCTCATCAGTTAGTTTAGTTTCTTCATAAAAAGCTATTTGAATCAGACGAGCACAGGAACACACTTTTAAACATCTCAAATGTTCTCCTATCGAGACAGGACGTTACCTGAAGGTTTAAAGATCCACAAAAGAAGAGAACAGCTGCTCTTTTCTCGCCGGTCTGCTGGGAGAAATGTTGTGAAACCTGCTGCGTGTCTGCCGTCTCTGATTCACTGTGTGCCGACACGCTGAGATTCACCGAGGGGGAGTCGCCCATGCAAATGACGGGGTGGGAGGGCCGAAACACAACACAGAGCAGCACTTCAGCCAGCCCTTCAACCAGCCCTTTGTCCCTCTCTGTGGCTCAGATTTCAAAGAATCTGTTTGTGTCGTTTCCTTTTCTGTTTACTCTCTGATGTTTAAAAATATTGTAGTTTTTTTTTTTTTTTTTAATTGAGGCTTCACATTCCCAAAGTGCTGCGGTGACTCAAGCCCGCAGTGACTCACACGGGAGTCTAAAAATGGAAACATCAGGCCATCACCGGTTTCAGATGTCCTCTATAACTTTGGCTCCCTGAGACGGAAACCCGGCGGCTGTGTGGAAGCAGAAGACCCTAAGCAGGAAACCAAAAACCGCTTTCACCTCCCTGTAACTAACAATCACATCGCTTCCCAACTAATTAACCTCTGAGCTATCCTAGGCATGTTTACATTAAAAATGGGGTCATCTTGACCCCACAAGACAGCACTCTGAACTTCTTTTTCCCAAGGATTTTTTTATCTTCAATGGTGTCCGTGGCAGACATAAGATCCTGTCTACATTTATGATGGGATCACACATCAGTATAAGGGTGGGGTCATCTGGACCCCATAAGAGAGCACAGCGGTTAAACTGTTTCCTTTGGCTCCCAAAAACAAGAGTTGATTTTATTATTGGGGACATAAAGAGAGTCAATCCAAAGCAAAAAAAGTGAAAAAAAAATGATCTTACAGATTTGAAACAGAAATGAAGTGGAGCCAAAACACTTCTCAGAGTGACCACTAGGTGGCTTATTGTGAAATCACTTCATTGTTAAAGAGATAAGGTTCATGAACAGATTATTTCACTTCTAAGATTAATTGCATTTAGGACTCATTTATTACAGGTTCAAAAGGGTCCTAAAGAGGGCGGGGTGAATGTTTGACTGACATGTGACGGTCCAATCAGAAGCTCTAAACCAGCCCACACTGATAAAATGTGTTTTTAACATGTTTTGTAGCATCTTTCTGGTGATGGGGGTCATTGATAAAGAAAATTGGGTTTAAAATTGCATTTCTGAATAATTCTTTATCCAACTTGTGAATCAGGAGCAGAAACTACTACGGCAAGCAAAAAGCTCTCTGGTCCTCTCCATTCTGAAGCATCCACTTGTAGACAAATAGATCCGTGAACGTCTTTGTTTGCTTTAACTCAGCTTGTATCTGGATCAAAACTGTATGTCGAGATACCTCCATATTTGCTTGCCATTTTTGTTGCACCACTAACGTTAGGTTAGAGATGTGAGGGGCTGTAAGCTAGTGGGAGAGCATGTTAATAGATAGATGAAGGGAAGCGGGGGCCGGTTTACTCCAATCCAACGGTCCCGCCCACAACTCAAAGGTGAACTTTTAATGAACTTCTGCAGAAACTATGTCCTAGAAACCAACTCATTTTTTAAAAATTGCATCATCATAATTAAAAGAGCACAAAAGTAGATCAAAAGCTGATGGGACTTTGAGGTCTGAATGGGTTAAAAGCAGGAGCATCAGTCCAGAAGAAGCAGAAGTGCGCATGCTTACACCCACTTCCACTCACAGGAATGCAGACATGCAAACACAACAACAGGCTGGTTGTGAAACAGCCGGCACCACTCAGCCTGTCAAAAGAGGTTTTTTGGAATTTCAGATGGAGAGAGCCTGTTTGGACAGCATGAAGCTAACGTGCTTTTCTTTTCTACGCAACGCAGAGTGACGCCTTCACTGCCGGGAACTATAACAACCAAAACAACCCAAAAGACGGACCCAAACAAAAGTGACTAACCAAGAAAATGTTTTCAACCTGCCTCTTCCCGCACATCTGCTTTCTGTTGGGTTTTTATTTAAGCCTCTTTTAGATTTAAGAAAAAAAAATCAAAGGAAAACAAACGATTCCCTTAGATAAAAACAATCTGAACTAAATGATCTGCACATTCAATGAACTTCAACAAAAAAATTGAAAAGTTTAGTGCCAACACACAACTAAGGTATCAGCATTGCATGACAGAAGCTTTTATTTTGAAATAAATAGGAAAGAAGTCTATCCTTTGACAACCAAATTCAGAAGTGACATAATTTCATGAATTTGTTTCAAATAAAACCCAACTGTGCCTCAAAGGACTATTGTATGAAAAAAAAAGCATTTTCTTTTCTATCAATTAAAATGAAAACATTAACAGAACTTTTCCGAAAACCTTGATGAGATTTGCACAAATTGAATGCAGAGGAGCTTCTTGGATCAGTCTGGTTCTGTCTTTTTTTTTTCTTTTTATTGTTTGTCTCACCACTTCCAGTTTCATCATCTACCATAGTAAAGAGAATAAAAATGTAGTCGATTTAAATCAAATTCATAAGAATAAATCCAGATGATGGCTAAAAAAATCCATTTTAATGAATCATTTTAAAAGTTTTGATTCCTTCAACAATGATCTCAATAAGAACCCTTAATTTTTAGTGGTGCTACAACATAAAAGAAAAAATTTTAAAGAATTCAAAGAAAAATTTGAATATTTTTATATTTTCAAAATAAAAGTTGACATGGAATCTAAAACAGTAACTTTTATTACTACTTTTCTAACTGCTGACATTTGAATTATTGTAACTATTGTGCAATTATCATAATTCTAGCAGATTCAGAAGTGGACAAAAGAAGCTTTGCACTGATATGCAACACGTTACAGTAAATGTTTGCGAAGTCAACATGAACACACATAAAAATAATCAATTGAAATTGCTTTAACAGTGGAAGAGTTACGGTGATGGAAAGAGCGCGTTTTATTTTGTGCCGCCGGTGACATTTGTGGAATTAAAGACAGGAAAGAAATACAGATTTCAGGAACAGAGCGGCTCACCTGCTCCGAGCTGGGCCACCTCCTCCAGCTCTTTCTGGGTCTTTGCAGACACAATGGCTTCTGGGAGTTTGAGTTTGAAAGGAAGGACATCCCTGGATGGAGAAAAAAGTAAAGCAACTGCTCACAAAGCTCACAAACATTGTGAATTGACTCAAAATTACTATTTTTTCTTGATGGTTTGCTACATTCTGCTGCTAGTAAAAAAAAAAGCAAAACCCAGTCTGCCAAAATTCTGCAGACTGCATGATGGAAATTGTGACTCTCCAAAAACTTGCAGCTGCAGAGCTTCTCTGAGCATCTTTTGAGTCAGATCCTGCATTTTCTGCCATTTCCTGTGAGCGTTTTTGAAGTCCTGCGACCGTCTGTGTCACTTAAGTTGGCACGCAATAAAAGAAGAAGTGAGAACTCTTGGCGCTGACTGTTAACTTGAGAAAGGTTATTTATACCCAAGGATTTGTGCAGTTCTAAAATGCTGATCACAAAGCAAAAACTTCTCTGGGAGGAAAACAAAAAGACAAGACAGATATTTACCTGCTGATACAATAGAAGGCCACAAGGCGGAACAGATCCGCAAAGCTGATGCCAGATCCCTCAAGAGAAAAGGCTTAAAAAAAGAGAAGAAGTGGTCGGAATTATTGGATTGAAACTTAAAAGCTTCACACAGAAAAAATGAATAAAAGAAACGACAAAAAACCTAGACAGCATCACAGGTATGACACATGTGGTGCCCCGAAAACCTTGTACATAAGACATTTTTTAAAGATTTAATAGTATTCCAGTTCTATGTCTATTATTTTTCTGTAAATGTAAGAAACAAATATTGGTGTACAACAGCCTTCAGTCACACTCTCGTTTCTCATTTTTTCCTGGGTCTTTTTTTGTGTGGTAAATCCAGAGGCCGACAGGAAACAGGCATGTCTGACTCTGACATGCTGTTTCCTGTCCTGGTGTTGTCCTGATTTCGTCAGTTGGTGTTGTTGAAGAAATCGTCACCTGAGCGGAACTTCTGGAATGCAACTAAATTTGAGTCTCTAAAAGTATAGTAAATTACAAATAGGTAAAAGCTTTGAATTATTGACGAGACTTAAGTTTTACAATTTCAAATATTCCATAAGGACTTCAAAAACTGAAGGTAAAGTTGGAAAAAAGGAGGATGCTAAATCTCACTTTGTGGGGAAAAGTTGCTGTTAAGATACTTGTAGCTACACAATTTAATTACACATTGATGATGATACCAGTAATCATTAGTAATGTCTATTGGAAACAATGTAATGGGCTAGGTAAAAAAAATGGAATTGTAAGAAGCAAAGAATTGGATGAAGGAAGCTGAGCACTCTAAAGGATGCCGAAGGACTGGCACTTCCAGAAATGAACTAACAATCTAGACACTAGAACAAATCCTGGTTCTGATCCAAAGTGGGTTAAACTTAAAAAAGCTCTGGTACCCTGTCTTAGTTTCATTCAGTTTCTCTCACAAAAACCCACCAGTACAATACAGCAAAACCCAGTCTTACCACATTCACAGTGGACATGGACTAAGATGCATAAAATACTAGAAATCTGTCCTTATAAACAGGTATATTCCTCAGTTTGCAAAAACCCATTAGTGCTTGTGGAGAAATTACCTTTTTGTGGTGTAACTGGCTTAAAAAAGGAGTATGAAAAATAGGGAATTTATACACATTTCTGGAAATGTCCCATGTTGACTCCTTATTGGGTTGAAGTGATTTCAAGTATTGAACATGTGCTTGGATTACCTATTCCTACATTACCACAATTGTGTCTGTTTAGAGATCAATCTGTTAATCCTCCTGGATTACCAAAAAAACTGTTTGGACTTGTGGTGGCTGGGTTTATGGCAGCTGCAAGGCTTTTTCTAAGAAAATGAAAAAGTCCCCACAAGCCTCAGTGAAGGACTGGATTAAACTCATGACAGAGACAGTCTCATTTGAAAGCCTAATTGTTAATATAAATAATGTCCAGGTTAAAATTATCATAATAATAACAATAGCATAAATATAAATCAGTGTCTTGTATTTAAAGGGTGAAGGAAGACTTTGTGGCTCCTACTGGGTAGTGAGAAATTAACCCCAAATTAACCCAAAAAGAATTCAAGGTTTATATAAAAAATGTAGGTTTATTTACATTTATTTATAAATTACCCAAGTTTTAATCATCAGAATAGAAGATTCACTTTTGTAAAATGTTTATGCTTATTAATTTTTACTTCATCAAATAATCAATTGGTGTCTAATAAAAAGGAAAAAGTGATGACAATGTGTCTAAATTCTATTCAGATCCAGGGGAGTGGACAGTCCCACACTTTAGAGGCTTTTAGGGGTTATATAGGGAGTAGTGAGGTGTAAAACTTTATTTATAGCTTTTTAAAAGACAAAATCTTGTTTTTTAAGAAATAAAGTTTAAACAGACATGGTACTTACTGTACTGGCTCTCTCTGATGGGGATGTGATTAATGGGGGTCTCCGCTTGATCCTCGTCCAGGTGAACAGAGAGCACCTTCCTTTGCAGGGCGGCTGACTTCCTGACAAGGAACACCTGCTCCAAGACAGAAGAAAAACATGAAACCGACTATCTGTTAACATTCAGGCCCGTTTGGGTCCAGTCGCCGTTACCCCTGGAGGCTGTTTGAGCAGAATCCGGTCAGCCTCTTCCTCACTGACCGACAGCAGCAGCCACACCGGGTGAGTCTGAGTCAACCTGTCCAGCACGCTCATCCTCCGCCGCAGGGAGTCATACCCAGAGTCCCTTTCACCCACCAGCTCACCGCAGTGTGTGACCTGCAGGTAAACGTCTCTATCCAGCCTGAGAGGATGGAATCACAGCAACATGATCACGCCCTCTGCTGGTCAAACTTTGTCAAATATCAAGCAGAAATTTACATTTTTAGTTTGAAACTGAAGTTCCTAACAAGCCTTATGTCTTCTTTATCATATTATTTAGTCTAAAAAGTGTTAATTAAACATATAAAAACTGATTTTCTTACGGAACAAAATAAAAATGATAACTATATATTTTGAAAATGACAGTCATTATTTTGGGGCAATTTAAAGACTTTTTTTTTACAATTTGGTGTAGGATAATAGCTTTTAAATATTGAAAAAGAAGACTTCCAGCAGTCGGGTCTGTGTCTTACCCCGGTAACTTCATGGGCTCCTTTTCCACAGAGGTCTGAACCATCTCCTTCTTCAGCTCCCCGATCTCTGACGCAAACGAGTCGATCAGCTTAAATAAGAAAACAGAAGCTTTAACCAGTGCGAGGAGGAGGACAAAGAGCAGAAAACAAAACCACGAGCATTGCTTCAACAGGAACGGCAAAACAAGAAGGCAGGCTTGGAGTTGGGGGCTCCAGAAGACCAATCCTGAACAAAAGTTGAGGAAGCAGTTAGTCATTTTTTCCTGTTTAGAGCTCATTTCCTTCAGACAGGAAACGTGGAGAGCGAGCTCCGTTGATGAAATGACCCGTGGCCAGATTCAGACGCAATGAGGACGGCAGCATAAACACAGAGGGCAAATGCGGACAGGAAGTTCAGACGATTTGTCTCCTGTCACGTTACACTATTTTCATACCGACTCTGATAGGACTTATCTGCTCTGTCATTGAAATATGGGTTTACTCTTTCTATCTCAGGGTTTCATGTGTTTATCATTAAAAAATACATCAGAGTGAGATGTCACAGAAATGATTTATTCTGACAAGAACACTAAACATTTTGATCCTAATTTGGAGGAACAGAAACTGATGATCCCAGGATTGACCAACCAAAATGGCTTTGAGAGAACGACTCATCCAAAACATCCTCCATTTTGGACTAAAATGAATTCTGTTTCAAAGAGAAAGACTTCCAGATCATCTCACAAACTTTAGGACAAATATTCTCTGGACTGAAGAAACAGGAGAAGAACTTCCTGAATGTCTCCTGTTTCTTCAGACACGGTGGTGGTAGCTTCATGGTGAATATTTGACTTCATTTATGTTCTGCAGTAAATTAATGGTCCAAAAGCAGCAGCAGGTCCACCTCTAAACTGGTCAGAATGAAGGTTTGGCAGCGCTGGACTTCATTCTGAGACTCTGTTTTGATCTACAGTCGTTCATGCAGAAAAAACGGAAAATAAGTGGAACTGAATTCATCCAGCAACAAATATTTCACTTCCTTATCCAGAATTTGGTTTCACTTACTTTTCACAATAAACAGAACAAAGCAACTTTTTTTCCCTTCACTATAAACATCTTTTTTATTGTTAGTGAAACAATGAAGTCCTTATTTAAAATGTTATGCTTTGAATCCTTTCAGTGTAACAAACTAAAAACAAAGAAATCAGGATGAGGGTAAACATTTTTAACACGTTTTAGGAAATTGTCAGAGAAATCTTTCTCTAAAATTGAGTTTCTTAAATGTTTAAGAAGTGAAAAATTTTCAGAACATTTCTGCTAAAGAGCAAATGTAAGTATAATTATTTTTTTATGTGTTGTGTTTTGGAAGGCTAAATGTAGAGGTTTTTTTTTTTTATAAAATGTGCTTTTACTTTATCAAATGAAAAAATAATTTTTGTTTTAGGAAATAAAGTGTCAAACAATAGAAATATAAATGGGTTTTTGTGCATTTTTTCAAAATAAAACTTTGTTTTTGAGCAGAAGAAATGAATGTTGTTTTGTTTTACTACACTGTGATTTCTGTAAACAGGAAAAACCTTTTTCTTTCTTCAGAATCCCCAAACAAATGAACAACAGAGTTTTTATCATCTGTCCTGATCCATCAGTGACTTTGTTTTCCTGGGAACGGATGCGTCACACATTTCACAAAACCAACATTTTCTCTTTAGGCTTTTGGTAATGAACAAAAGCTGCTGTAAGGCTTTCAACCACTAGGAGGCATCCTTTCCACAACATTCCCCTGAAGTTTGGGCTCCGGTCCAAACCGCAGCAGCTTGACATTTCCCCTGCTGACCACACTGAGTGGATCCAGCTCTGAAACAGCTTCACTTCAGGTAAGAACGGTGACACGACGCCGGCTGAGGATGAGCGAGTTTCAGAGTTTCTGTGAGCTCTGAGAAGAAGCGCCGAGCATCAACCCTGAGAGAATGACACAGCAGACAGCTGAACTATAGGAGGCTGACGTCACTCTGACGGGCTGTAACTCACTTTTAGTGAACATAAAGAATAAACAAGAATGTTTATTCTGCTGCTGTTGGATTGTACACATGATGTTCTGCAAGGATTAATTTACTGGTTTACTCAACCTTTATCTGTTATCCAGTAAAAACAATGAACATTGTGTTTTTAGTGTCTTAATTTTTTTATGGTGGAGAACATAAATTAAGAAAATTAAGCTCGAAACTGAATATTTTTTTGTTTGTTTGTTTATCAGGAGCAGATGAAAAACTGCTGTTTGAAAAAGCTTGTAACGGTGATGTAGAAGCTACTACGGCAAGCCGCAAGCTCCCTGCTCCGCTCCACTCTGATGCATCCACTGACAGACACATAGATCCATGAACGTCTTTGGTTTCCTCATCCGAGCCGGTATCTGGCTCAGACTGTACCACTGGTTAGCCTTTTAGCTGCACTGCTAATTTTAGATTGGCGGTGAGGGGCTGTAAGCTAGCCGGAGTGATGGGTGATAGGAAGTGGGGGTGGGCTTGCTCTGTGCTAAGTTTTTTGATTGTGTCTAAAAACGGCACAATCATAATTAAAAAACCACTGAAAACACTTTGAATATAAATCAAAAGATGACTAGAGTAGGACTTCAAATAAAAGACATTTAAGTTCTCAGAAATGGTTATTTTTTCCTTCTGTCTGTTTCTACGTAACAAAAACTAAATGAAAAGAATAAAACTTGTCACTAACTCTAAGTGGAGACCATTAGGATTGAAAGACTTTGAATTTAGTTACAAGCTACTATAATAACTATACTAACTTATATAATGACTTCTGTCCTCTATTTCTATCTACTCCACTATTTCTTATCCTCTGTTTGGTGCAGTGCAGTTCATGTGTTGTCCCTCTTTCCAACTCCACTCGGGGAGAGCAGGAGGGATTCCAGATTCCAGGTGGATCGTCTGTGCTCCTGTTCTTGGTCGTGGACCTCCCCTCTGGCTCGTCTTGTTCCCCCAGCTGTCCCACAGTCATCTGCTACACTATTCAAACATGTAATTGTAGAGTCAGATAAGCTTATTCTTCTTTAACAGTCCTGGTACATCACCTGTCCATCATGGGAGAGGATCTCTCCTTCATGTAGACCTCTGCTGACAAACTGACAAAAATGGGCGGAGCTAAATAAGGTAGATTGAAAACTAGCAGTTCATGTGACGGCATGAGAAATCTGTCTTCACTCCTCTGCATCTACAGACTCTACAGGCTGTATTACCAACAACCAAGATCACAACCAGAAAATTGTTATCCTTTGATGAGAAAGAACGGACGTCTGCTGTAAAGCACGGCGGTGGAAGGCTACAGATGTGGGACCAGGTTGCTCCTCAGCATCACCAACAGCTAAATCTTTACACATTAACCAGATAAAAGTTGGTAAAGCTCAGGTCCAAATGCAGACTTGAAACCTGAAAAACCTTCAAGAACCAAAGCAAACTCGTAAAAAAAAAAAAAAAAATCCCAAAATTCATTTTCAAACAAAAAGTCTGTTGCACTTTCAGGAGTTTTAAAAAATCCAGGCCTGAACAGAAGCAGAGACCTTGTTTCTTAGCATAACTTGTAACTTTACGGATTAAAAAAAAGGAATAAACAGTCGGTGGAGAGGAATTCCTGAGCTGTAAACTGAAGGTCAGCTGGCTGAGGAGTTGTGAAACGACTGGATCAGAGCCACGAGCCTCACAGAGCATGATTTCCACGGGAAACGGTCACGTCCAGACGCATCGAGAGCTCCTTCTGAACCCAAGTCCATGTTTGTTGCCACTCGTTCTGGATTTGTTCCCCCCTTTCATCACATTAGATCCAGAAACAGACGGGACAGCGGTTCCCTCAGCCGTGTGCAGAAGACAGCCGCTCTCTTCAGGAGCTGCTGTTAAAGTCATGCATGGAGTCAGAGGGAAACTATGTTTGGTTTTGACGGTTTTCACAGAGGTGGTGAGGATGGAAAAAGCAGCAAAGGAAATGAAAAGTGCACGTCTGTGTCTTCGGTCCAAAAAGTCTCGTCCGTTTGCTTTAGAGTTACAGTTTTTAAGAGTAACCGAGCTTCCAAACGCTGCAGACAAACAGCTCTTTATTCAGTTCTACTACTGACGGATTGTTACTTTAAAGTAAAATAAGAAGTGTTGAGGCGTACCTCTCATATTCTGACAGAAATTAGCGATAAAATTCCTAAAAAGCTTAAGATTTGCCATAAAAATCCTTAATTAACACACATTTGTTAACATGCAAAAGATGCAATCATTCTTTGTAATGAAATGAAGTTTTCAGATCAAACAGATCCCACAGATGGATCACAGATTAGACATTTCAGGTGTTTTTCTGGTTTCTCAGCTACTTTCAGGTCAGAGTCCCTCATTTATCCGCACAAACATCCAGATTCTTAAAAGAAAAAAAAAGCCTGAGGTTCCAGGCAGAAATGGGAGTCAGAGTTTTACGGACCATATGTAATCCGTGTGAGGCAAACCTGCAGCCGATCAAAGCTCTAAACCCCCACGCACGAGTGTGGATTATTCTGAGACTAAGAGAATTGTTGTTGAACTGCTCTCTGACTAATAATCTGCTCAACTCACGAAAAACAAACACAAACAGAACACAACTGAATCCTGCAGTCAGGACTGTGGAGTTTCTCCTCCAAAGAGAGTCGGGTCTTTCAGTCCAGGACGAACTCCATCTCAAGGAAAACGGACAGTTTAAAGCAGTGAAGATGAAAGGCTGAGAGGAAACAGATGCATCCTAGTTTGTTAATGCTCCAGGAATAGATCAAATGAAATCTGAAAAGAAAAAACAACCAGTAAGTGTTTGGGGTTTTGTTGAGAATAGAAAAAATAGAGAAGAGATGCAGTGAAGAGGAGACAAATTGGGACAGATGGAGAGAAAGTTTTGGGACTTGTGTTTGAGCAGCTCTTTCACTGACATCACTCTGTCAGCAACTAAACACAAAAGTGTTCTACAACAGTTTATTAGTCCCAGTGGGGCTTCGGGAAAACCTCTGAAGGAAAGTTTTACACCCAAAAGAAGCAGCATCAGTTTGACAAAACAATAGAGATAAAAAAAAGTGTATATATTACTTAAAGAGGATTTTGAATCTTTCCTTAGAAACCTTCTCATGCTGATAAGAAAATATAAAATGACTGCTATACATAAAAAAATCCTTCTTTCATGATGAGCGAAAATGCTTTTATACTAAGACAGACGTTAGGAAAGTGATGGTCCAACCATTACAATATTTTCATGTCTGGATCTCATAATTATGTGAAGCAATTTTCACATCTGAACTCTAAAATAAACTTTTCCTTAGCAACCAATGGTTATCCTTTCAATTATCACGCTGATAACAACATAAAATGACTACATGGCTGTACATAAAAACTCTCCTAGTACTGTTTTATTTCCTTTATTAAAGCCTCTCATTATGAGCAAAAATTCTAAAGTGGGAACAAAAAAAGTCAAAACTTTAAGGAATAATTGCACGTTAATCCTTGTTACCAAATTAATACCTGTAAATAGTTTCTAAACTTTAGTGTGTTTTCAATTTTATGTCATTTCCTCACTGATTCTGTTTAATTAAAAGCTTCTTTACAATGTTAAAAAGGAATAATAGATTAATAAATCTAAGAAAGAAAATACACTGTGGTGATGGCGCCGAATTTTAAGAAAAATACAACTAATGACCTTGTTATATAATTATTGTGCTGGTGTAAAAGAAAAAAAAGTAAAAAAAAAAAAGAAGATACCTATAGATTCTCTCATTTTTTACATTAGTCTCAACTGTTTTTGATGCTTATACTGCAAGTTATTATGAGTAACAATATGATCTTAGAAAAAAGCAAAAAAAAAAAAAAAACAATGTGTACTTAGTTGTAGATGTAACTTTTGCTTTTTGTTAAATGTATGCATGTAACTGGCAGAGAAATAGGTTTGTCTTTATTCTGCTTCTTTTCATTTCCCCTGCATAAGATGTCTTATAATGCTATAATGTATGTTTTCTGGTAGAATATAAATTGTCCATCAATTGATGTTTTTTTACCCAATTCGCATCTGATTTTATAAATGCATTTCTGAGACCTTTAAAGCATTAGCATGATCCAAACTTTTCTTAAAAACCCCAACTGGGTTCATGTTTTCTCTCCTGTAGTTCATCATCATTCCACTAGAGGCAGTGGAGGGCTTTTCCTGCTCATTTTAAAATGGCTGCCTCCATGAATTCTCAAACACTTTTGGCGGGAAAAAGTTTGCTAATATTAAAATCTTTATAGTTTTTGTTGTTAATTTTTTTAAAGACTGCTTGCTGTAATAACAGAATGCTAAAGCAATTAAAAATTAATAGTTTATAATCCAGTTACACCAGTTCTTAAATTCACATTGTTATGAGCAAAAATATAATATAAAAACGGATATTGCAGATTTTTTTGCGGATTTCATCAAAGGGTTAAAAAAACGTTAATTCCAAAACAATTGACTTTTCTGTAAATTCTTTAATGTTGTTTGCTTTATAGAATTATATATATTTAAATACATGCTCCTATTTTTTTTGAAGAACAGACTGTTCCTATGCTCTAATAAAACAAAATAAAAAAAATAAAAATTTACATTTTTTTAAACAAAGTCTTAGTGTGTTCCATCATGTTTACATATTCTACTTTCATGTTTGCATTTAATTCATAATTAAATTTAGCCATCAGTTTAATGATTTATCTAAATTAATCGCAGATAGAAGCTCTAGTAAATATGTTTCTTTTCTAGATAAATTGTTCTATATTACTACCAATGAAAGAATATTACAGACACTTTCGTGGTGCAGAGCTGTTTTTATAGCAGCTCCAAATACATCTTTATAATTACTCATTGAGGCTGTAGCCATGGCAACATAGAACGTGAACACATTTTTTAACCACACCTAGAATGTGTGGCAGAGCTGTGGGTGAAACATTTTGCTTTGTTTTTTTAAGAAAGGAAATAAAAAAGTGCATCTCTAAAAGCAGTTTTTGCGCGGCTCCAAATGTTTTTTGTACATTTGTGAACATCTGCTCCACCGCCGTCGTCCCTCACCTTGAAGAAACTTCCGCTTCGGTTGCTGAGGCCGCAGGCGGAGTTTCCGGGCGGTATCCAGGAGGCCATGTGGTCCTCCTGCGACCAGGACTCGGTGGCTCTCAGGTCTGGAGTTTGGTTGGTGGAGGCTGGATCTCTGCGGGTCAAAAATAGGCTTTTAGCTGCGGTGCAGGCGAAGGAAATTCCTGCTTTGGCCACAGTTTGTGTTTTGGAGGTGCTGCTCGATGGAATGCTTTCATTCCAGTCTGTCTCCCCATTTCCACCTTCATGATCTTTCGTGCATCCGTTTCATAATTCAATTCCATTTTTTGAAACCCAAATCTGTGTGTTTAAAGAGACAAATCTTTGTTTTTCACAAGTTCCCCGTCTCAGGAGTTTGTTTCTCCTCGTCTCCTTTTGCGCTCCTCCTCTCCAGGCTGAAACCATTAGAGGCGTCTCCTCCTTCCTGGCAGACGATCACAGTCCTGAAAAAGCTTTTGTCTTCCAGTTCACCATAAAGCTTTTATCTCACACGGACAGGAAGTCGACCCCCACCCAGCATCCAAAAAACTCAGTGCCTTCGCAGAACAGTCAACAAGCAAAAATCTCTGCTGATCCGGTCAGGATAACAGACTCTACAGAGGATTCGTGTCTTCTCAACTGTTAACTCTTCACTAACAGGCCATATTATTGATAACTAAATTCAGGAAAGAGAATAAGAAAAGGTTTAAAGTTCATATTTTAAACAAAAATGTTATCTTGTATTTAAAACTATTTAAAACCTTAAAAAACAACCCTTTTTGCTGATGATGTCATCATTTACTTCAGAGCCATGTTTGCCCCCAATACAGATTGTGCCAAAACAAAACAATGTCCCAAAGAGCAGAAGTTTCAAAGGTTTCATTTTATTTTAATCAAATAAAAACACCGGGAAGAATTCAACCATGAACTCTGCTGAGTCTGTCTTGTTAACCGGGGGGGGCGGGGAATGGATTCTGTTTTTATGTTGGAAGATGTGAAACCATCATGTTTGCCAACAAAAACTATCAAAATGAGGCAAACGAAACAAGTTTCCACATGAGCGGATCATAGCCTGAGGTGAGTCAGAGAGCATGCTGGGTATTGTAGAAAACAGAGTGACCTCCCACCTTTGTAGGTCCTCTGCCATTCAAACTGCTTCACCTCCGTAAGACCTGAAACTTTTTTGTGCGTGGATGTGCGCACGTCTACCAAACCTGTGTGTAACTGTGTTAGTGGCTAACCAATAAAAAAGTTATGTGTTTGTTACCTCCTCGTAGATTTGGAATATTTTCACATTTTAGTGGCGGACTCATAAACCAAAACAGCTGGCAACCTTTATACGTCCAACCTGTTTCTGCTGACATCAGCTAAAAGTTAAAAATGCAACACAAATACAAGATGTCTTTTTCAAACGTTCAGAAACAATGCATTATGGTCTATATTCGCCAATCTAGTAAGTATAGATGCCCACTAAATTTTCCATAGGACTGGATTTTAGAATTGTAGTATCAGACACAACCGCAAAATGTGATCATTTATTGTTGTATTTTTTCCGTCTGCTAGTACTAATTAATTAAACTTAGCATGCCAATTTTAGAATTTAGACCTATGTAAATATGTAATGTCTAAGTACAAGAAAACACTGACGGATAAACAGGAATCAAAGCTCATTTTTAGCAGAGTAAGAACTAGCATGCTAATGCTAATGTGGTATTTTTAGCGTTTGCTACCTTTACAAACTTACTGTAAGTTTGTTTTGAATTTGATCTGAATCTACTGATACAAATGTAGTTAAGTTAAAATGCTAAAGTTTTATGCATGTGCTTTAAAAATTATCTAAATCTATTCATTTCAGCTGAAGCTGATAAAATATGCTAATGTTGCTTTAGCAGAGATAGAATCCTAATGCTAACATACAAAATTACTTTCTATTTTATTGATTTTCTTGTTTTAACTCTTGAGAAAAAAACTGAAGTTTAAAAGAAATAAAAAGGATTAGCATGCTAATGCTAATGTAGCATACCTGTATTCTGCATTGACTAACATTTTATGCTGTAAGTTAATTTTAAATTTTAACTAAATCAACTGACACTTATGTAGTAAAGTAAAATAAATTTATTATTAAGACTTCACATTTTTACACTTTTTAAATATGTTAAAGAAAATAAAAAATAAAAATGAAAAAAAAAATAATCTAGATTGGTTCATTTCAGTTAGAATCAATCAAATATGCTAATGTTGATATGCTAACTAGCGTGCATAGAACGCTAACAGATATGATCTTTTCTTGGCTTATTTTTTAGAAAACAATGCAAATCTTGAAAGAAAAAATGATTTTTTACTTTAGCTAATTAGTTAGCCTTATAGCTAGGCTATGTTGTAATTAGTTCAGTAAGTCTGTTTTGGTGACATTTTTATTGCTATCTGTTAATTAAACACAGACTTGGAGCGGACAAACTTGCGTGCCGCTTTAAGGGTAACAAGTGTGCTCTTTGGAAAACATGCGACTGGAGCTTATTTAAACTGTCAAGACAACATGAAGTGCAGCTTTGTGCATTCCTGGAGAGGCTCTGCGCTGTCGAGGGAGGGGGGGCCGCAGCCAGCTGCACAACCCCGCTTGCAGAGAAGACTCCTGCATGTGGGTCATGTTTTCACCCCGAGGCTGCCCATATGATGGGGTGGGCGTGAGCGTCCGCAGGAAACAGCCGGATTTGGACAAAGAGAGCAGGAAAAACACAATTGCTCAAATCCAGGTGAAGCCGCCAAGTTTGTGGCTGCAAAGAAGAATTTGGGTCAGAGGTTCTCGAGCTCAGCTGCACACATCCACCGATGCTGTTTGGTTAAATAGAAAAGACTTTAAAAGTTAAGTCTGTTTGGGTTGATTTAAACGTTTCTATGAGCTGACCTCTAATTACATCAATCTTTAATAACAAACTCCCAAAGGTTGAAATAAACATCACAGTCTGTGTTTAAGAAAAGCCACTAAACGAAATGACAGAAACTGTGTCAGACTCCACCCTCACATAAATATCCACAGTGAAGGTCAGAAACGAGGCGAGACTGTTTTCTGGCTCCAATAAACGTAGAGAAGAAAACAGCAGACGAAAAGGAAAGGTCTACATTTCTTCAGGTTTAGATGGAAGATGTGATAAAAATATCTCTGGAGTGCGACTTGAGACAAAACGAACCTTTAAAAAGCCCTAACTCATGAGCTTTAAAGGACTTTTATGGAGTGAAAAAAAAGATATTTTTTACGTAAGGATTTACGTAGTTTTTCTGTTTCGCTTCAGAAACAGAAACCGGAGAAAAGTGCCGACAGCTAGAACGTGCAAACATAGCGGGGATGAGGGTCAACGGGGGTTTGTGGATTACTTTTACCAAATTCCAGACATCAGTGTGAAACTGCTGCCGGCTTTGCTGACTTTGCACTGCAGAGAAACGGTGAGACACTCGAACTGTCAACTGTGAGAGTCCAAAAGAAGCTGAAGTTGTTCAGTTCGGACGACCTTTTGTCTGGGAAAACTGGACTGAATGATGTCAATTTTTCACAAACCCCAGAGTGATTTCTGTTCCTTACAGCAGCTGCACAAAGAGACACTTCAACTTTGAGCAACACAAGCATCAAAACCCCAATCGAGTTCTGATGAGCTGTTTTCGCTCTTTTCCTCCTGATTTTAATGCCATCTTTATTCCCTGTCACGCCACGAGGAACGACCCAAAAGGTTCTGGTGAAGCTAACCTCTTCGTGGGTTTGAGGAAACATCAGCCAAATACTGAAGCCATAAACCAACTTCACACTGAATATTTGTAGTATTTCCACACATTTGTGTTAAATAATTGGCACTACTTAAGTTGGAAAAAGGGGGCGTGGTTTATTTAAATGAAAGTGTTAAGATTTGGGTGTGAGCCTGGTTCTGGCTCTGTTCTATTCTAGGGTGGGGTGTTCCCTAAAACAGCAGACAGTTTGATTTGGAATCAAGAAGTGAAAGTGGATTCCTCTGGGCCATGGGCAAGACTTAACTTCCTGGTTGAAGCTGATTTAAACAGAAAGGTAACTGGAGCTGGGCCAGTTCACCATTTATTCATCAGAAACCTTGTTACACAAACAAGTCAATCTATTTAGTCTATTATAAAATATTACAACTTTACTTCAGGAATGATCTGACTTAAAGAATGGTTCTGACATGCACGCCATGTTATCACAGGATTCTGATCTTAAAGACGCGTCCTTCTCCTCTGAGTAGGTTCATCAGGTTAGCAGGAAAATGTTTCCAATATAAAAAGTCCAGCAGTAACTAAATTAACTCAGTGGTTCCCAACCACCGGACTGGCGCCGGTCCGTGGATCCCTTGCCACAGGGCAGGAAGAACTAATAAATTATACACTTTTACTTTTTTTATGAGACGGAAATCTTTTATTTTGAAAATCGACCGGATTCTCTCGATTAGCTTGAGCGCTAAAAGCAGTCTGGTGGCGGGTAACACAAGAAAAGTTGCATTTGGAATCTTTCTTTGCAAATGGAGGGGATACATTTTTAAGTTTCTCGATCCGGCCCCCCTGGGTTATTCTATCCGGCCCTCCAGATCATTTTAGTTTACCATTATTAGTGGCCGGATGTTATCTTGGGCTCAATTCTAACTTGTATAATTTTGACAAAATAGATTTTCACGAAGAGTAAAATATCAAAAGTTATTTACGGTTTAAGTTGATTTATTCTGGAATAATATTCCTACCCGAGTTACTTTTTTAAATTTTTGTTTAAGTGTGTTCAATAAATGCTTTTCCTGTTTGGCAACCTAAGGCGTATTTTAGATTACGGCCCCATTTGCGATGTAGTTTGACAAAAACTAAAAGTTTTTCTCACACAAGTTCACAGTAGATAGTGTAAAAGCAAGTGAACCTACAGATTTATCATCAGTTGACCCCCCTTTGGCAGCAATAATCTCAACCAAACATTTCCTGTAGCAGAAAAATCTGAATCTACATATTCGTTTTTGAAACAGGAAGTACTCTGGCTAAAGGGATTCACATACTTTTCATGGAACTGTAGTAAAGATGGGGAACTGGTTTAAAAACAACCCAACATCACAAACACTGAAACAGTGAAGCTATTTCTGTCCATAAAAACCAATAACACATGTTTAAAACAATAAACTACTAAAAATATTTGTGCTTTTGATGTTACAACTTACAATTATTACACAGTAAAAAATAGGAGATAGTTGAAAATACAGTTCATTACCATTCCCCCAACTCTTCCATGAAGACATGAACACATCTGTTATGTGCTTTGTGCAAGATCAAGTCGATAAGCAACTTCATCGACTTTAAGAGTTCTCAGAAAGGCAGAGGAACAAGAAAAACATAAAAACACAAACAGAAAAGCATGAAAGGAGGTGGAGCAACACATAGGCCCCGCCCCCTAAAGCCAGCTGCTGTGAAGAAATTTGAAGAAAAAAATTGTTGATCTGTTTCCCGACACATTTTTAACCAAACATATATGTCAATATGCTAATCATAGACCAGGAAACACTTTTATTAGGAATAAAACGGAAGTTTTTTTTTTCTCTTTTATTGTGAAAGTCCCTGTAAACAAAAAGTCAAATAACATTTGCAAACTCGCTGCTGGTTTTAAATGTATCTTTTCTGTTGGACTGACAGCAGGAAACCAAAAAACTGAGCGAAAGACCTTCAGTTTGACTTCACCAGATTGAAGAAAAATCTGGAAAATCCTTCAGTTTGCAGGAGGAGAGAGCAGAAAAAAGTTGGCTCACCTGGAAGTTTCCGCGCTTCGCTCCATGCCGCCGTATTTTTACGGCTCGGTTCAGTTCGGTTCGGTTCGGTACCAACGAGGAGCCTCCGGGAGCCCCACGGAACGGGACTTACATGGCTCCCAGCCGGACAAAGACACCGGGGTCGGCCGAGAGGACCGGGAGGTTCGGGAGCATCAGGGGGAGGGGCGTAATATGACGCCCGCTTCTGATTGGCTGAGGAGACTTTTTCACTTTTTTTTTTTTCTTAAAAGGACTTTTTAAAATGTTATTATTAATCTTAAAAAATAATAATGAGAAAAAAACTAGAAAATAATGATAAACTAAAAATATAAAAAGGAGACCATTTTATCTTTATGGTAATGTTTTACATTTAATAATAAAATCCTTTTATTTTTTTAAGGGTAAGCTTGAAAAATATTTTTATTTACTACAGAAAAAAGGCTTTAACATGACCGTAAGCAGGGGTGAACATAAATCTTGTGAGGCCTGGGGGGCTCAGGTGGTGTCCTCTCACTATGTTTCAACACCTCAATTTTTGTATTTCTTGTGAACTGCTTGAAAGTTTTTAATATTAATCCAGATGCTCAAAAAGTGTGCTTTTGTTGTAAAATAAGAGCACTCATTCTTGGTTTCTGAAGATGTTTACACCTAGCGTGGATGCAACAGATTGAACAAATTTGTTTATTTCAAAGATTTTACAGTTAAAAGGTCCATGACCAAAAATTATAATTAAAGCAATCAGTTCCGGTGGCCTAGTAGTAGAGTGTCAACCCTGAGACCGGAAGGTTGTGTGTTCAAATCCACAGTCAAGCCATACCGAAGACTAGAAGTGGCCTTCCTAATTTGGAGTTTATAGCCAAAAGATTCCCTAGAGCAGGGGTCTCCAACCTTTAGTATTAAAAGAGCCATTTGGTCCATTTTCTTATAGATCAAAATCCAGCGAAACACCGGAAAGTCCCACATTATGGATTTGAAAAATATACAATATTTACGTTTTTGTAATCAGTAAAAATCTTTATGAAATGTAGATTTGAAATATTACAAAATTGAATTATAACAGTGTCTATATGATTTATATGCTTCTATATGTTTTGATTATTTTTGTTTTCTGTTTCCTGCAGCAAAGTAATTTCAAAATAAAATGCAAGACAGTCAAAGATGATGCTTTTTATTATCAGGATTTTGGTGCACCACGATAATTTTTCTCCTTTTACTTTCAAATATAAAGAACAATGAAGCAGAATCCAATTGTTAAAAATACTCCAACATAAACTGAGATTTTTATTATCTTTTTTAAGATGTGAGACACAAAACACATACTTCTAAATACATTTTAATTGTTTTAAACTGCATTTGTTTAAAACTTTAACCACTCCAGAGTAATTTACCCAAATATAAGAATTTTGGAGACTTTTATTTGAGTAACGTTACAATAGAAGCACAAATTTAAAGAATATTTCAACAAAATTTCTATTACATAATTTTGCTCTGTTGTTTTTTCATATTAAAAATCTAAAAAGAAATGTCAAAACTGAAATAAGTAATTGATTATTTATTTGAATCATTGTCATTTTTATTTAGAACTAAAGAGCCAAAATGAAGGGATAAAAGAGACACTGGAGTCACAGACTGCAGACCCCTGCCCTGAAGGATTTGCCAAATATATAGAACAACTTTAAACTCAGGATTTCCAAAAAAGTTGCAACTTAATCAAGAAAATCAAGAAAATTAATCAAACAAGGATAAAAAAAAAAATCACATTAAGACTACATGTTTGTTTCACCTAACAAAAATACTTTAACCCTGATCATTTACCAATTTTAGATTATTTTTATGCATGGTTTTCTTATAAATCATACATTTTTTTAAGCTAATCAATGTTTATCAAGAACTTCTGTGTCTGTGTGAGCATCCTATATATTGAAAGAAACAATTCTTATTTTAATAGAAATAATAATCGATTTTTTTCTTAAAGAATAACAGAAACGGTTTAAAAACGAATTTCATTTACATGCTGAACTGAAATAGCCAAAAAGCAGAAATGACCGGGCAAAGCTTCCAGTTCTTTAAAACTGAGGTATTTTTATTATTCTTTTAAAGCTGACGTCAGAGTTCTGTGGTCACTACAATGAGGACAGAGCGTAGTTCCTTCTTCCAAGTAAAAGAATGTTACGATTCATTTCAACTGATTTTTAAAAGAAAACATTGAACCGTAATTTCCTCCACATTCTCAGTAGGGTTGTGAGTCCACTGGAGTGGATTCTGGCATCCGTTAAAAGGTTTTGTACTAAATCATAGGTTTTTTTTTTATTATTATAGAGCACAAAAAACAAAGTTAGAACTGAGCATTTAGTTGACACAAAAACCAGACGGTAATGAAAAACCAGCAATGGCAGATGAGTAGGTGTCAGTATCAAAGTTCTCCAGAACAAAAACTTGGAACTTGATTTAGTTTGAATTAGCTTCTAAACAGGAAACAGTGATGTGGCTAACATGAGGTTGCTTGCATTAATATGAAAGTAGCTAGCATTTTTATGTCAACACCCAGGAAAGAAAAAAACCTTACAAAGTTTGTTTTGAGTTTTACTAATTTTAGCTCAAGAAGAATCCCACCAATCATAAGAAATCTTGATTTATGTTTGTATCTTCATGCTAATGAAGTAAAAATTTGATCAGGTGGATTCAAAGGATTATGTGTTAGCATCTTTGAGCTAACATCTAGCAAAGAAAGAAATTTAAAAACTCCCAAAAATGTATGTCATTAAGACCATTTCTGATGTCTCTTTTGTTAACATCAGTTTGTTTAATTGACAAAAAACTTTAACATTAACAGAGAAACATAAATGACCCAAAATCAAACATTTTCCAGCCATAAAACCAGTATGTTTTATGCTAAAGAAGTAACTGTTGAATAAATATTTGACAGTACTAAGAAGTTCTGGAGATTCTAGATTACAAAGATAAAAGCATGTTTCTTTATGTGCTCTGAAGCACAGAAGTGTACATTTAAATGTAAGTAATGACTTTCTGTTGTAGCATGACCTTTTTAAAGTCATAAAACCGCTGTTATTATGTATATTCAAGCGGTGTAAGCTCCACGCTAGCGGACTGGCAACGAATGAAAGTGACGTCCGGAATATGTGACACTATTTTTTCATAACTCTCCCTTTGGAGGGCTAAATGAAGGGGAGGGGAGAAGGAAAGAATTTCGATTGAGCCTTAGTTAGTTTATTTGCTTTAAGGGCTTTTATGAACAATGAAGTGAAATCAGTTCTGTCTAAAGTTGGTACAGATTCTAATTGAAAGACCAATTCGAATCAGTTTAATATTGAAGTCTGTTTTCTCTTTGCTGCACAAAATGAACATTTTGAATCAAAATGCGGCCTAAATTTTTTTGGGAGGATCTGTTTAGTGTAAAATTTAGTCTAAAATGTGCCTAAATTTGATTTTCTGAGGCTATAATATTTTGATTATGTTATCAGAAAGTGAGAATACCTTTTGAAGACATGTTTAAAGCTTATATGACTTTTTCTTCCCACATTAGAGGACATATTTCATAAATCTGGATGTTCTTCTGAGTCTGGTTTGCTGTCAGCTGACAGGACTTGTGTGCTTTGAGAAGAACTTACTGTCAAGCTGAAAGCTGCAGATCAGTTTATTGCAAGAAGACAACCAGGCATCATCTTTCTGGCTCCACTTCTGAGGTCCTCGTTAACAAAAGCTTTACAAACGGTTCAAAGACATGAGCATCAAATGACAACATTAGCAGAACACTAGCAGCTGCAGGCCTACATTCTACTGATTTCTGCACACGTGAACTCGTAGCCGAGTTCCTGACGACTACTGCTGATATGTACAGCGTCATCGGGGTGGTTGGTGCCTCCCTGGTCCTGGAAATGCCCTAAAATTACACACAAAATAATCCCAATAATGACAAAGGCATGCAAACCTGAACAAAACTGAATGCCAGCTCTGCACCGCCCTCTTGTGGCTGCAAGGAAGGGGGGCATCAGAAGCTTTTAATTAATCATGCTGAGGCTGAGCAGCGTCAAAGTTTCTAGTTTGTCACTCAGCAACACATCTGTGAACTTAACTGTACAAAAACCTATAAATTATAAAACTCTATTGTAACATATAAGCAACATCAAGTCCGTTTCCAGCTCTTACATTAGAGAATAACAGGTACAGTACGGCGCCGAGACCTGAGCGGGCGCACGCTGCAAACCGACACGGTCTTTGAATAAATTCATTCATAAATAAATCACCACCGTGTCTCTGCGGTCACAGCGCCACCCTCAGCTCTCAGATTGTCCCTCACACTTAAACCCAAATCTTCTAAAACTTCTAATCTTAAAAATACTTTTGGCTTTAAGGAGACCTAACGTCTATCTCCGCTCGGGAGCTCTAACAGGCAGCTTTAGCATCAGTAGTAACACGTTTGAGGACCTGCAGACGAACAAAAAAACAACTACGTCTGAAATTCATAAAGTGACGGTGCTGAGTGTGGCTTCCTCTGGCTGTGGGCTCTTAGCGGAGCCCTCATCTGGAAGAGAAACAGACTTTCAGAGGTTTAAATATGCATCTCGGGTCGGTCAGTGCAAAGCGGTAGCTGAGGCTGCAGCATGCAACGCCAGCTGGAACTGGAGGATCTCTGCAAGGCTGATATGGTTCTGCATAAGACCAGTCCCCCATGTGTCAGTGAGTGTTAGTAACTATAGAATCCTCAAATATATACACAGACAAAGCTGTTTGTTTGCTTAAAAATACCTTAAATGTGTGCTTATATCCAAATGGGTACAAATAGTAACAAACAGCTAAAAATGGCTGATGTCTCGTCTCCCTCTGTAGCAGCTGCATCACCGACGTCCGACGGTGTTCACCCGGTTTCCAGGCAACCATTCGGTTCTTCCTCTCAGCGCCTCCTCTGTATTGCACCAAAAGATAAAAACCATACAGGAACCAAGTTCTCTAAAGAAAGAAAAAGTCAAGACTTGTCCTCAAAGGCGCCGAGAAACCGAGAACGAGGTGAGGTTTCCTCTGTGAGCCGGAGAAGCGGGGGAGGGTCAGTGGATGTCTCGGCACATGGGGAGGTTGACGAAGATGAAGACGTTGAACTCGATCAGGACGGAGAAGCACAGAAAGACGGCGTACATGATGAGGCAGATCAGGCCCAGCCGCCAGTCCAGAGTCCACTTGTTCAGATGGACTCCAAGGACCTGCAGGGAGGAGAAACCATCAGGGGAGCTGAACGTGGGTTTTTAAACACGCTTCTAGCATATGGTGTTCACACAGGTCTGTCTCTACCTGAAACTAGCGCATGTAGTTGAAGAGTGTTGGTGCAAAATATCGACGCAACACTTCAGCCTTTTTCTTTCACAGCTCTATTCCGATATATGAAAGACTTCGTATGATATAATTCTATCTGGACACAAACCACAATTATTCATTATTCTTTATGATCTCTGTTTGGTCTCTACCAAGTTTAAGTCCCTGACTGGTTAACTATTACCAAGCGTTTTGTGCGTATAGCCCAATATGGTGGCTCAGTGGGCTAGGTGAAGGGCTGGTACGCAGGAGCCCTGGGTTCTGTTCCCAGGGTTGTCCACTGATCCCCACCCAGATTGGGTCCTTAGGCAAGACCCTTGACGCTGCTGCCTAACTGGGTCCCTGTGCCCTCCAAGTACAGGGTTGTGTCAGGAAGGGCATCCGGTGTAAAAACTCTGCCAAATCACTGATGCGAAACAGTGGGTGCTGTTTCGCTGTGGCGACCCCGAAAAGGATAAGCCGAAAGTGAACTACTTGTGCATATAGCCCGAAAAATGACTTAAAAACTTGTGTATTGACGTGTGAATGCCAGTGTTTTGAAATTGGAAGCCTGTAACATGCATATGGGTGTCTATGGCCACTTGAACATGTATTGTCGAGGGCGGTGTGGCTTTAGTTTTACAGTTCCCTTGTGGCACGTCTTAAAGACCCACTCCAATGAAAATCGTCTTTTTTGTGATTATAACATGTTCTTGTAGCATAATTAAGAGCCTATACAAAATAATTTATGATTAAAACTAGGTTTAATCAAATTGTGTTGGATCAGAACACCGGAAGCTAAAAAAACCTGGGGTTAATGACGCAACCACTGACTGGGCGAGCCCAAGTCTCTCTCACCACTCTGCTCCTCTTGCGCACATTCACTTTCCACGTCCAAACTGGCCTCTGGCTCAAAACTGTACAGCTGGATTGATCCAATAATGCGCATCACTATTTTTGTGCTGCTAATGCTATATGCAATATGTCCTCAAAAAACGTTTGATTTGTTTGATTTTGGCTAAAAATGTCACCGCCATAATTAAAAGACAACTGGGAATGATTTTACAAAAGAAAAAATATGGTTTAGTGGGACTTTAAGGGACATCATGAAAATGGAGTGTAACATTGTCATGTGTGGGTTATTATGTGCATCATGAAATATTTGTAAGGCAAGTCATAAACACTTGAATAGCACTAATGTATCCTTGCGCAGTGTGGAGGGTATGGGGGCTATGAAAAAATGAAAAGTCTGTATAAAATGCCTGAGTACCCCTACCTCATCCTTACTTACTATAACATGTTACCCACAGCATCTACAGACTTACTATAGGTCTACGATCTTGATATTTATGTTTCATGTGGGCCACCTGTACACCTGGTACAAGTTTGCCATTTTTTCACCCACCTGTTGTGACTGAGGCGTTAAATGATGCCACATTAACAATTTGGGTTTGGCAACATGGAAATAAGTTGCTCCAAAAAGTTGCTCCAAAATCAAACACATGTTTATCTCTTTCAGAGATAAAAAAATAAAAAAAAAGTTGCTATAGAGATGTTTCATTGGTGACGTTTGGCCACTTTGGATCAAACTTCATAGTCAAAGACTTTAGATTCTTCTTTGCATCAGAATTCCTGAACATCAGCTGTGAGGAAAGACAACAGTCATTTGATGTTTTTCCTACATTTTGATCGTTGTAAGTAATCTAAATCCCCCACAAGGATGAATACATAGGTGAGGCTATTAAAGGTAAATCCGCAAAGTAATGAATCGGTTGATGCATTCTATATCAGGGGTGTCCAAGTCAGTCCTCGAGGGCCAGCCTCCTGCTTGTTTTCCAGAAACCCTGCCTTATCTGCTGCGGATTACCTGGATCAGGTGTGTTTAGCCAATAAGGAGAGTCAATGGAAGGTTGGCTGGAAAACAGGTAAGACACCAGCCCTCAAAGTGAATTTTGGACACCCCTGGTCTATCGGATGCGGCTGGATAAGCTCTAGAAAACCCAAATCCAGATCCCTCCATCCGTCCAGGACTTACCGTGAAGAAGACTGAGGCCAGTAAGAGTCCGACAGAGAAGACGAGTCCTCTGCTGTTCAGGTGGATCTGAGGAGGAATAAACTCGGTCTTTAGTTTTGCCTTAAACAAATGAGTGACAGAACATCCCATCTGCACTCACCACGGAGCCGTAGTCGATGCAGAGAGTCTGGAGCGCCCAAGGCAGCCCCAGGCCCACCAGGATGTCGAACACGTTACTCCCAATGGAGTTGGAGATGGCCATGTCTCCCATACCTGAGGCGGGGAGGACAAGAATATCAGGGGGAGGAGACAAGGACCCGACAGAGAAGGTTTCTGCTTTAGTTCCCTCCTCAAAACCTCCTGCCAACCTTGTCGTGCCACAATGACGCTGGCCATGCAGTCTGGAACGCTGGTGCCCGCCGCCAGGAAGGTGATGCCCATGATGACATCAGGGATGCCGAGGGTGAACCCGATCACAGTCACCTGGAGACACGAGAGTCAATGAAACTGCAGTTTTGAAGCTGAAGGTTGTTCTCGTGTGGGCCTGGAACTTCAATGATGATAGAAAGGCAGTTTGATTGAGAAAACAGTTGATATGATGGAGGTCTCAATGAACACACTTTGACCTTCTGTAACTTTTCAACCATTTAGGATGTTGATGTAATTCCAGATGATTCTGTTGTAGGGAAAAGAAAGCAGCTTTTCATATCAGCTTTGTGCAATTATGCAACACAATACTAACGTATTGTGTAACCTAACGTACACAATACAAAAGGTATTGCATAACGTCGCAAAGCTGCTTTTCTCTGCAATTAAATCAGCTGATTTACGTTAATTATGTGTAAGCATTTCACTACTGTAAAATGTTGCTTATCAGCGTAAGGCGGCTTTTCCTTCAGAATCCACTGGAATTGTGTAAACAGATGAAGAGTTAAGATAGTCGTACTTATTTCAACACTAGGGCTAAAGCTCGGATGTTAAAGTGTTAATCTGATTGCTCCCACCATAAGTGCCTGTAACTACAGAACCGACTACAGAAGGTCGGTCACCAGGAACGGGGACAAAATGGCTAAATTAGTATAATGTTCACATTAGACTATCGCTACTGTGAGGTTTCACCTGCTAACCTCTGCGTGAGGAAGAACGTCACCAAAAAAACTCAGCTGGAATGTAGTCGTTTTAATAAAAATTGAATCATGAAGCCTCTGTTTCCAATATCTCCTCTGAGGGGGCGTGGCTTTTGGAGCTAAGCTGAGAAGCCTCGCCCCTGATCCCCCCTGTCTGATTATGATAGCTGTGTCTCGCTAGCGTAAATCACCACTTCTACATAAAAATGTCCAGCAGTTTCGTTTTGATCGTTTTGATGTCAGCTCAGACAAGGAAGTGAAGATCTTTGTGGAGCGAACTTCCAACAAAAATCCTGATTCTTTCTCCTTCCAGTTCACCAAAGACTCTTTTAGCTAATTATCCAATGTTTATTGACGTTGCCGCGGTCAAATGAGCCGACGTTCGCGTTTCAGTGGTCACATCAAGAAGGTCCGTGGAGTCCTGCTGAGATTTTCCAGCGTTCTCAGCCCTGCTACCATAAGTATTGAATGAAACTCACAAAAAACGTCTGATTTGACCACGGAAATGTGAACAGCGGTTCATTGGGAAGATGCCATCTTCTCTTCTCCAGCACCTGAGCTAGACACGCTAGCCGTACAAGATGAGGGGTTTAGTACATGTGCAGCAGAGCTGTTGTGACGTAAAGAAGGTTCAATTACTTTCGAACAGAGTCTGTCTGTGACAGTTTGACAGCAATTTAAAAGGAGAAATACTCGGACATTTCTTATTACGTTTGTTCTCTTTCATAATAAAAATGCCACACATATATGTTAAAAACTCTAAAAACAGGATTTTCATCAGATTGGACTTCAATACCTTATATGGTCCTCTTTACATAATCTAAATCCTGAGTGGTCAGTGTCTGTTTCCCTGCTCCTACCAACAAGGTAATTTATGGCTTTGTTTTTCAATGGAACACTACTGATGAGGTCCTTGCAGCTTCCTCTAACTGGTTTCAACTGGCCTGGGGCTCCAAGTGGTTTAATGCAACATAGAATAAAAGTATTAAAATAAATTTCATTTAGTATAAATGAATTTCCAGCTCCAGACTTTTTATTTCACAGCTCTATTCGGAAAACTTGTTGTCATATTATTCCAGTTGGGAACAAACCACTATTATTATTGTCTCTTCTATGATCAATTTTCAAACTTTTGGCACTACTAAGAATTAAAGAGGACGCCATCCATATGTCACTACCAAATCCGAGTTTGTGATTGGTCAAAGTTCAACCTGGTTCAATTGCCACATGTTTTGTACGTAAAGCCCCAAACGGTCATAGAAACGTGCGTAGCTATGAGTGAATGCTAGAGTTTTGAGCCCAGAAGCCTGAAATGCATATGTATGTTACATCAACTTTTCATTGAAAGTGGTTATTTGAGTGTGTGAAACCGAGGGTGGTGTAAATCTATAGCTATAGAAGGTGTTTACGGTGACTGTATATGAGAACTGGATCGAGTGGCTCCTCCCCTTCACGCTCTAAATAAGAAATACCTGCTAACTACAACCAGCCAAAATCCTATAGACTTCTACAGAGACATAAACAGTCATTCTATCCATCAGAACAACTGTTCTTGCACGGCTAACTTTTTTTTCAAACATGTTTTTGCTAATACAAATTTTTTTAATGTTTTTTCTGTAGTTGAAACCTTTCGAGTTATAAACTGACCAATCAGATGCTTCAATAAAAGTATGTGGTCTTACATCGAACATTCAAAATGTTGATCGACAGATACTCCTGGACCCCTTTCAACCGGTAAGGTGTGGCTTCCAACAAACTCGTTAGAAATTATGATTTAGACCAATTTAGGACCAATCCCTGCTTAATGGCTCCTTCATGATGGTGTCCATATCACAAAAAATGGCGACTTAATTTACTTATTTGGTTGGAGCCTGAAGTGGATCGTTTTCTATGGGTGACGTCAAACAGTTTTCACATCCAGTCAATGACCTACCATCCAAACCATGATGTAGGAGAGGCCGGCGATCCAGATGGTGGCAGTGAAGAAGGAGACCATGAACCAACGCTCCCAGCGGCGCTTGCCACAGTTGGGCACGGTGAAGAAGAGCAGCAGGGACAGCGGCCACATGAACAGCCACTTAAATTTGTTACAGACCCCCGCTGGACGAAGACAGAAAGGATAGTATGAACCTCAGAGCTGATGACAGGGTGACACTTTCATCAATCAGGGTCCGATCCCAACCTGGAACTTTGAAGGGAACCAGAGGACCGTCGCTCTCATCTTCCCCCTCTCCTTCTTCGTCGTTCTCGTTGTTGTCGTTGTCATCGTTCTCCGTCTCGTTGCCCGACTCCAGCCGCTGAAGTCTGCACTTCCCGTTCAGACCCTGCTCCACCAAACCGAGTCCGTTTTCTAAGCCCCGCCTCCCTTGAGTCCTGGCAGCAGAGTCTGAGTCGCCGTTAGTGATGTGGTTAACCCGAGTCTCTGTGGTGTTGATCAGTCTTTGTCTCTGAATTATTGACACAGAGTTTTCCAAAATTAACACTTTTTGTCTCAATAAAGATAAAATTAAAGAAATGTTTCGTATTTAGGAAAGAAGAAAACAAAGTTGTTTGTTTTTCATCGGAACACTCAGATTGTTCTGCAAAGTTTTGGTCAGGTACCTCATTGATGAGCATGCGGGAGGCCATGGTGAGGCGGGTTCTTGGGGAAAAGTGACTGGTGATCATGATCCTCATGCCAGCCTCAGAGAAGGACAGCTGGTGAGGGTAAGCGGACAGCAGCTCATCCACCATCAGCACAGACGGCTTACAGTGGAAGTTCACTGCAAAGAGACCACGGCAGATCCGTGATGAGTTCACGCCATCAACCAGCATTACATCGACTGAATGAAGAACCGCCAGTAATCCAAAAATATACCTTTACAAAAACAATCAAGTGATCCACCCATCAATATATCCATGTGCTAACACACCTATTCAATTATCCATCAATCCATCCTTGCTTCTTCCAATTATTTTTAAATCAATCAATCAAACTCTACTTGACTTTAGCTAATAATTACTATATTTAATGAATAAAATGGGACATAAGTGTGTATTTGTGTTTGTTTGTTAGTTTTTTCTAATCAATGCATTTCATTGTTTCTGTAATGAGTTTAAAAATATGTTTTGTCTTGTATTTTCCACAATACATACTTGAAATAAACCATATCAATCGATCAATCTACATTTCCACTTTAACCATTAAAAACTCAGAATAATCTGTATATCCAAAATATTTCAGATCCTCCACTCATCTTTTTATTTTAATTTATTTATCCATCATAGAATCTGATCTAAAGTTTGGTTCATCTCATTGATCTGTCTCTCTTGTAAAACTCCAGTTTTTACTGATAAAATAGTACGAAATATTTGTCCGATTACTAATCCATACATCAAACCAAATACCCATAAAATCCTGCCAATCATTTCATCAAGTTCAGGTGCAGCTGCTAGTTTGGACTTTTGACAAAAACATGTAGATCCATTTAAAAAATACCAGTTGTAACAAATCGTGATGAAACCCTTTCTTTAAAAAAACTATTTAAAGATTGAAATGTGTATTAAATATCACTTTAATACCTCAGTCTGGGTAAAGTACATTTTCTAAAAAAGAGTGACAGAAGGTCCCAGGTGAGTCTGCATATAAACACCTTTCTTCAGCAGGACGGCGGTGGCGTCACATGACACGTTGTCCTCCAGGTCGGTGCTTCCCGTCAGTCCGTTGGCCAGATTCATGGAGTTCCTCTTTCGACGGTCGAAGTAGCGATGAGCTCTGCCGTTGAACCTGACAACAATCATCAGTCAGTTGTCTGCAGTCAGACTGCAGCTGACCTTCATGGTGGTTCACTCACTTCATGATGAGGATGTAGACGGCGTACATGAGGATCAGGACCAAAGATTCCCACCTGAACACAAAATTAAACTTTTTCACTCTCCAGTAATCAAACATTTACAGACTGTTGATGTTGTACATAAACATTAGAACTCACCAGCACACCTTCTCATCGTAGATGAACTATAGAGACCGAAAATAAGAGAGACAACGATGAGGGCAGCGGTTTCTGAAATTTCATTAACACTTTAATATACTGGAATTAAAGAAAACTGAAATAGTAAAGAGTTGATACCATCTGTGCTTAAAAGGATTATTTTAGCTTTTTTTTGGTTTATGAATTATGTCTATTAACTTGATGATTGTCAATTAGAAATTTGAATGTATCTGCTGTAAATCAAAGTATTGTTCACATCCGTCACTGTGTTTTTGAATGACTTATAGGGTGAGTTGGTTTGTGTTTATTCGCATTATTACGATTTCATGAAAATTGTGTAATTGTGTTTTTCCAACATTTCTGAAAATTTTAATTAAGTTTTGTGCACATGTGTGATGGAAATGCAGCAAGTGAATCTATTTTAGTTTCTTCATCAGCTAATTCAACAATTATTCTTCTTCTTCTTAACCTTTATTTAACCAGGGTGGATCCCATTGAGATTTAAAACCTCTTTTTCAAGGGAGCCCTGGGGAGGAATCAATACAACAATAAAATACAACATTTGTTAAGCAAATAAAACAGAATTACAATGAAGGTTAAAATTTCATACAAATTAATTAGCTAAAACATGTACAATTTAAAGAAGCAGTCTCAAGTGCTCTTAATCTAGATTTAAAAGCATTTATGGAGATAAGTTCTCTCAGTTGCAAGTCCTTTTGAAGCAAATTCCATGAGGACGGAGCAGATGAGAAAAAAGCCTTTTTCCCAAGCTCAGTACGAACAGAAGGAACAGAGAGTAATAAATGGTTATTGGAACGCAGAGCATGAGATTGAACATATCTCTGTGTGATTAAGTTACAAATATAATCAGGAAGAAGTCCAAGTATAGCTCTGTAAATAAAACTGTACCAGTGAGTTAATCGCCTGGTGGACAGAGAAGGCCATCCCACTTTGAGGTATAGCTGACAGCGATGGGCCAATGACCTACTGTTGGTGATGAACCTTAGAGCAGCATGGTACACAGAATCAATCTTACTAAGACAATTAGCAGAGGCGTTCATATAGAGCAGATCTCCATAATCTAAAATGGGTAGAAAAGTTGCAGCAACAAGGCGCTTTTTAACTTGAAAAGAAAAACAGCATTTGTGTCTGTATAAAAAACCCAGTTTAAGTTTAAGTTTCTTCACAAGGATTTCAACATGGGGTTTAAAACTCAGAGTGTCATCAAGTAGAATACCCAGATATTTATACTGATGGACAACCTCAATTTCCTTTCCTTCAATAGTGGACACTGTGGGTATAAATTGTGGTCTTTTTCTGTGATGTGAAAACAACATTAGTTTTGTTTTGTCAGCATTTAAAAGTAATTTTAACTGAATGAGTGTATGTTGCACAATATCAAAAGCTTTCTGTAAAGATTGAACAGCGTTAGAAGGGGATGAACCAAAACAATAAATAATTGAGTCGTCAGCGTAAAGATGTATACAGGCTTCAGATACATTTTGGCCCAGTTCATTGATGTAGATTATAAATAGGAGGGGTCCTAATACTGAGCCCTGTGGCACCCCCTTATGGACATTCACAAATTCAGAACACAAATCATCATGTTTAACACTTTGGGTTCTTCCTCTCAAATAATTAGCAAACCAAGACATTGCAAACTCTGACAAACCCAAATTCATGAGTTTTTGTTTTAAAATTGTGTGATCCACAGAGTCAAATGCTTTTGACAGATCTATAAAAAGTGCAGCGCAGTATTGCTTTTTGTCAAGAGCTGCAAGAATGTCATTGGTCACTTTTGTGGCAGCAGTGACGGTGCTATGTTTTTCTCTGAATCCTGATTGTAGTTTTGACAGAAGCTCATTTGAGCATAGAAAGTCTCTGAGTTGGTCACTCACAAGCGATTCCAGAATTTTTGCAAGGACACATAAATTAGAAATTGGTCTGTAGTTAGTTAAGACTGCTGGGTCACCTCTTTTTAACAGAGGAGTAACAAATGCTGACTTCCACACTGAGGGAATTTCACAATTTGTGATAGTTAAGTTAAAAAGAGTGGTAAGAGGCAGTGCGATGAAATCAGCAGCCATTTTTAAAAAGAAGGGTTCTATCCCATCTGGCCCAGGGGGTTTTCTGGGATTGAGGGATTTGAGAGCATTATGGATTTGCTCTAGGTTAAAAGGTACAAATGAGAATGGTTCGCCGGATAACATATGCAAGTTTTTGGATGGGGGAGCAGAGGCCTTTACAGAGTCAAATACAGATCCGGATTCTGTAAAGTGTCGATTAAAACAATTTAAAATTTCGCTTCTGTCATATACTGTATTTGAATCCATAGAAATAAATGTGGGGAGAGTCTGAGGGATTTTATTCACAGATAATGATGCGAAATACACTAATATTTAGCAAGTTTAGTATTAGCTTTTTAATTTTATAAGTGGCACAGGGTTTCTGCTCTTAAAAGACTTAAAAAGTTAATCTAGAAGATGGGTTTCTTCTTAAGGTTCAAAGCAAGATGCTAATCTTTTAGCATAATTAGCATTTTTTTTAGTAAAGTTACATTGTGTTTAACAATTTTGACTTTTTTTGTAAATTCTTACATTTTTTTTCCTTAAGCATTTAGATATGTGTTGAACATTATTTTTGAATATGTAAGTGTCTATTTTTAACTCTTTTACTCTTGCTGCTAGCACTAAAATGTTGTGAGGAATTGTGAGTTTGTTTCTGAAGCTTTATTTCTGCTGATTAGCATCTAACATTTTTTTGTAGCTTTAGATAATCATTAATTTGTCACCACACATTGTTTTTCTAACAATATTTTAGCATTTTGAAATTTGTTAAAAATGTCCAGTACTACCTTTTTTAAGGTTGTTTAATTTACATTTTAGTGTGATAACAGAGTATGTATTTCCATGTTGCACCAACGTGTTTGCCGTAAACTCTTACCGCGATGAGGGCCGTGATGGAAAATGTGTAATAGGTGGAATCTCGCAGCAGAGCCCAGTGAGACAACTTCACTGCCTAAAACAAAAAAAAAACACAGAAAAAACAAAACGTAGCATCAGCTGACTACAGTTCACATAAACAATTTCTTATAAACATCAGAAAATTCTATTTCTTAATAAAAAAAGAAAAGCTCCTATGAAGCATTAGGATTGAAGATGATTGATGGAATTACATTTACAGAATGTTTTTACCTTCTGGTTTATGCTTGTTTTACTTAACTATGACTTTTATGAATTTATCTTTTTATGCAGACTGATTTAGAAAGGAGCTTTGTGTCAAATTCAGCTTCACTGAGTTACATTTTCATAATTTTTTTTGTCATAAAGTTGTGAAATATTGCAGGCAATCAAACCTTTGACAGCTCTCTGTGTGTAAAAAAAGTAAACTGCATCCACTGCTGTCTAGGATAAATATCCTATAAAAAATAGGACGTACTTCACACCGAAAACTAATTTCTTCAGCATCTTTATATTCCAAGTAGCCCTTAAAACTAAAATCTCACCAGGTAAATGCTGAGACAAGCAAGCATGGTAGCAGCAGTTGCCAATCCCACAACAGTCATTCCCTTCATTAATAGTGACTTGATTCTATCAAAGCCCTAAACCTTGAACAGGTTCAAAATGATGATGCTCTGAAGAAAGGTCATTAATCTAGGATAATGACCTCACTGGTGAGGTGAGCGCCCTCCTACACAGCTGCTACTGTAAACACCAGGTCAGGGTCAGAGGTCACAGCTCTGCTCAGCAAAGCTGCCCTCCATGTGTCACCAAGCTGCAGAGGAACATTCCGCTGAAGCCAGCAAACCCTTTTCTCTGTGCTCTTTATCTCGGTGTGGTTACATAATCGCCGATGAAGGCCTGCATCTCTGTTTGAACTGCAGCGCATTTATTTTTTTCAGAGCTCATCCTCGTTCTCAGATCGTCTCTGTGACACGTTGGGAATCCCCTGAGAGCCTCTGCTCTGAGCGGGGTTTTGCGGAGATGCATCATTTAGACTCCAGCAGTGGAGGGGGGATCTGGTGGAGCTTCATACCTGACCGGCAAAGAAGCCGCAGACGCCAATGATGCAGAGGATGTTGAAGACCGCCGAGCCAACGATTGTCCCGACCCCCACGTCCCCTTTGGTGATGAACACGCCTGCAGCACAAAAGAATTCATAGTTTTAAACACTTTATTTATCTGCACGTCATTGTACATTTCTCTCATTCTCCTGTTTTAGGAAAAAGGATAAAGACATGCTTGAGTTCTGATCCAGAATCAATGGTCACATGACCTCGAGTTGGTTCCACTTTGTGAAGCATTAAAGTCCCACAAACAGCAGAAGGTGAAACTCTGTTACCTATCACCGAAGTGAAGAGCTCCGGGGCCGAGCTGCCGGCGGCCATGAAGGTGGCGCCCGCCACATCCTCGCTGAGATCCAGACGCTGAGATACCAGAAAAAGCAGGTTCAAACCCAAACACAGCAGCAGGACTTTACCAACAGTAAACTGAAGACAAACTAAAAAAAAATAGAAACCTGTAGCATTTTAATTATAATGGTGTTTAGTGCTGCCACAAACAATTATTTTAATAGTCGACTAATCACCAATTATTTTTTCAGATTAGTCGACTAATCGGGTCATGTGCAAACTGGATGTAAACCACATCTTAACTATTATTAGCTTTAAACTAACTAAAAACTAGATATATAGCATCACCTGTAACAATGCTAGTGTGAATGCTGTAAGCTGAATTTGGCCACTAAAGATGCTAGTGCTGACAGCTGAAGATGCTAAATTTGAAAGCTAAAATCACTGAAGCTGATAACTGAAAATGCTGAAGCTGATAGCCAGCTAAAATATTAGTTAAACTCCATATTAGCCTAAAAAACCTTAATAAATGCCAAAATAGTCAAAAAAGCTATCAGAATGCCACTATAACTTTCAACTTTATATATGTATCCTTCAGATTTAGGCTGAATCCGAATTGCTACTCTACTCCTCTGGTTCCTCCCTACTGCTCCCATTGTAGGGACATTTGAAGCTCTATTGGTGTCTGAAAGGGTTTTTTTTTTTTTTTTTTTTTTTAGGGAGGAGCCATAGTGAGTTCAGACTGGCTATCCCTCCACCAGTGGGGCGATCTGTGTCACTGTGGCGCAGAAGAGGAACCCATTTCTTTACGTGGGTGTGCTCTGAAGCACAGAAGTTTACATTTAAATGTAAGTAGCTTATAGCGATTTTATGTATTCTCCAAATGCTGTCAGCTACATGCTAATATAGATGACAGGCAACTATTGATGACGTCATCAAGTGGTAGTAATGTCCAAATTTGAAAAAGCCATGGGAGGTAGGGAAGCAATTTGGATTCAGCTTTAGTGTTCCGATTAACTTGTAGTTTTGTTTTCTATGCTTTTTTACGTTCTTGAACCATTTAACATTTAAATAACCTGATATTTTGACACATTTCTAACCTTTGGCAACCTTCAGCTTATTCAATTTTTTCTGCTGTCTTACCCCAAATAATTACAAATAAATAAAATATAAAAATATTTACCAGCTGGCATTTTTAGCAAAAAACAATATTATGCATTTGTCTTATTTAGCTACTTAATTTTTAAGAATAAATGTCAAACTGCTGGATCAAATTTTATACTCACAAAGCAAACAAAAAACAACTAGAATTAAATTAATGAGCCCGTCATTCACGTACCATTTAATCCAGAACTCTTAATTTAGCATCACTTTGAATAGAAAAAAAACTTTGAAAAGTATATATTTTAAATATTTGTAAATAAATTCAGGCATGAAAAGGTTAAATAGAAAAATGAAATTAAGCGTTTTCCATTTCACTGATAAAAATCTTACACAATACCATTAAATTGGAAAAGACTGTTAGCAAACTTTGAGGTTATGCAATTTCTTGCAGTTAAAAAAACTTGATTTTCCTGATTCTGATCATTTTTTTAATCATCTGTTCCAAAAAGTGAAGCAGTTATAAGAAATCTTGTGTAATAGATGCTTGATTTGATTGAAAGTCACCAAAAATTAGGTAAAATGGTTTTGATAGAGCACTTTTTAGTTTTGAGAAAAACTCAAAAAAAAAAAAAAAAATCCATCTGCAGAGGTTCTGGGTTTTAGTGTTTGAACACAGACAGACCAGAGGTGTGCTGAGGGTGCTGAAGGAGGGAGGAGACACTCAGGGTTTTTTACCTCACAGATCTTCTCCAGGGAGGGGACGAAGTAGTCATCGCAGACGAGGGCCAGAGCGCAGAACATGTAGAAGGTCTGTGAGGAGACGAGCAGAGACGGAGTGAAGTGACTCATCCTCCTGATGTTACAGAGACGTCCAGCTGTTTGCTACAACGGCGAGCAGGTGACGCCGTTTACAGCCTTTGGAATATTTTCCACCCCATTCTGCGTGTCACGAATGCCTCTGCTGCCTTTTCACTGCAGCTCATTGATGCGTCTTTTACTATGAATGATTCAGCAGTGAGTCTAATGGCTGATGGCTGCAGAGTCATAGATCTGATCTAATGCAAATTCAGCGGCGTACATTAACGGATGCAGCATTAAAAATGGATGCGCGGCCTGTGGGCTCACACTATTTACATTTTTAAACAGGGAAGTTAGTTTTTACTTTTACAGCACAGTGGCATTAAAGCCACTCTGGGGGGAGTTTGTTCACACGGCTTCTGTTTCTGCTGAAGCGACCTGGAAGGAGAGCGACACAACGTTCAGCGCAGCAAAACAACTCGTACGTTCATAAATAACGCAAAGAAACGCTGCAGGAAATCCGCCTTTCATTTGATGTTTTTCTAACTTTCTCTGTTTGTTTTTATTTAAATCAGAACAGTATCAATCATTGCGTTTGACTTCAAATCCTCCATCATGTCTGCTGCAGCCGTGATGTTTCATGAATAAATAAAAAAAATAACCTAAGATATGAGTAGAAGAAAGATGAATGAATGGATTTATTGCTTTACAAACTAAAATGATGCAAATACAAAACTAAAATGAAAAGACTAACAACCAAATAGTAACACATTGTGGTGTAGAAGCCCTTTGCCTGCCCCCCGACTGAAGTTCAAGTCACTTCTGGAAACCAATTGAGAAAAGTCTTACTATTCACAAAAATTCTCAGGTTTGAATTGCAAATATCCTCATTCGTGAGGGTAAAACTCCGTAGCAACCATTGAATTAGTTTCATATCCAGAGCTCAAAAGTATGTGTATGAATTTTTGTTTGTCTGTGTTGGAGTATTTTTTTCATTTCCATAGCAACCAATGTTTTTTAAGTCAATTTTGTTGTAATTCCATTCATGTTACTAAATCCAGGCATGAATTCTGTGAATGGACATAGTTTTTAGTGTGGGACTCGACAACACTTATTTGGAACTTGATTTTGACTGTAATGTTATTAAAACCATTTTATTAGGCCTAAACTTAACCATTAGTCTTGAAGGTGCACAATCTTCATGAACAAAAATGGATGGATTTCACCTAAATATTGATTGGGAAATCAGATCAATATATGTTTAGCCTTTGCTGAAATGGAACTGGACTCATTGAAGTGAAGGGAACACATTCTTTTTCCTTCTTCATGGAGACGTTACTGAAATGTCCATGGTGGGAAATTAAACATTTAAGAAGGACATGAAGCTGACACACTGCCATATAGCATTGTAAAAACTTCCCCTTAGAAATATAATGCACTAAAGTAATTGTACATTTTTTATAATGCCTAAAATTAATAATATAAAGAGTGTTTTTTTTTTTAATTATTCAGTTTTTCTTCAGTTTTTGTACTTTTGCAATAAAATTAAAGGGAATTGTGAGGTCTACAATGTCCGGGTAGGAGATGTGAGACGAAGAAAACAGGAGAGTTCCATTTCTTCAACTCAAACTCATTTCAGGGGTCAGACACTTTTCTGCTTCTCCGCTGAGAATCTCATTTCTCGGCTCTCTGAAAGCAGCGAGTAGAAGTCCATCAACAGTAAAGTGAGAAGTGCAGCTGGAGAATCGTCTGTTCAAGAGGGAAGTTCTGGATGTTGATCAGCATGAAAGTAGCTGCGTTTCCGTTAACTATTAAAGTTTGCAAAATGGATTTGCAAGGATAAATTTGCCAAATGGAAACATGTTAATTTAGAAAAGATTTGCATCTATCGAAAAAATGTTTTTGTGCTTGGAGGAGGTGTTTTTTTTAAGGCATATTACACAAAACAACAATAGAAACACTTGTTTTTAAATTAAATGTGTCACGTGACCAACAACCAGATACCACGCCATAGGGGGTCCCACAGCATCACAGCTCATCAGAAGTTGAGCGTGTCCTGCAGAATTGTTGGACCCTCAGCTCCTCTGTAAAATCACTAACCAAGGTTTCCCAAAAATCACTCCCGCTCCCACATAGCTCGCCGCTCCATGGCCTGAATAAGATGCCAACATCTCCTTTGATAGATGATCATGAGTACTAGTGCCAATGCAGAAATTTGAAAAAATCTGCTGTAAATCAAAGTATTCTTCACATCCATCAGCGTGTTTTTGAACGACTTACTGCAAGTTGGTTTGTGTTTATTTGCATACTAATGATTAAATAGAAATAGTGTAATTGCGGAATTGTGTTTCTTTGACATTTCTAGAACTCTGTTGCACATATGAGTAATAGTGATAGAGGAGGATCATAGAGGAGAACTGAACCCTAAACTCAAATCATTGAAAATATAAGGACAGCAGGTAAATTCACAGCAAACACACTTCAGGGATTGCTATGATGTCACTTAGCCACCAGATTCCTCTATTCTTTGATGCTGTTTGTTGGATTAAAGTTCCACTCCAAGAATCCTTTCTTCTCAGGGGTTTTTTTATTTATGATTACGTTGTTTTCTAGGACATAGTTACTGCAGAGCGGAAGGAGTTCATTCGAAATTTGCCTCTGAGTTGTGGGCGTGACTGCTTTAAAGCTGCTTTTCTCTGCATCAGAATTTGCTAGATTTACTTTAGGTAGGTAGAAGAGCGTGCAGTATTTTGCAATAAAGTCTCTAAAGCGATAAAAAATACTGTATTAGAAAATCAAATGGTTACTAAGGACCGTGATGCTAATGTCTGCACAGCCTCTCTTTGACTTGTGGTCTTCGTTTCCCACCTGTTGTCTTGGAGGTGTAACAGGCGCCTTAATCCCATCATGAACAGGTGTATGAGCCAGGTGAACGTGAACTTACACACAGGACATGCAGGGCCACGGCTCCCTCCGTCCGCTCTTCATGCGTGAACAGGTCTGTGGGGAACTCGTGCAGAGCTGCAAGACACAAAGAAGAAAGCAGTTTAGGCCTGGACAATAAATCCAAAATGTGTTTTTGTTGCCACATCAGCCTGTGTATGTCGCAAGAATGTGGACCGTAACAATGATTACATTAAATGTTTAACATTTTTATGGCAACTTGAAGTTTTTAAAGAATCAAATCGAGTCCTTTATGCATTTGACCAATCAGCCCAAGACATGAACAGAACACAAAATATACACAGAGACACACTCATCCTAACCGCAAAAACTTCTATATTGTGATCAGAATGTTTTTTTCGATTACAATTGATTTTTTTTTTTCTTTTCATTCTTTCTGGCACTTTGAGCAAAAAGTTAGCCCCCTCCGTGAAAAGACATCAAAAATTTGCAAACACCCAGTGGTGAAAACAAATTTTGGGCATAGTAAATGAACCCAAGACGAAGACATTACAGCGAGCGAAACCATAAAAAAAATGAATGGGCCAGTTCCTCTGCACATTCTTCCGCCCATTTAACAAAAGAGATCAGGAAACTCCTACTTGTGTTTTTGGTTTTGTAGATATAAATCTCTTTAGAACCAATCCAACCTTTAGAAACTCTTGGAGAGCTTAGAGAACTTCAGCAAACGTTCACCACAGCGGCCTCACTGGTGGTTAGTCGGCCTTGAAAGTGGGTCACACCAACGACTAAAATGGTACCTCGATGCTGAACATGAAGCATCAAAGGTCGGCTGCTGATGCCGAGTTATGGGGGGGGGGCAGGTTCAACCACCAATAAGCTTCAACGTGACTGCAGCTCACTGCCTCCTCGGGGGCGGGGTCAAATATGGAAAGGAAATTTCCCACTCAGGTTGGGGGTGGGACTTGAACCGTCATTCAGTTGGGACTTTTTAAAATGTTAACGACTTATAATGTAAAAACACAAAGTAGTTATCATTTGAAGCAACTTTTTAAATTTATCATAATTCAGTTTTTAGAAACAATAATAAAATAAGATTTTTTGCTATTAAGGGAATTTTCACAGTTATTGCAGAGTTAAGAGAGCTTTACAATTATTTTTTACATTTGTTCCCTAATCAGAACACCTGGTTCTTGGTCTTCCTGGACTTTAAACTCTCAACTCTACATATTGTATGTTTTTAACCTTTTTGGCAAATCCCATGAGGGGTCGCCACAGCAAAGCAGCTTTCATAGTTGAGCAGTAGTGTGAAAAGTCTTGCCCATATAGTATGCAATATAGTCATATATTTTATTTATATTAGACTTTTTAACTTTTACACTTACTGCTCTCATGTTTAAGCCTTGTACTCTGTTGGACTGTTGTGCAATACATTTCACTACATGTAGTACTGCTATGTATGTATAAGTGTTTATTAAATTTTGCTTTTTTTTTGGAAATAATTTGAATTAGGCAATTAATATGACTGTTTAGATCCATTTCTTTTGTATTTCTTAGAGCAGTAGTCATTCACTCATGCGATTTTCACAGGAAATGCTATTTATGCATCTTGGTTTTGATTAAAAAAAAAAAAAGTTTTCCTTTTATTCCATAAAGCAAACATTTCAAGGCTGCAGCAGATAATGTCTCCAACTTTTTGTGCATTTTTTTTAAGACCCACTCCAATAAAATTGTGTTTTTTTAATTTTCTTGTGACATTTTTCTGATGGATGAGACATATATATGAATTTCAGTTTAAAACTGCATTTCTGAGTATTTAATTATTCAAATCGTTGTGAACTAGGAGCAAACAGAAATAATCTGTTCTAAAAAGCTTTTAGCTGTGACAAAGAAACTGGAACGGGCGGGCCAAAGTCTCACTGCTCCATTCTGATCCATCAACTTGCATCAAATAGATCCATTAACGTCTTGATTTTCCCTGTCTGAGCAAGAATCTGGCTCAAACCAGTATGGCTGGTTAGCTTTGATATTGCTCATCATTTGTGTCACACTGGTAATGTTAGCTTGAGGTTGTGAATGGCTGTAAGCTAATGGAAGTGAGTATAAACAAAGAGATCATGGGAAATGAGATGTGGCTCCACAACTCAACAATGAATTTCTAATGAACTATATCCTAGAAAACAACACAGGTTTTTTTGATTTTGCCTAAAAATGCCAGATTCATAATTAAAAGACGGCCAGGAAACAGATTAAAAAATGATCGGATAAGGAGTTTAATGAAAGCAAATAATTAACTTCACTATTATAACAAGTTTATATTTGATTTTTTGTTTTTAATCTTTTATACTTTTTAGATTACCAAAGTGGACTCATTTGAAAAGATGAACTCAATTTTACCTTTTTTTTATTAAACTTTTGGTCTTCATTCCAGACATTTTGGGGAACTTTTAAAATCTATAAAAATGATCTGCTAATCAGCACAAATGAAGGAATAACAACAGTGCATTGTGAAGACCACTCAGTCTTTTCTGAACATTTTGTACTGACATTTAAACAGCCAGTGCTTTAAGTATGAAGGGTTGTAATGATTCCAGTTGACCACCAGATGTCACTGTTCTCTGTGATTGTTTACGTAATAATAAGATAATTCGGAAAAAGTAGAAATTCTTGAAATGCTGCCAATATATCAATTTAAAAAATCTATATATTTGTTACATCATTTCGCTTCTTTCTTCTTTTTAGATGTGATGCGAAACTTCTGGCGGTACACATTGCTAGCATGCTAGCTACAATGCTAACAGAAGTTGAGCTCAAAAGAATATTAGATAAATTTGTTATTTAACATAAATGTTCACACAAAAGTTACGAAATGTTACTGTGTACATAATTACTAACATAAGCAAGCCACAGCGCCCCTAAATAATATTTATAATACTGCTATCATGCTAATTACGTAGGTGTGGCTTGCCTAAGCTTTAGCTAACTAATGAGGAAATTAATTTTGAAGTAAAAAATGAAAATTTGTAGAAACATTTTCCAGTCCAGAAAAAGATAGTATTGGTGCTATGAACCATCACCTTGAATCAAAATTTTTATTCAAATCATTTAAAGTTCCTGTAATGCCAAGCCTGTCCATAACTGCTCATGCTGCGAGGGGTTGCGGGTGACACCCCTGGGGGGCGTCACAGTCTGAAAAACAAACAGAGTGGATTGGAGCAACAGCATTTAGGTTATGCCTGGCCTTAAATCAAGAACAGGAGGAGGGCGTTATATGCATAAGGAGTGGTTGGGCACTTCATCATTCCACCTCTGTGTTATTTCAGTCCTCCTTCTCAACATGCAGCGCAGAAAAAAAAAGAATAGTTCACCAGTTTCCCACTGTTTTCTCCCACTCCTTCCCTGTTTTGTACTCTGCTGACCTATTTGCATGAACAGTATCTCGCTGCGTGTGAGTGGCTGCTCTGTGTTCCACCGTAATAACTTTATAAGTCAAACACAATGCAGAACAGGCTGTAAAAAGCCACAAGGAACACAGAGCGGCAGAGCAGTCTGCCATCTCTCAGCGACAGCTGGATGTGTTTAATATTTACTGTTAGCAGCCAGTGTGAGCTCGCCTAGATCCGTGCAGCCAAAATGCCAGGCTGGTGTGTGAGCGGAAAGCAGATCTTATGACAGGAGCAGAAGAATACAACAAGAACGTGGAAAAACGTCCCCGGAGACGCAGATGGATCATAAAACATCAGAACAAAATCCCTTAAAGTCCTGAAATAAAAACACAACTTTTAATTATGTTTCCAGCGAGCATGAAGTCCGGTGTCCCAGCAGAGGTAATAACTGCGAGGAGACGTGATGCAGAGCCACGCAGTCCCACAACAAACCCACTGAACCTTCGTGTAAACAACACTGGCAGGTTCCACTTCACAGCACCGAGTTGCCTCTAAAGCTCAATCACAAACACATGCCTGCACAAGTACACAAACACTGTGTGTTAAACTGAGCTTTTGTTTGCCGTTCAAGGCTGCCTTTCTGTCTGTTTTCTGACTAAGAAACTCACCAATAAATTTAGTTTTATCTCACCTCTGAGTCTGATCCAGTTTCCTTCCTGTTTACTCCTCAAACTCACTTCAACAGAAGGTTTTTGGTGACGGATGTAGACAGATGGTGGATGAATCTTCAAAATGTGTTTATTGAGGAAGATTTGAGAAGTTATAAAGAGCCAGATTAAGGTTTTTTTTCTGAGTCTTCACAGATCTCACTGGGAGAAGCAACCTATAGGGTTGTAATTGCAGATGAACGACCACATCGACATAAATTTCATTTTATGCAAACAGCTGCGTACAGTGAGGCAAATAAGTATTTGAACACCCTGTGATTTTGCAAGTTTTCCCACTCAGAAATAATGGAGGGATCTGAGATTTTCATTTTAGGTGCATGTTCACTGTGAGAGACAATCCAAAAACAAATCTGTGAATCACATTGTATGATTTTTTTTTTATAATTTATTTGTTTGCTACTACTAAAAATAGGTACTTAAACACTCGTCTACCAGCAGAATTCTGACCCTCAAAGTCATGTTAGTCCACCTTAAAAACTCCACCTTCACTCCACTTATTATCATCAATTAGAAGCACCTGTTTAAGGATCGTTAGCTGCACAAAGACACCTGTCCACCCCGTACAATCAGGAGGACTCCAACTACTAACATAGTCAAGACCAAAGAGCTGTCCAAAGACACCACAGACAACACTGTAAACCTCAACAAGACTAAAAAGGGCTACAGGGAATTGGCAAGCAGCTTGGGGAAAAAAGATCCACTGTTGGAGCAATTTTGCTTCTTCCCACTCCTTTCCAAGCAATCAATCAAACTCTAGTAGACTTTAGTTAATAATTACATTTAATCACGAAAAATGAATGAACCAAATGCACTTTTTATTTTCGAGTTGCAGAGCGTTCAAATTTGACAAATATAGTTATTTGGTTCAGAACATGATATATATCGTTATCGCCTAATACATCGAGATATAGAAAATTTCATATCGCTCTTTAAATAGGAGAGGTGACCAAATCGGATATTTATTATTGGAATTGGGCATTCCAAGTTTCTCAGCCACAACTTTGTAAAAAGGTTCAGAGTCGTGTCTTTATGAACATCAATGGATGTTATGTTGGTTTAAACCAAAAACACAAGGACAAAAGTACATTTAAAACCAGAGCAAATTAACAAAACACAAAAGGGGTTCCCCAGGGTTTCATTCTGGGACATCTACCTTTGTAATTTTACCGTTTCAGAAAAGGTGGAAGGAGAATCATTCAGTTCCACCACAGTTTGCTATCTGGATGATTGGATGAATGATGAAACTGACTAACACACTAGGGGAATAAATATAAAAATACAGACTTTGACAGTCATGTCATAGTACAGACAGTATTGAATGTATTGATCAATCAATTCTTCTGTCCTAAACTATGGCCGTGAGCTGTAGGGGTGAAGGTCAGGACAAAATTAGTTTCCTTCCCACAGAGAGTCTGAGTTCAAACCCCAACTGAAACCCACTGGTGGAGGTTGTATAAGAACCACGACTTCTCCACATCCAGAAGAGCCAGCAGAGGCAGTCTGAACATCTGGAGACACCTTTCTAGTGAGGTGATATGACCATGTTCAGTAGAAAGACCCTGGACATGCTAAAAGTACTGCATCTTCCAGCATGGGCTGGGAACACCATGGTGTTTCCCCCCAAAAGCTGGAAAATCGGGAAGGACGTCTGGATAATTTCTTAAGACTTATGTCCTTGTGGCTCAAATCCTGAATAAGAAGCAGAACGTTGATGCATACACGAGAAACACACATTTTGTGGACCTAAGCAAATTGTACTTTGCAGATGGTTCAGTCATTGAAGACTATTTTCCTCCAGTCCTTGAGACAAATTATAAGACCTTCTGTGCATAAAATCTAATGACTTTTAATTTGGGAAGAAATGTGAAAAACTTGGCTTTTAGCCTTCACAAAATGGCAAACAAGTTCAATATTTAGGTTCAGTGAAGATAGTAACGATGGGCTTGCAAACATCTTAGATCTGCCACGTCAATGTCAGCCTGTCAGGCGTCTTGGCCCATTGCCGGCAAAACTCCATGGCAACAGAGAGTCGTCGAAGCTGAGAGAAGAGGAAACCAACAACGCAAACAACCTGGCTCCCTGAATGAGTCCTGTTTCGTCACCTGTCCATGAGGATGAATCAAACATGAAGCGGCTGTAAGAGGGGTCACCGGCATGAACCCTGAACATCTGCTGATGCTTTGCTCCGAGAAAAAAAAAAAAAAAAAAAATCACACACACAGAGGCAAAGATGCAGAAAAAAACAAGGTTTTCTGAATCATGCCGATTTCCTTCACAATCAGCCTCCGTCCATGAATCCATCAGCATCATTCAGCTGCTCTCCTGCTGGAACTGACACCACTCTCACTTTGCAGGCGGTTTGAGGTGGAGCCACAAAGGGTCACCAAAGACAGGCTTTGAATGGACACGCAGGAGGATTTCCTGCTGTAGTTTCTTCTCTTTAGAGACACAACTTGAGCAGCTTGTCTAAGAAATATTCTAAAAATTAAAAAAAAAAAAAAAACAACAAAGTCCAGCTGTCACATCAAAAAGCCTGATAACTGTTAAGTTTACAGACTTTGGAGTCATTTCACTGATGGGTCAGTCCAAATTCTTAGAATGGTTTATTATGATAGTATAGGATACATTTTAAAAAAAACTGATGAAGAGAAGATGTCTTATTTGAAAGGAAGCTTTAAAATAACAACAGTTTAAGATAAATACAAGTGAATTTTACATGTCAAACTGGAGAGCATGCAGTCAATAACATTAAAATGGAAATTCTCATTTTGCATTTGTTGTTGCTATTATGTCTAGGATCTGATGAGCAAAGAACAGAAGATTTTTTATTCTATAAATACTGTATTTTCCGCACTATAATTGACATTTTACTGAGATATGTGCAGTCAAAAAGAGGACTGTTTTAAATATATTTAATTTTGTTCATAGTCCTTGTATGTGGGAACCAAGCTCTTTTAGCGTAAAAAGCCGTTTTTTTGGTTTGGGCAACCAAGATTTGGGCACATTCCCTCAGAGGTCGCCACAGTAAATCAGCTTTCAATTATTCGCATAGGTGATATGCCAGAGAATTTTACAACAGATGTCCTTCCTCACACAAACCAATATTTTATACAGGCAGGATACCAGCACAGGGCGACCCAGACTTGGACCCCCTTGTGGCTACATAGGTTGGCAATAACTTGAAGGGCCAAGGAACCACACTGGATTCAGCTCATCACAAACCTAGTTTACCTTACTCTAGGCCAGGGGTTTGCAACCTCGTGGTTCCTTTATCTCTCCATGGTGGCTCTCTGGCTGAAGAAAATAAAATAGTAATTTTCAAAAAAAATTAGAGTTTAGCCTCTATTTTAGCAGCATGCTAACATTTTTTTTTTGCTAGTTTGTTTTCTACTGGGGGTTTTATGCTAATTTAGAGTTTAGCTTCTATTTTAAAACAACAGGCTTTTGACTAACTAGTTTACTGAAAAATTTTATGATGATTTGGAGTTTAGCAAATATTTTAGCAAAACGCTGATGTTCTCAGCTAATTTGTTATCTACTTAAGTTTTTGGGGGGTAAATTTGAATTTAGCTTCTATTTTAGCACCATGCTAACATTATTGACTAATTTAGTTTACTGAGGAATTTTAGGCTATTTTGGAGTCCAGCTAGTAATTAAGCAACAATCTAGCTTTTTTGGCTAATTTGGCCTCTAATGAGTTTTTTATGCTAATTTGAAGTTTAGCTAATATGCTAACATGTTTGGCTAATTTTTTCTCTTCTGGGGTTTGTAGGCTAATTTAGAGTTTAGCTTTTTGTTTAGCAACATGCTAACATTTTTGGTTGATTTAATTTACTGAGGAATCTTGTGCTAATTTGGAGTTCACCTTTTAATTTGTTAACGAGCTACATCTTTCGCTAATTTGGCCTATACTAATGGTAAAAGGTAAAAACATTTTTAAAAAATTTCAAATTTTGAGACACGCAAGTTTCTTTTTATATTTTCGCTTTTGTTCAGGCTAAAAATATTTCAAATATTTCAAATTTTAAAAAAAAATAAACAAAAAACAAAAATAAGGTCATGAATACAAATCCAAATTTCTTAAAGGCTAAAGTAAGACTATACAACTCCTTCTAGGTTTTGATCAGTGGAAAATGAGCCCAAATGGCTATTTTACTGTTAAAGGTTGCTCTAGGCAACCCGAAATGTTAAAACCACAAATATTGCTGCCTGATCATCGTAAGGCAAAGAAAAAAAGAGAACCTAGCATTTAATGAACACTACAGTACATATATTCACTCCCCTATATATAGAGGTTCAACTGTTCCGTTTACTGTGGCTTTGGTTTTACATTGTACTAAACTGGCATTGAAATCAGATTTCAAAGGAAAGGAGGCATCTATCTAAAGGTCCTGGTCTATAGCAACCATAATGTTTTTTGCATATTTGTGGTTGAGAAGTAAGTTCACCAATTTTAAATGTCCTACATCAAACTAAATGTCCAAATTTTCCTTAGCAACCAATGTTTTTCTGACCTTATCTTGGTAAAGTCAAACCAATGTCAAACTCTTTGTAGTACTTCATAAAAGTTTATAGACAAAAGTTGAAATGTGGCGAGATGTCAAACTTTGACAAGTTTTCATTTGCCCATCGTAGGTTCAGGTCATAGTCAAAGCATCTACAGTCTGTAGCAGTTGCTGCTCCACAAACTAGAGAAATGTTATATGAAGTAGAGATGCCTTTTTCAAATGCATTCATCCCCCCGAAACTGCAATACTTTCTATGGAAATGAATAGGAAATCAAAGTTCTGCCTTTAAACTTTCCTAAATCTCCAGCATTAAGTGCTGCTGTTGGGTATTGAAGAAGTGGCTACCCCCTGTGTGGGCGGTCAACACCATTCGATGCAGCTTACAGCATTTATCTGTGTTGTTTTCTGTTGTCTAAAGACTGCTCACGATGCACAGGCACAGAAATCACACACACAAATTGCACATTTTAACATTTCTGAAGAGTGAAGCCTGGTGGAGAATATCTTTAAGGTAATCCTCACAACGCATTTCTCATAAAATATGTAAATGTGCAGCTGATTAATTGAGTTTGTTGATGTGAGAATATGTCCGGCATTAATAGGGTCACCTCTGCGAGAAACTATCTAGCAGAGAGAAAACGGTGCATAAAGAGAATGGGTACACGTGCACGAGCCGGTATTCTGGCCTGGAACGCTCTTTCACACGTGTACAGTACAAACCCCAGCGGATAGCCACTCTCTGCATCTTTACCTAACAAACCTGACCACCTCCATCTTTCATGTTTATTTATACTCTGCGTGGAACAGGGCTGGAAAAGGTGGAGAAGTGCATTACTGCCTCTCGGGAGTTCCTGCAACCTCTGCCGTTAAACGGGAAAACACGGCGGACAGGAGGCATCCCATCAACACTTTCTGCCCCGCGCATTCATCTCCCTGATCTGCTGCTTTCAGGCGCAGGAACCGCAGACTGCTTCGAATTTTACTGCAAGGCTGATTTTTGAGCGGAGTGAAAATAATTTGCACTTTTTAGTGACACGGAATACTGAAGAAAAGAGAATCAAACATTCAGACATCAGGGGGTTATCTTTTGTAAAAGTAAACACGCAGTCTCTGCGGGGAGAAGCTCTGACCTCTAATGGTTCTCCCCAAAAAAGTTCTGCCCACCCACGGCTTCCTTCCTTACCCAGGATGACAGCAAAGCCCTGGAGTTGGAGGATGCGAGTGTTACATAACGCTCTGAGAGAAGATGCAGCAGAAAGTGGAAGGCAGCAGTCAGGGATCCAGAGTGAAAAATTCAGCCATGATGTAATACTTCCACGAGGTTACCATGGGAACCAGCAGGCACCTCTGCCTGGGTTTGGCATTGGGGGTAATATGAGAAGGACTGATATGGGGTGGTTTGTCGGAGTTTGTCTTTGGAGGTCAGGCTTGTGGATGGATGAGCTGTTCTGCTGGAGAAGCTCAGAGGAAGCCTCTCCATCATGGTTTACAGCTGCTTTGCTGCTGCACACTATGGAGGAGTGGAAGGGGACGGATCTCTGATCTATAAAGGTGGTCTCAGTCAAAGTGATGGTCCATAACAAGGAGTAGAAATGTTCATATTTATGCGCTAGAGTCCCGAAGTTTACTTGACTTGTTAGGACATTCTCTACTATGGTTTTCTGAATAATTGTTCTTATCTTGTGCTAATATACTAGATTCCTCCAATGTGTCATGAATCTAAATAAGCTTCACCCACCGGTCATTTCTGTAGATACCAGAGCTGGGTTAATAAAAATGGATTAATTAGTTTGAATCGAACTAAGGTTAATAGATCAATACAAGTAAAGATTGATCTAATACATAATGTTAAAGTCCGGTAGCTTGATGCTAACATATAATAGGATTTCCAATACGACGGTTAGTGCTAATACTTAGCCGACCTAAACATACATTGCTGACTAAATGAACATCTTCATAAACTCACAGACATAAATTTTCCAAACTCTTTTAAGGAAATATTTTTTTAAATTTACCATTTGTGGTCTAATGTAACATTTTTTGCTCTTACTTTCTTCTTCTTTTGGAATAAGATGTAATACCAAAGTGGACCGCCACCTGGTGGCCAAACTGAAACACCCTCCAGGGGAGGCTGAACAATTGTTGGAGCTTCTCCGTTTGAGAATCCATGTAACACTGTATGCTAATAACAATCTGATTATTATTCGACCAATACATTTTACAGCATGTGAACTGTATCAGATTAATATAAAAATCTTCAATGCATATATAGATTATTAATGTATTTCTAAAAAAATATGTGTCTAAATGTGTACACTCAAAATTGAATTGAACCAAATTGAAGTGAATGGATCGAAAGAATTGAAGAAAAATATATATATTATTGTAAAAATATTTTCTCTTATTCTGACTATTCTCTGAAAACTCTAGAGATGCTTGTGGGTGAAAATCTCAGTATCTCAGCAGTTTCTAAAATCCTCAGACCAGCTCATCTGGTACCAACAACCATGTCACGTTCAAAGTCACTTGAATCACCTTTCTTCTCCATTCTGATGCTCGGTTTGAACTGCAGAGGATCGTTTTAATCATGTCTACATGCATAAATACATTAACTTGCTGCCATGTGATTGGCTGATTAGACATTTGCGTTGACGAGCAGTTGGACAGGTGTGCCTAATAAAGTGTCCACTGAGTGTATTTATTATTATTATTTATGATTTGTCTCTCAAGATGAAATGTCCTGTTTTCTTCTTCCAAAATTGCGACTTAAATATATATTTTTTTCTCCTTTATTATGAATTTTTTGACTGCAGCGACTTGTACTCCACAAGGATTTCTAGTCTGAAAAAAAATAGATTTTGTCTTGAACAAAGGCTTAAGACCTCTTTGTGAGTAAAGTCTTCCTTTACATATCAATATTTATTTTGTCCACTAACTTCTATGAAACTATTGAAGCATTGCATCCAGAAAAAGTCAAACCCGCTGATCTTTATCGACGTTTTTGCTGCTCCAGTGATGAATGAGTCTCTGCTTTCATGCTCCACAGAGAGCTGTGAAAAACTATGGATTTGCTATACTTCTCCCTCCTGGTTTGTAATCAAACTACCATCAACTGAAGGCTATCCAGCCAATTATGACTACATTTATTCCCATCTCCTATTTCTGACTAATTATGCTCACAGGGAAATGTTTTTATCTTTTCTATGAGTGTGTTTGCTCGCTGTGAAAAACCCCCAGAATATTTCTTTTGAATGATACCAGGGTCATTTGCTTGATTGACAATCTCAAGCTGCGATTACGTACTGAAGAGGTGGAGAGGGCTGGCTAACTTCAGAGGAAGAAGCATCTTCAAAGAAATGATCTGCATGAAAGGTGAAAACTCCAGATCCCATCTGAGCTGTTCACGTCTGTGCATCCGTTTTTTTTCATTCATGTCGACATCCTTTGGAGGATCTGTAACCGTGGGAACGCATTCAGTCAGCGTCTGAACTCAAATCTCAGGATAACAGGAAAAATATGCCACAGCTGGCGAGTACACTTACTTTGCATCCAGTCAAAGGGAATAAGTTCAGGCAAGCGTGATGCAGCCGTCCTGAATAAAATAAAACGAGTTTTCTCCTGATTTAGATGAACTCTGACAACCCAGTTCTGGAGAATTACTATCAGACGTGAAGAGGAGTGCAGATTTTATCACAGACCTCTAAAGAAAATGGATTAAATGAACAAAAATAAGGAGATGGAAAAAAGCATCCAGCCTAACACAAAAACATGCAGGTTCAATGAAAAAAGAGAAAACGAATGCATGTAAATAATCAAGTAAACTAACAAAAACAAATTAGGTATTTAGCAAATATTTAAAATTTAATCTTTTGTCAGCTGATATAAGCTAATGTTAAAAGTTGAAACGCTCCATCAGCTTAAAAAAGTTCAAAACAGAAAAAACAAAATTTTTAGGGGAGGGGTGTCAAATTCACACAGGAGGCCAAAATCCAAAACACACCTTAGGTCGCAGGGCGAACAGGATAAAAAAATGTATTGAACACTCTCAAAATACATTTTCTAAACCTTAAAAATTATTCCAGAATAAATCAATTTAAACCTTAACATTTAACATTTTACTCTTCATAAAAATAGATTTTGCCAAAATTATACAAGTTAGAAATAAACACAAGAAAACATCGGGCCATTAATAGCAATAAAATAAAATTATCTGGAAGGCTGGATATAATTACCTTTTGACTTTGACACTTGTGATTTAGGGTATATACATACTGGACACAATCAGTTCGCTTAAAGTGAATCAGAGTTATTTCTCCTGATAATCCTGAACACATTTTCAGACTCAATACATCCAAGCAGACCCTGGTCCGGGACCAAGAACTGCTCTTGGACCATCTTTTGAGGTGGTCTCGGTTAGTTTCCAGTGGAACCGAGATCCGGTTCGCTTTGAGTTTCCTCAGTTTGAATAGGTTCTGTGCTCAGGGAGGAACAACTGGACCAAAAGGGTCACCATGTGACTTTATGTGACGTACAGAGTAGGAGCGTAGCAACCATGAGCTAAGAACACAGGAAATCATTAAAATGTGGTTGAAAACAACTTATGATGTGATACATCTCACACTGTATTCCCGACAATCTATATGTCTGTAATTATTTCATTGCAATTAAAGCAATAAGTTGACACCACTATAGACTGTTTTAACACTAGATCAGCTAAAGATGACATCAAAGTAGAAGCTTACTAAAGCTGAACAATTCAAAATGAGATTTTGTTTGGTTGAGATTGCTAGACTTGTCATCAAGTCTGGAAAAACTTAATAATTTAGGAAAACCCCAAGTGGGATTTGACAGAATTAAATCAGAAGAGCGGATTAAAGTAAAAGATTAATTCACTTTATCTGAGCTAAATGGTTCTCAATACGCCGACCATTTTTAAGGGTTTCTTGTTGCACGTAGAATGCTCTCAGCCCCTCACACTTAGATTCACCCTCGTGGTCATGCTGTGTGCACTCCAAGCACACGTGGAGGGCTGCAGGCTTCTTCTGCACATGCTCAGTGTGCGACGATGATACTGGGCGACACATCGCATGTCGGGAGCGTCGTCACCGTGCCGAGCAACGTGTGACATTTAAGGACTCTTGCTCTTTTTTTTCCTGTCCTTCCCTGCAGTTTTGCAGCATGTGAACGCGCACGTGACCACTCGTGGAAGGAGACCTTTTCCTCTCGTGACGGGAACCGCGAGAGGATCTGGTCAGCCCTGAAGAGGGGGTGGTCAGGTGAGGTCACAAGATCAGTCTTGTTCATTTTAAATTTACGTGGCCAAAAAATCTCTTTGATTAGATGACGATTAAACCATAAAGTTCAGGTTTACGTTGTGACTGCAGGTAAAGCTGCACACCTGTGTGGTTGAAGGAAAAGTCTCGTTTATGTCCAGATCTGCTCTAATTACAAACAGTGACCGAAAGAGAGAAAGCTGCAGAAAAATAAAGAATTCACTGCATTAAATAAAGTAAATTATGTCTAAGTTACTATTTGGCAGAGTTTAAATTCGAAAGGAAAATAAGTTTTTATCAAATCTTTTATTAAAAAGTCTTCATCAGGTTTAACAAATGATGAATCCCAATTATATTTAAACCTTTTCTGCACAAAAAATGCTTTAAAATATAAAGTTTCATTGTCTGAAAAAGTGAACTTCATCTCAAACAAATATCCTAAACTTTCCCAGTAAACTTTCACCAAACTATATGAAGGATGATGCAAAATCGAGACATTTTAGGAAAATGTCATAGAATAACATAGATGACATCTGTCCTTGAAAGCTGTTTCCATGGTTACAATGCATAAAATGTAAGAAGTGAAATAAATTGATTTAGAGTGAGCTGCTGATTTTAGGGACAAAAATATTTACTTTTGTGTGCAAACTGGTAAAGGGGGAAATAATTGAATGTTACTCAGTCTGCTAAAAAAGTATAAAATAGCAACAAAAAAAGTTGGACAATGCCACTCTTTTGGTCTATTGTAAATGTGTTCAGAGCGATTTTTTTACATTTTAAATATGTCGTTTTAAGACAAAATTTAAAAAAATTGTGTTTTCTGGGACATAATTTCTGCGATGCAGCAGGAGTTCATTAGAAATTCGCCTTCAAGTTGTTGGCACAGAACAACCCCACCCCCCCTTCCCATCATTTATAACTGAAAGCTCTCTGTTTACATGCTTTCCCCGCTAGTTCACAATGACTAAATGCAATTTTAATCTTCATTTCCTTTATGTATGTCCTCCATCATGAGACAAATTCTGCAAGAACATGTTTAAAAACACCAAAAACACGACTTTCATCAGAGTGGGTCTTAAGTATTAAATGCAAGAAAATCAGTTTCCCAAATCTTAACATTTCCTTTATTGTAAAGTATGATGAAATCTACTAGAAACTCTGCATAATTTAGCCGTCAGCTTTCACCTCCACCAATTTTTCCAAACTCATATTTTTAGAGTTTACATTTGCAGAACAAACAAAAAAGTTGGTTAAAGTTCTCGTTTTTAAGTGGCGACGTCACTAAAGGATTTTCCATGGTTTTCATGAAATAAAAAAAACTACACCATGTGTGGAAACTAGGGATGTAACAATTCAGTCAAGCCACGATTCAATTATATTTGCAGTTTTAAAGTCACAATTTAGATTTTTTTTTTAACCAACACAATGAATTAAAGGTATTTTAAGGCCATATATTTTCTTTTTGCCCCCTTACATCACACTGTCTGTTTTCCTAAAAACAGAAAAGATTCAATACAAATAAACAATTATACAAAATATTGAAATAATCACAAATCTTTTCATACTTGGGTCATGTTGTGTGGACCGCTCCGTACCCAGGCCCGTCCGGTGATTTCGCCTTGATTAAGCCTTGAAAATCTCTCGTCTACTCAGCAGGTTCTATGCATACATGTTCCATGCACGTTGTGTTCGCGATATTTTCAAGTTCCCTCCGCACAAAAGCGTATGCTTTTGTCAACGCAAAGCGGACGGGTCCTTATCGTGCAAAGTATGCCATGAAAGCATACAGGACAGAACGCCCAGAACGCAAAGGTTCTCCACAAATTTGTCCTACATGGCTTTCCATACAGCTTTCCATACCAATCAGCACAAATGACTGTTGAAGCGCAGCTTGCAGAGAGAGATAAAGAGAGTTGAAAAAAAGGAGCACGGCTCCCGAGTCGGGAAGAAGTCAAAAGGGAAACAGAGGTGAAGATGCATCGTCACCCATGATGACTGTTGCCACGGGAGAATGGTCAAAGATGCGATGAAAATGTAACGTTGCAGAGCGAGAAATAGATCTCGGCTTAGCTTGAAATTGCACTGATAGTTCCAATCGCGAAATCCTGGAGGGTCTGACTTATGTGAAACTTTTAAATTCGAAGGAGCTGCGCAAATTTCCCAGAAGGGGAGTGCGGATGAAGAGCACGGAGCCAGTCTGCTACGCACACACTTACAGCATAACTGCATGAAGAAATGTGATCTGCTCTGCATTTTTCTAAATTTAGTCCCAGGCCGAAACAATAAGTTGATGAGTTTGAATTGTTATTTTACTGATTCATGAAGAATCGTTACATCCTTGGATCAGATGGAATAAAGAATTGTTTCTCAAGCGTTATCAAGGGTTTTTATTCAACAGAGTAAAAGAAAAGAGATACACGCTGCAAAGATGAGCAGAGAGGAGTTGTTAGGAGGTGCCATCACTTTTTATACAGCAATAAACTCCAATCAGGAACTTAAGATTGTGACGTAAGGTTTCATATCTAAAAATGGACATGATGTTCTAACGAAATCAAAATGTTTTAAAATCATGATCAGAATGTCCTGTAGGAAACAAATAAATCTTATAGGTGGTTTCTGACTGTTTACAATGGTTGCTCGTTAAAGGTCAAGGATGAAAACGAAAAATGAAATCAATCATTTCCATCACAACCAAATTCCAAAGATGAACACCAGTGTGTTAAATTATGTGAATGTGTTGATGGTATGAGTGTGAAAAACACACATTTGTTTGCAAACACAAAAAAGTTTTTCAGATTCTGGCATACCGACATTCTCTTTAGAGGATCTTGAATCAAATGATGATTTCTGGACATACAAAAATTCTTGTAGATACATGAGACGTTCCTTCTTTGTTGGGCTTTTGTTCACAGCTGCCACGTCTGTGCCGTTTTCCAACGCCACAGAAGTTTTATGGTTCTAAACCGTGACGCAGCGAGAACATCCTGTGCCGCTTTCGGTTTCTGCGGCAACAGGCTCCGTTGTCACACCGCATCTCCCCAGCGGAGCGACAAGACGAAACGGTGCATCGCAACTCGTGTGAATAAGTTTCGTTATGACCCCGGCGCCTTCAGTGCACCGACTCTGACTCACGCGTTGCTACGGCAACAGAGGCAGCGCTGCTCCTGCTGGAAGCCGCACGGGCTCAGTCAATTGAAGCCGAGCACAAAGCTCCTCGTGACTCACGCCTTTCCTTTGGAGGAACGGCTGCTGCAGTCGGATCAGATGAATGAGAGGAATGATTAAATCCATGAAGCTGCATGAAGCGAGAACGCCGACGATGATCTCTCATCTGAGACGATGAATCATCAGTGAGTTCTGGCTTTGGAAATGTGCTTCAGAGAAGTCACAGTTACCTCATCGGAGTACGAATAATGACAGAATTTTAACGGCAGACTGTGTGATGGAAGCAGAACCCTACAGCAACAGAAGTCCTGCTGTCATCCTGGAGTGGAAACTCCCGTCACGTCTGCAGCGGGATGCTCAGGGGTCGGACAGTCATTGTGATTACTGTATCCACAGCAGATCGATTCCAGTGAGGAAAAACTTTGACATCTAGATTTAGAGACACCAAAAACAGCAGCAAAGATCTATGCTCAAAAGCTGAAACTATCTGCAGGAAAAAAGTTTTCTTCAAAGGAAACATATCATTTGTTTTTCAAACAAAACATTTGTTCTTTTATTTCTATATTTGACCGTTTCTGGGCTGTTCTAGCTCAATAACATGAGATCTTAAAGTTTATTTATAAGTAGCACTGAGCTCAAGGTTGCATGGTGGTGTAGTGGTCAGCACTCTCACCACTGCAAAAAGACACTAGTTTGAATCCCGGATAAGTCCTTTCTGTGTGGAGTTTGCATGTTCTTTTTATTTTTATTTTTATAGTTTTACATTAAAAAAAGTCCATCTTTGGTTCCGTTTAAATCCTGGGTTATGTAAAAACTCTTCATCATAACGAAACAAAGTTGGTTTTACACACAAAAATTTGACAAATGTACATATCTGTAATCATGTTGAGTGGTAAATCAAATCAATTTGGTATTTAGGCAGTGAGTGCTGCTTACAATCTGCTTACTAACAGATTTATGGGGAGTTAGACAGCCTTCTTAGAACAGTTTATCAGTAGAAAACTTTGGGTCCCTTTAGACTAGCCTACAGGTGAATATGAGCCGTATTGCTTGCAAAAAATGGGCAAACCTGGTGGTCAGCCAAAATGTTCATGCAGTTATTCTACAGGAATGCTGTAGGCATAAGGTCATAGAGAACACTTAAACAACACGAAAGGGTGAAGTAAGTAGCTCTGTTTCCATTGACGATGAAATTGTGGAAAATGGATTTGCGATTATAAATTTGCCAAATGAAAACACATCATTTAAAAAAAATCTCTTCTTCAGTCGTGCTAGTTCTGCTAGTTCTTGCTGCTCCATGGTCTGAATAAGATGCTGACGTCTTCTTTGATAGCTTATGATGAACGTTAGATATTTGAATGTGTCTGCTGTAAATCAAAGTATTGTTCACATCAGTGACCATGTTTTTGAATGGATTATTCTGTGGGTTTATTCGCATTGTTATGATTTAATGGAAACCTCGTAATTGTGAAATTATGTTTTTTTTTTACATTTATAGAATATTAATTAAGTTTTGCACATATGTGTAATGGAAACGCAGCTAATGAGATGCATTTTTTATCGTTTTAAACTTTTTTTTGCAACTTCTACACAAGGCAATCAATGTATGAAGAATGCATGTCGATTTCAAAAGGCTGTGGTGTCTAACCAATAACCATGAACTCCAATAACTCCAAATTTGCCTAAAGAACTTAAAAAAAGTCAATTTTTTTCCAAAACAACTAAACTCCAAATTAGGCTAAAAAACTAGAAAAATGTAAAAATCAGCCAAAAACAGCTAGCATATTGCTAAATTATAAGTTAATTTCCAAATTACTGTAAAAACCCAGTAGTTACTGAAAATGTTAAAGTTTGAATGGTGTCTCTAGCTGAAAGTATGTAGAAAAGTTCACAAGTTTCAAAGTGCACACAAAGTTTTTGAAGAATTTTTCTCATTTACTTCCTATGGGTCATATTTTGCTCAGTATTTAAAAATTATAAGGTTTATAAATACCAAACGTACAAACAGTAATGTCCTGAACGAGCTGAACGTTTTAATACCAAGATCGCAAAAATTGCTGAAAGTGTGATTGAGTTTTTACATGCCAAAAAACGTACAGAAAGAAGCAGGGGGATCGCTATTGAGTGAATGCTGTAATAAAACATCATTTGATAAAGATTACCGATCAGGGGCAATGTTTGTAGAGTATAAAATATGAATGGTAGTTCTTTTGTTTAGTAGGAACAGCAAACTCTTTTCTGTTTCACAAAGACACCTCCAGAATACTGTTAAAGTCATATTTAAGCATTTTTATGGTACATTTAAAGTCCCATTGGAACATAATAGTCCATAACAACCATATACTTTTTTTCATTCCTGGGGGAGATGAAGATGTGTGCCAACTCTCATGTCCCTGCAACAAAGTAAAAAAAAAATGTCCTTAGCAACCAAAGAACTTCCTCTTTGCTTTGATTTTAGATTACATTAATGTAGTTTTGATCAGGCAAAAAATTATGGTCAGTTTATTCTAAAAAATAAAAAGTAAAAAAATAAAAAGTAAAAGCTATTTTATGATTTAGTTTGATTAATAGTTTAGGTTGTCATGGTCACAGAGAACACTTTTTCAGAAATGACAGTAAAGAAGTGAAGTAAGACGCCTTGCTTCTTACGCTCACAGCAGAAGCAGGTGTTTTTGTGGCATGGCGAGGGTTAAGGATCTGCGAGTGTTTGATGTTCTTTGTGGCTGAGAGCATTTTGCCGTTTCTGAGGATAAACTCTTCAAACAAAGATGCCGAGCAGCTGGAGGCTTTGATGATGACTGGTTCCTCCAATGCAGATCGGGGGGACACAGATCTACGACAGATCACCTTCATCTCAGCAGGAAGCATGAAGATGAGCGGCTGATCTGATCATAGCTGAATCCAACTGTACACATAATGTAGACCTGGACTTATGAAAGATGAACCTTCTTCACAACATTCTCTTTAGAGACATGGAAACGTTTGGAGGATTTACTATCAGATCACTTTACTGATCTTAAATCAGATTGTTTTGGTTTTAATCTGGTAACACCAGCAACTGAATAGAGCACATTTTAGATATTTTCTCTACTTTTTTTCCACTTCTACTGACTTCTATCAAAAATATATATGAAATTGTTGAACTAAACTTAGTTTATGACTAAAAAAAACATAAAAACTTACAAAAGTTTAGATTCACCTTCTTGGTTTCCTTGGAGATAGCACTAAGTGGGGCAATTTCAAAATAAAGTGGCATGAATATCAGATGGAGCTTCATTCACTTTTCATCTCCTGTCACCTAAAGTTAAATTGTGCTGCGATTAAAAATGGAATGGCAATGAAATCTGCCAACAACTATCAAGCAATTTAGATTTTTCTTTTCAAACTAAAAGCACCTAAAAAGGTCAGAGAACTTTGGAGTTTAAAACAGTATATATATATATATATTTTTTTTTTTCAAATTTACAATTTTAGTTTTTCAAATATAGTTTTTAATTCACTTTAAGCTGATCCTAATTTGATCACATACATTCATCAGTAATTCTCCTCTCAGTTGTGTCTGTTGGTTTGAAGCAGAGTTCCTTAAACTACGGCCCGCGGGCCAGATCCGGCCCTCCTCCACGTTTGGCCCGGCCCCTGAAAATGTATTGGCTAAATTAGAAAATTTTCCTTTTTTTTTTTTTTAGGCTAATTTGGCATTTGGGTAATATTTCTGCAACATGCTAGCTGTTTAGGCTAATTTAGGCTTTTTTGAGTTTTTTAGGCTAATTTGGAGATTAGCTAATGTTTTACTTTATGCTAGCCGTTTTGGCTAAACTACACTTTTTTTTCCAGTTTTTTAGGCTATTTTGAAATTTGTCCAATATTTCAGCTACAAGCTAGCTGTTTTGGATAATCTAGGTTTTTTCAGTTTTGTAGGCTAATTTGGAGTTTAGCTAATGTTTTAGCTTTATGTTAGCTGGTCTGGATGATTTAGGCTTTTTCTCAATTTTTAGGCCATTATGAAGTTTAACTAATATTTCAGCTACATGCTAGCTGTTTTGGCTAATCTAGACTTTTTTCAGCTTCGTGGGCTAATTTGGAGTTTGGCTAATATTTTACTTTTATGCTAGCTGGTTTGGCTAATTTAGGGTTTTTCTCAATTTTTTAGGCCATTTTGAAGTTTAGCTAATATTTCTGATACATGTTAGCTGTTTTGGCTAATTTAGAAATTTTTGATTTTTTTTTCAGCTAATTTGGCACTTTGCTAATATATTTAGCTAGCTATCAGCTTCAGCGTTTTCAACTATCAAATCTAGCATTTTCAGCGATCAGCTTCAGTATTTTTAGATATCAATTTAAGCATCTTCAGATATTGATCTATCACAGGTAATGCTATATAGCTAGTTTTTAAAAATGTTTTAGTATTATTTTTCTATGAAGATTGTAGAAATGAATTATTTTAAATTTGCCTATATGTGGCTTTCTGGAAAACCGTAAATGTTTACGTTTAGGCTTCGATACTTTTTCTGTTAGCCTACAAACCCACCCGGCCCCCCATCAGAGAAGAAAACAGTTATGTGGCCCTCACGAGAAAAATTTTTGGGGACCCCTGATGTAAAGCAACCCCCTTTCGCATAACCATTGCCGTTTCTCTCTTCTCTGTTTACACTCTCTCCCACTAGCTTACAGCCCCCACACCCCCATCCTAACATTACTGGTGCAACAAAAATGGCAAGCAAAATTGCAGTGATTCAGCTGTACAGTTTTGATTCAAATGCCAGCTCTGAGGAGGAAAATGAAGGATCTATTTGTCTAAAAATGGACACATCGGAATGGGATGTGTGGCCCGCCCAGTGTATATTCTACATAACAAATAAAATAAAACAGCTTTTTTCATTTGGTCCTGATTTATAACAACCCAAAAGAAATACTCAGAAAACTTTTGAGCTTAATTTTCTTTATAAATGTCCTTCTTTATCAGAAAAATGCCACAAGGACATAAACACATAAAAACAACAACCCAATTTTCATCAAAATGGGACAAACTGTCCAAACGCTCACACCTGAGTGAAGGCAATCCTCCTGAAAGTGATTTAAGTGAACATGCGTCATGTTCTCACATGCTCTCTGAGGAAATTTCAGCAGAGAAGCAGGATGTTAGAAGCTCTCAGGAAAAAGCCTGAACCTCGCTCAGCAGTCAGATGAATCTTTAAAAGGTGAGTTGAGCCACTTTTGCTCCTGGCAAACAAGCTGAGGTCCACAGTTCAAGAGAAAAACTGGGAAGTGTTACTTCCATATGTGCAGGAAGATAGGGAAGGCGGAGAGCGGTGTGCGATAAATGTTGGATTGATGTTGTACAGCAAGTACACAGGAGCTACGAGGTGGGACGTGCGGAGCAGCAGCAGGAGCTGATGTAGAGGACTCTCCGCGCCTAATTGCTGTGATGGATCGGGTCTTATTCCCCTGAGCGTGGAGCTTCTGTGTTAACAAGAACAGATGATTCTGCTGATCTGCAGGTTAAACCTCCGGCGCAGCAGTTTTTAATCCTCCAAATAAACTTCACCAAAACTGGATAATTGAAAGTTTTAGTCACGCAATAACCACTTTGAAGAAACTTTTATAGCTTTATTTCTTTAGAGAAGGAGATTATGGGCTTGACCCTCGTGTCATGCCAACAGCTGACGGGAATTCTGCATCTTTAGTGCTCGACTATCTCCAGTGCTGCTGCAGGGTTATCTCCTCTGAAACAGGTAGAACACTAAAACGCTTCCACTAGGATTGAAGCTGAAAAGACAAACAACAGCTATAGGAAGACAGATGAACACTGATAAAATTCCTAAGCAACTAATCTTAAATTAGCTAGAAATGCTATATGTATAAAAATCAATACTATTTAAAAAATGTAATGATGTGCTTAATTCAACTATAGAAATAAAAAGAAACTAGAAGTAAGGTTAAAAGCTAAAAAGACTAAATTGCTGTGTAAGTAGCAAGAAAACAACCTCTATATGCTAAAATATGCTAAAATAAAATGCTAAAAATACTAAAATATAATAGAAATCTTAGGATTTGTGTAAAATGCATGAAAGGAAGTTAAAAATAGCTGAACAATGGCAACAATTGCCCCGAATTTTGACCAAAATATATATCCTGACAAACTTCTGGTAACTTTGCTGTAGTTCCATAGTGCAGAAGCGATGCAGAAAATCCTGAATGAATCTGAAAAGCTTTGGATAAATGGTGAAATGCAAATGTATCTGGAAAAAGTGGGAAAAAAATATATATATATATATATATTTTATTTTATTTTTTTTAAATAAACCAATGATTAAATCATACACAAAATATAAAACCAGCGTAGCATAGCATAATATGTGATGCTGCTAATCCTAGACTAACTCCTTTGCAGGCTAAAACTGCTCAATGAAATCTTAAATATGTTTTCCCATCAACACTTTGTTCATACAGAGAGCCCAAGCTAACATTAGCATCGCAAAAAAAAACTGCGAGCAGCATCGAAGCTATCCAGTCACATGGCAGCTCAGACGAGGCAAATGAAGACGTTGATGGATCTATTTGTCTGCAAGTGGATACATCAGAACTGTGGCGGAAAAGGGAGACTTTAGCCCGACTAACTGCATCATAAACCTGAAATTGATCAAATAGCAGGTTTTTGTCTGCTACTGATTCATTACGATTTGAAAAAATAAATACTCAGAAATTAAGTTTAAATCTTAATTTCTATTCTTTATGTTCTCCATCATGAGAAAAATGCAACAATATGTCAAAAACACCACTAATTTTTTACTTTTTTTCTATAAAAAATGAGAAGAAATAAAATCCTAAAATTGCTTAAATAAGAGGAATTTTTTAATTTTGAGTATTTTTAAATAGAGTGCACATTGAACCTTTTCAATATTTAAATATAATTACATGCATCAATTGTATAAACTTGGTTTACAATTTTTACAGGGGCATCTACCGACATATCTACAGGATAATCTGACTTTTACATAGTCAGATTTTCTGAACTTTTCTTTAATTATCTCTTTTATGATAAAACTCTAAGGTGTTTCAGAACTGAAAATCTACACTAACTGATTCTGCTCATGATGTGTCACATGGATTTAGACTGTTGAGTCGTAAAGGCGGCGGCGACGGTGGCCTGCTGAGAACGTAAACTGGAAGCCTGGATCTGGGTTTTACATGTGACGAGTGTGGGTTGTTCCAGAGCGGTCCCTTTCTTTCAGCTCTCATTAATTTATCAGCGGTGTTTCAGTTGTACATATTTGGAAAAAAAAACTCTGAGGATGCCCACGTGAAGCACACCCTCTGGCCGTCGCCCCCACATTAATCAATACCGCTCTGAAAGTTTTAGCCTTACGCACCACTTCTCAACCAGGGAAGCCCTGATTAAGTCACTGCTTTCCTGCACTGAGGCTGAGCGGAGAAGACTTTTAATTGCGGAGGAGGACAGCCCCCAGGGAAAGACCCCCGGAGAGGGCAGACACGTGTGAGGGGGAACCCAGACGCAACACACAGCTGACGTTTGTGCACACGGAGCATCTCGGCGGGGCGACGTGGGCCGCTGTGCATGCAAATGTGCTGCAAACATCGCTGAATACGTGGATGACAGATGCAGGAGAACAAGTGTGTGGGAAGGTTCACAAGCTCGTGTTAAAGAGAGACGAACAACAGATTTCAGTGAGAATTCATTGTTATGGCCTAAGGTTGACTATGTTTACAAACCCACCATGTTCAGAATGAAGAGGATATTCAGGATAATGTTTTTAATGACTCGTGTCTATGGGTTGCAGCTGTCAATAAAGAAGACAAACACAACTTTAATGCAGAAAACTGTCAAAGCCACAGAGTTTCATAAACTATGCAAAATGATGTTTCTACTATAGCATTTAAATTAAAACAAACAATTCAATTTATTTACAAGAGGAGCTTTGGAGCTGAGGCCCAATCCAAATTCTTCCTTTCTCCTCACTCCTCCATTTCTAGAGCTATGGTTGTCCGAAATACTTTTTTTTAAAAAGGCCAACCCTCCAAGCGGAGACATAGACCCCTCCGTCTCAAAGGGGTTCTGTATCGCACTTGTGGCGCTTTTCTTCACGTGGGTGTGCTCGGAAGCACGTAATTTTACAATTAAATGCAAGTAATGACTTTTTGATTCCGTGTGACCTTTTTAAAGTTATAAAACCGCTGTTGTTATGTACATTTGAGCGCTGTAAGCTTCGCTCTAACGGAGCTGACCGGCGATTATTGGTGAGGTCATCAAATGGAAGTAACAATCAAAAATCGGAGACACAATTTTTCCATAACCCTCTGTTTGGAGGGCTAAATGAAGGGGTAGGGAGAAGGGAAGAATTTGGAATAGGCCTTAGACTACGGTCAAATACCACAAAAGAAAAAAAAAAAGTGCAAATTTGGAAGGTGGATGGTGGCTAAGCCGCAGCATTTGTAATAAGGAGGAAGCAGTTGCATTTTTACACGCCACGCAGTGGCTGCAAAGGTTTTATGGACAATTCTTTGACATCAATCAGTGATCACCCAGGCACATTTGGAGGTCTCGCTGTGGCAGTCCAGTAACAGGCGGGTGGCAGGAAGGCAACAGTGCAATAATTGACTGAGAGGAGGGTCTTCAAGGTCCCCAAAATTGTTTGATGATTGGCCGATTTCAGACTGCCACCTTTAAGTCTCCCCCCGGTTGCCGTCCTACTGCCACCATCCAATTGTTAGAAATCGGGCACTCGCCAAGGACTGTTGACATGGGCCCCCCGGGTCCAAATAGGGAGATGACATTGATGCTGCACAAAACTAATCAAGAAAAACTCAGAAATCTACATATTGACCAAATGCGGTTGATATTGAAAAAAGTACGAAGACAGAACATTGTTCTGTCTTGGAAGCCATGTTATCTTAAAAATGTGTAAATTTGTAAAGTGATAAGATTATAATGTGTGCTCATAATGAGAGTTGCAATTGACCAGAGGTGCAGAATGGCTCGCTTTTTATGTCGCCCCGGGCTATCGGTGGCCCTTAATATGGACAGCCACTGACTGCAGGCAATTACACATCGTCCAGTAAATTTTCTTTATTGTAAAAAAAAGTGGGTTTTTTTAGGACTTACACAAGAAGATGGCATCATCTAACATCCATGTTAATTTTTCTTTATAACTAATCAATGTTACCTGATATCTGAAATGGTTTTGATATATCTGTACTTTGTCCCTTTCCATTGCACTGTTACTTAAAATGAATTAATCAAATCAGAATGTTGTGAATAAAATTAGCATCTCCTTCCACTCTTAATTTTAATTCTTTATAAAAAACAATCAGATGGCCGTCCTTTAGTTATAGTGCATTTTTCAAGATATGTTTTGGGATGACACTGGAGTTTAGGTGGGCGCAAACCATACAAATCTTAAACTTGACCCTCAAACTGTTCATCAGATTAACACTCAGGCATCAAAATCGATGACTCATCTCCTAACATGGTGTCACCATGGAAACAGTTAGAATATATGGAATGAGAAAAGTCATTAAAAGAAATGAAACAGGTTTGACAATGTCGTAAAACAACTTTTAAAGAAATGTGACCTATGACCTTTTTTTTAAAGGGCGCAACCTTAAATCAAAGTGAAACATCAAAGCAAAGAACTCTAGCAGACTTGATTCACCAAATACTTTGATAAACTATAAATTAGAATAAAAAGTTATAGATAACTTTATCACTTTATCAATCCAAAAATGGCGACAAAGACACCTTTCAACAAACACCAACAAATCCCATCAATCCTGTTCCGGAAAAGACAAACTACTTCAAAGTGGACCATTGACTTCCAGAAGTCTTTCCAAGAATATGATGGGTTCCCTCATGTAAGCTGCTAAACTGAGCTGTGAAGTTAAGGTCAACAGTAACACTGGTTGCTAATGAAAATTTGAAAAATTACTTTAACATAGAAAGTTAAAAACAACTACAATTATATAGCTCACCAAGACCTTAAAAAACTCTACGGCTGCTATGGACCATCACTTTCAAGAAGGTTGTTAATTTAAGAATCAAAATTTGACTCTTGGGCCGTTCTTGTATTATGTGCATCAGAAAACATGTCTGTCATTCTCAATCAGAAGCAGTGAAGATTACAGGCAACTTGCAAGTTTGTTTAGACATTTTTTACTATTTTTTAAACAAAATTCAAAGGGGGTTTAGCTTATTGGAACAGATGGCTGACGAGTCATCATACTCAAGGTTTCACAAACACACAGCAGGAAACCATTTGGAGTTATTTGTAAGCCTGCAGAAGAACAAAGAAAATAATCAGAGGCGGCAAAGAGCCTGAAACCATTACTACCGGCTGCTGGCAGACAAACAAAGAGATAAATGAGAGGAGGAGGTGATGAACAAGTGTCTGAAATCAATAGACGCAACGGGAGCTTCGCAATTTTAATCACAGAGGGTTTTGATGGCTGAGAGGAAGAGACGAGTCAACGACGAGCTTCTAGTTGTTTCATCTCTTGGTCAGAGGGCCTCTGATTTCAGGAGAGCTCCACCCAGATGTTTCCTCATCAATCCGCCCCGATCTGCGCTTGAAGTCTATTAATGAACAGATAATTAAAATCTTGCTCCTCACAGTATTCACTGAGATTCCCTCTTAGTCTCTAGTGATAAGTTTCTTCTCAATGTAAAAAACACAAATTAGGATTTAAGAATGTAATCCTCCAGCTTTAAATCTTAAAGGTAACAGGAGAAATGAAGAAACTTTATGATCCTTCCCTAATTATCAAATTGGAGAACTCTCAATAAGGGTGAAAATCACAAAAACTGATGTAAACACGCTAAATTAACCACAATAAAAAAAATCTTGATAATCATGAAGGAGTACGTTGAACAATCTCATCATGTATCTGGTCCTATCCGGCCCTCCAGATCATTTGATATTATTGTTATTACCCAGCCAGCAAGGCCAAGTGGACCCCATGGTTCAACCCTTGTGCTAACCAAGGCATGTTTACATTAAAAGTGGGGTCATCTGGGCCAGAAGGGGAGGGGATCACACACCAATATAAGGGTGGAGTCAGCTGGACCCCATAAGAGATCACGATGGTTAAAAGTAGACAGAAAAAGTGGACCCCGATTGGGTTTGTCCTCAGTTTCCGTGGTGGCCCCACCTGTATTTGGAGCTGCAGTTCATGACGTGGGACTTCTGAAATGACGTGGGACTTCAATCACAAAAATTCAAATGCAATACCTCGATTCAACCAGCAGGGGCAGCACACAGACAGTTTTTGACTATATTTTCAAGAATAAAACAAGTTTATCTTAATTCGTTAAAAACTTGGCAATGACCAACAGACAGCACTTTTAAAGCCCCATTTATAGAGATCAACAGCCAAAAAAAGTTGATTTAAGGTTTGGTTACACTTTAAGTGGGCACTCAGTGGGCTGGCTCCTTACGATAGCCAGTCGCCTGGTGGACAGCGTGGCTCCACTGCCCAGAGGTTCCCAGGGCTAGCAGGGTTGCCGCTCAGGCCGGCCCCTGGGCAGCGGAGCCAATGTGGGCAAAGACAGGTTTCTGCCCACTTTTAAACCTTAAGGGGCCAACTTGGCCTTGCTGACTGGGTAGTGGCCTGGTGCAGTCTCGCATTAGTAACTAAAATAACTAAGGGCAAAACAGAGTAAAACAGCCAGACAACAAAACAGATAGACAAAAACCTACACTTAAATCCTAATACGCCCAGACAGGCAAAAGGAATGGTATCCCACAATTCCTTGTGCTGTGACTGCAGGCCCAATACCAATGTGTCAGTGACCATCCCGACAATATTAACAACAAATCAAATCAAATACAACTTTATTTTTTTAAAAATCCCATCATGCAGTGCATCAGCAGCCTTGCCAAACAAAAAAAAATTAAATCTGTTCTCTAATAAATAATTTGTAGCCTCAAACTTGTTGCATTTTGAGTGTTTCCTTAACAATTAGGGCGAAGGCTGCGAGGTGAAACAGCGCACGAGTGCTAATTTTCCTCTGTTTTTATTCATATTTATGTTAAAAAATAGTTTATAAAAATTTAGTTCTAGTGTGTTAAATAAATGTTTATCTTGTTCAGCCCACGACCTTAGGTGAGTTTTGGCTCCCTGTGCGATTGAGTTTGACACCCGTGCTCTAACCCTAAAGCGTGTGCAAACCAGGGACAAATCAAGTTATCAGGTTTATGGGTCGCATAAGTTTGAACAGATTGTTTCCTTTGATAATTGTAGTTTTTTTCCTTTATTTTTGCAGGGGAAATCCATTGAGAGCAGACTCTCTTTTCAAGGACGTCCTGTTCACACTCAATTTTTACATTTTGGAACAGCTTTGGCCGCTCTACTTAATTATTTTAGATGTTTAAGGCTGTGAAACCCCTCAGTAGACACTTTATACACTTTTTCCTCAGACATACATGAATATTTTTACACTTTTCTCTTTTGTTTCAACTCTCAAAGTTTACATTTTTTTAGGAAAATACATCCAGTTCATAGAACAAAAAAGATCTGATCAGGATAAGAGATTTATGTACATCTGACAAGCTGAACACATTCTGTACAGGAGATACAGCATGGTGGACATTGACAACAGTCTACAGCTAATCAGGAAGCGGAACACAATGAGCTGCCAAATAAAAAAAAAATCACGCAAAATTGCACCAAAGACAATCTGCGAAACAGAGACAATGTGAAAGGAGAACTGTAATATAGCAAAGGGAACACTACATTATGAAAAAGACACCCCAAAATGTTCTTAATAAATAAAAACGTTTTATTATTTTTTACTAGATTGTACTTGTGTTGTGTATTTTTTCTCCACACTCATGAAGGAATGAACTTTCATTACTTACATCCGGTGGTCTGTTGCTGTTTGGTCTGTTTGAAATCACATCAGTCTTCACTTGCAAGTAAATTAAGGCTCATGTTTACCAGAAGACCTGAGTCATGTGGTTACATCTGAACCAGAGTACAGATGAGCTTTCATAGTTGCCAAATGAACCGGAGTACAGATGAGCTTTCATAGTTGCCAAATGAACCAGAGTACACAGATGATATTTCATAGTTGCCAAATGAACCAGAGTACAGATGAGCTTTCACAGTTACCAAATGAACTGGAGTACAGATGAGCTTTCATAGTTGCCAAATGAACCAGAGTACAGATGAGCTTTCATAGATGCCAAATAAAACCAGAGTATAGATGAGCTTTCATAGATGCCAAATAAACCACATGAACTTTCACCATTGCTAAACAAACCAAAGTACAGATGAGCTATCAATGCTGCCAAAAGAACTAGAGAACAGATGAGCTTTCACAGCTGCCAAATACAGACGAGATTTCACAGCTGCCAAATAAACCAGAGTACAGATCAGCTTTCACAGTTGCCACATGAACCAGAGTACACGTGAGCTTTCACAGCTGCCAAATGAACCAGAGTAAAGATGAGCTTTCACAGCTGCCAAAAGAACAAATGAGCTTTCACAGCAGCCAAATGAACCAGAGTGCACGTGAGCTTTCACAGTTGTTAAACAAACCAGAGTACAGATGAGCTTTCATAGTTGCCAAATGAACCAGAGTGCACTTGAGCTTTCACAGTTGCTAAACAAACCAGAGTACAGATGAGCTTTCATAGTTGCCAAATGAACCAGAGTGCACTTGAGCTTTCACAGATGCCAAATAAACCAGAGTAAAGATGAGCTTTCACTGCTGCCAAAAGAACCAGAGAAAAGATGAGCTTTCACAGCTGCCAAATACAAATGAGCTTTCACAACTCCCAAATTAACCAGAGTACAGACGAGCTTTCAGAGCTGCCAAATACAGATGAGCTTTCACAGGTGCCAAATGAACCAGAGTGCACGTGAGCTTTCACAGTTGCTAAACAAACCAGAGTACAGATGAGCTTTCATAGTTGCCAAATGAACCAGAGTGCACTTGAGCTTTCACAGCTGCCAAAAGAACCAGAGAAAAGATGAGCTTTCACAGCTGCCAAATACAGATGAGCTTTCACAGCTGCCAAAAGAACAAGAGAACAAATGAGCTTTCACAACTCCCAAATTAACCAGAGTACAGACGAGCTTTCACAGCTGCCAAATGAACCAGAGTCCAGATGAGCTTTCACAGCTGCCACATGAACCAGAGTACACATGAGCTTTCACAGTTCCCTAATGAACCAGACTTTGAGAAGAGACAAACAGGAGCACATCAAATGAACTTTGTACCAGTGTGAACTAAACTCTAACAAGAACAGATTCACTTACAAAACAAAATATTCTGTGTTTTTTCTTAATATGTATTTTGTTTTAGTCTAGAAAAGAATCTGCTGAAGTGGGACAGGACTTTGAGAATGTAGAGGTTATTTAGCAGAACCCTCTCTGTCCTCTGGAGGGGGCGGAGGGTTAAAGCCTTCGAGGTGTGCGCTTTTTAAATTTAGCAGCCAGAGGAGAAAGGAGCAACTCCTGCATAATCAGCAGGGGAAGAGGACGGGATGAACTCTGACCTGAGCTCCGTTTTTAGACTACAGCAGCGAACCTGCTGCAGCGCAGTAATGACACACATAAGGACCACGCTCAACACCAGGTATTTGCTGCAATGTCACCTTCCCGCGCTTCACCTGAGCGCGCCCAGTTTCATCCTTTCACTGAAGCGGGAGAAAGTGGCGAGAGTGACGGCGGGCGCCGCTCTGAAGGTTGAAAGTCAATTACAGGTGGTTTATCAGAGGCTTTTTAAAGACACTAAGCTGTTCTCATCAAACCATCTTGATGATGAAAATACAAAGGTTGTCATGGAAACTGTGGATAAAATCTTCAAAGTAACAAAAAAGGATGAACTGAAAGACGGTAGGAGCTAGTTTGACATAAGTGGGGAAGTTGAGAATGAAACTTAAAGTAAAAAAAATAAAATAAAAAAAAGCACAAATAAAAAAAGGCTGAGGCAGCCAGAACATCCCGGCCTGCTGCTACAGCATGCGCTCATGGGAAATAGCGTGACCTCACAATCTGGGTTACCCCACGTCAGGGAGAGAAATCAGGGGGAGCACAGAGGGAGGAGGACAGCACCATGTAGAGCGAGAATGATTGGTTTCCCACTTTTATCCTCCACTTTCTGTTCTGGAGCAAAGGCAGCGGCGGAGGGGGGGAGCGGGGGGGCTCTCAGGTGTCCTCTTTCTTTCATCCTGTCTTACCTGGAGTGGTGCAGTTCTTAGGTCCCTCTTCAATCTCCATTTGCTCCAGGCTGCTGTTGTCCGTTTCCTGCTGCAGCCTCCTTCCCACCCAGCGCTCCTGGCCCCCAGAGCTCCGGACCGGGACATCAGAACCTGGAAGAAGCCACAGCAGAAGTGACTGGGGAGAACGGGATTTGAGGTGATGAGGGACAGAAGAGACAAGCTTTTATCAAATGCTGCAACAGGAAGTTAAGGGGTTTGACTTCATAAAGAGGAAGGAGGCAAAAATACTTCAGGATGCTGCTTACAAATATCCCACTGCACAGAACAGGAAAGAACAGGATGTACTTTCTAAGGAGACTGGCCTCATTTATGATCTCTAAAAAAATGCAATGCAGATATTTTACATGTCTATGCTGGCCAGTGTTCTGTTCTACATTGTGGTCATGTAGGAGGGGCTTAAAAAAAGGAGGCTCACAGTTTGCCTCTTGACAACAGCATCCTCTACTTTTCTGTCACTACACATCAGTTGTTCCTAAGGGGTGGGAGCAGGTGGTTAATATTTTTTTAATGTTAATAATTTTTTGATTTAGAGTCCCACTCTAATAATTTTTTGATTTATTGTAAAAGTTTTCCCAGTGGTCTTTTAATTATGATTATGTAGTTTTCAGCTAAAATAAAAAAAAGTAGTTTCTAGTTTCTGCAGACCAGAAGAAGTTCATTAGAAATTTACCAATGAGTTGTGGGTGAGATTGGTGGCATGGAGCAAACCCGCCCCCCTTTTCCATCACCCATAACTGAAAGCACTCTGTTTATACGCTCTCTGGCTGGCCTTAAAACACACAAAAAAATAAATAAATAAATAATACACAGATTTGAACTAGATGCCAGTTTGGATGAAAACAAAGACGTACATGGATCTAGTTAAGCTTGTGGCATTTTTTCAAAGAAACAAATATATTCTTTTTTTGTCAAACTGCACTTTTGTATCTACCCCTAATATTTGAATACAAAAATATTTTAAAATGCAATTTTAATTAGTGATGCAAAATATTTAATTTTTACAACCGAAATCTATACTTGATATTTTTCAGCCTCTTGCAGCCAATATCAATAATCAACCATTTTTTATATATACTTAAGAAAAATATATTTGCAAGTACAAAGTAAAAGTGTATGGCTCCTATGCATTCCAACAAATTGGCAGAATTTGTTTTACCTGCAAATAAATTGAACAATAAGTAGTACAAACAATACTAGGTTTTTCAGTCTGCCATACATCTGTAAATAGAAAACAAATGTTAAGAATTTAACTTAAAGAGAAATGTAACAAAGACATTTTTTCAATACAAAGAATGCCCAATACAATAACGTGCATCAGAAATGCTTTAATCTCAATGTGTAAAAATTACAACTTTGATTAAACTGATTTACAAAATAAATGGTTGCTCATGGAAATAAACTTTTCAAAAACATAAGCAGGTTTAGATTTTAATAGATCAGAATCAAGTACACCTGGAAGATGGATAGATGGATGGATTACTCAAACAAATTCTCAATGAAACACTTATCAAATGATACAAGTGTTCCTTTCTACAACTCTCCACAGGCCCAAACAACCAAAAAAAAACCTGCGGCACCCATCTGGGTTTAAGTGACCCCCGTACTTTGGAGGCCATTCTTAGTATGTGCATTTACCAGAAATGGCAACGAATACAATGAAGCTTTAAAAAGTTTCCCAAGAATTCATAAAACTCTCATCACAGATTCTTTACATCAAGACCTGAAGTGAACGGCGGGATTGAAACAACCCAAACATATTAAGAGGTCATGGTTCTATGAGGAATGTGGAACCAGGGATCAACCTTAATAAACCCGGTCTTTAGTCTAGAGCTTCCTGTAAGACTGGACTCCATGTTCAGCTGGGTGAGGTCTGCAAAAAGTCATTTATTTTCTCTTTGAACTTCTGAGAACCCTTTTTTTCCCCCAAACATGGCAACAGTAAAGGTGGAGTCCATCCCCTAAAGGTCTCCACCTTTACCCCAGAATCCTGCTCGTCTCTGCTGGATAACTGGATAGTTTCCCATCCAGGTTCTGGAAAAATGACCTGCGGCTGTTTTTGGAACATGCAGCTTCAAAAAAAGTTGTTGAACAAGCCTTCCCTTTGTTTTCAAATCTGCATAGAAGCGTTTGGCGCGTTGCTGCAGGCTGCAGAGTCCAGCTCTTTGTTAAGCTTGATTACAGTCGGATTTTTTATGTAATGAAGGCGGCGAGCAGCTGGAGGAGTGCTCCACAGATGTGAGGGCCAGTCAGCTGCCCCACTTTAGACATTCAGAGAGGATTTCATGATTTTCCAAAACAAAATCCTCCTCGGGGTGGGGTGGGGGGGCTACCACTGGGGCTACATCTGCACATTCTTCCAGAGAGCAGCAACACCAACTAATTCATTTCATACTTGGAAGAACCCAGCAGGAGAACCATGCCTTTTTCCACCCTGCCAACCTCAACCCGGGCTGGAGAGAGCCAGATGGAATTACAAAGGCCGATTTTTCTACGGTCCTCGGGGGACGCCTGAACTCCTCACCCAGCCTCACCTTCACCACACCAAACACAGCAGCAGCCCCGCGGGGCCGCTCCCGCCGCCTCTCATCCTCTGCCATCTTGAACATAAAGTCATCAGGAGGAGCGGTATGGAGATGAAAGCCCCACTGTCTCATGGAATTTATCATAAATAAGGTACACCCTGTTAAAATTTTATGTATCCTGACAGTTTGGAAATCTCATTTTTTTTTGCTTCTGTAGAAGAGCAATGACAGTGAAGGAGTGTAGGTCATGTGACCTTTTGCTTCGCAGAGACTTTTCAAAGCCAGTTCGTCAATGATGTTCGCCATCTTGGCAGGATGGGGTCGCATTGTTTTCTGGCCATCAGAGAAATTGTACTAATGTTATATAAAGAAATATTTCTCCTATTGTATTTTATCAAACACGTCCTTTGAGAAAATGCTTAAATAGGCGGGACACTTGAGTTTGACATTTGATGAACCAAACCCAGAAGAGCCACTTTGACAAACACCTTCAATCAAATATTCAGTTCCTTTTTATGTTTGAGATTTTTTTAATATTTTATTTTGAGATATATTTTAAAATTACAATAATGAGGTAAAATGATTTGCATTGTTTCCAAGATATTATCATTTCTAAAATCCAATCTTGTAACTCTATTTGTGAAAAGTGGGTTTAAAGGACAGTAGATATGATCCATAAAAAATCTCTTTCACTGTGATCTGTTAGGAACTGCTTTGATTTCCAACATCTTCTTAAAACAGTTTTCAAACTAGCTTGAATATAATAGCCACAGGCTGATGGATTCATTCATAGATTCCTGTTTGATTTCAGTAACTAAGAGAAAAAATAAACTGCATCCACTGCTGCCTGTTAAAAATGTATTCTTAGAAACGAAAAATAAAAACAAAAACAAATCTGTCATCCTGTACCAGCAATAACACACATCTTAAACACTACTACACATTCTGTTAGACAATATTTGGAACAATGTGTCTAAAGATGTTGCAGCAACAGGAACACTAATATAGTTTCAAGCTAATTTTAAAGAACACAGTCTATGTCCAAATCCCCCCCAACCCCTAACTGCTATAAAACTATATAGTGCTTGACTACACAGTGCCCTCAATTTTAAGGGCAATTTGGACAACATGCTTACTACTTTTCCTTCATTCTCAATACAACGTTTATTTATGACTCAACAGTACTCTGATGGTGAAAATGTGGGTGGTTTATTCAAAAATTACATTTAAACCCTTTTTTTGTTTTAAATTGCTCGACTGCAATACATCGCTAATATAATCAATGCACGCTAGTTTTTCCCAAAGACTTCTGGGAAATTTCTACTCCCCTCGATTTTGGAATTAGTAGATTCGGACAGCACCAGAAAATGGCGAATGCAATATATAGCGCACCATATACTTAGTAGGGGGGGAGATTTCAGACATAGCTACAGTCAACAGCTGGATAAACTATTTTATTCATAAATTCAGTCAGTTGATGGATTGTCCTAAAACCATCAAAGAATGGTGAGAATTCCTGTGCAGAAAATCTGCAGATCTTGCAGTTTATCTAAATTATAGCCTGAACCTGGTAGGTTCATTTGTTTACCACAGTGTCTTAACTAGAGTTTACCAAAAAAAAGTAAGATTAAATTTAACATTTTGCTTAACAGTCGATTGAGGGAGAAGAATGCAACTAAAAGACTTTCAGCTGTCATGGATTGACCAGAAAAGAATAGTTTTTAGTCTGGACTTGAACATTGTCAGAGTAGACGTTTGTCTAACCACAACAAGACTCTTCCAGATGTTAACTGGATGAAACTGAAACGCTGCTTCCCTGAATCTCAGAGTATTAGGAAGTTCATGTGGGACCAACATGTCAGAGATGTATTTTGATTCTTTGAGTCTTGTACTGTAGAGTCTAAGCTACAGGCAGAGTTGTTTGAAAGTTTAATCTCTGATTGATAGAAAGTCAGTGTAAAGGCATGAAGACTGATGTGGTTCTTCTATATAATGTGAGTTATTAGAGAGGATTTTGTGAGACATGTATCGCATCGTATCGTGAGGCACCCAGTGATTCCCGGCCCTTGTAAATAAGTTTCTCAAGTTTGGTTTTAACACTAAACCTTTGTTTCTGGCAATGTTTTAAGGGGAAAATACTGATGATGCTGAAGATTGAATGTGGCTGAATCTGTGATTACCCAAAGTTTTCAAACCTGACAAGTAGGTTTTCCAAAAGAAAACTACTTCCTGTATTTTTTTTGTTCATTGCAACTGTGAGGGAGGACTTTTCACCTCAATCAGCTAATGTAATTCATGTCTGTGCATAATTAGGGCGTTTTTGTTTTTTTAAACTGGCAGATAGTTGGACCCCTCAAGACACACAGTATGTCGACGATGTTGTCTATTTTTGGAATGACAACATTTGGACGCGTCATGTCTAGTTAAAACAACCAAACAAGTTCAGTACACTCATTACAGGTAATAAAGAGTTCCACGAAGATGATCAGTCCAGTATAAATATTTATGGAGTTGATCTTAGTTTTAATTTGCACGTTTCTGAACGAGGATATTAACAACCACTGAGGAGGCAGTACAGGAACTCTCAGCAGGGTTGGTTGTCTAGTTATCTAACCGGTGACATTATTATGTGTGTCTGCTGGGCTACTTGGAAAATGTTACATATTCTTCCTGGAATTATCAAGATGCTCAAAAGTGTCTTAGACTCTTAAGATCCACAGAGTAATTCCATTTCTACCAAAATAGATCAGGCAAAAATGGATGGAGTAAGTTTTATTTTTTGGACAGACTTGACTGTAAAGTTTTTGCTAGTTCAGTCTACTTGGTACAGTCTACAACTTAAAGTGAAAATGATTTTACCTTACAACTGCCTGACAAATTTGCATTTTAACCGGCTAGGAGTCTGCTGAAAAAAAATAAAAATAAAAAAAAAAATAAAATCAGGAGTTTGCTGTTACGTCTGTGCTTAAAAAAGTGTACTTGGAGATTCGTGTCAGGAGTCAGCGCTATGTCTCCCCTTCTGGTCAACGGCAGGAGGTTGAGTTGTTGAGTTGTTTCCAATCTCACAATCTCCCACCTGCTTCTTAAGCAGCAAACAGAACCAGAGTCTGTGCGAAGTATTGTTTGTGCCACCCTGCCTGCATTACCGAGCGTTTCTATCTGGACCTGATCTTCTGTTTCTGATCCTGCTTTATCTTGGATTACCTGCTGCCTGCCCTGACCTTCGCCTGGACTCTTCTTGGATGATCCCATGCTCGTGATTGACCTATGCTTATCTGACCCTAGTTCCTGTCTAAATTCATAAACCTGTGGCATGTGGAACCAGCTGTCTGCCCGTCTGTGACAATTCCTGCTTACTGAAAGTATAAAATGAATTTACCTGAGACTAAAGATAAACACAAATGACTTTATAATCATTTGTAGCAGTATTATTACACCGGTTCTTGAGTCTGTTCATGGGAATCTAAAAAAAAAAAGCAAAACCATCAGCAAATTTGCGTCAGACCAAAAGACAGGGCCTCATCTGACACTCCTTTGAAAAAAAGGGGAAAAAAAGCTTTTCCGCTTCTCTAACCTACCCAAACATATAGGATTTGTTTGACAGAGCTTCAAAACTTTTATCTGTTTGTTCTGATCCATTACAAAACATTTTATTACATCTCATTTTAAGCTGAACATATATTATCTTTTCATGTTGACAATGTGTGGGCCAACGGTTGCTATGGAAAACGTTAAAAGTGGATGCATGGAGACAGAAATTTGTGTCCATATTTATCTGCTTGAGTTGTAAGAGGTTGCTACGGGCCACCGCTTTAGTGGAGGCTGCTACTTTCAATCAAAATGTAACGTTTTAGTGATTTCCTTCTTTACACTAAAATAGTTTATGCTTAAAGCAGTTAAAAAAAAAAGCCAATATGGATGTGTTTGAATAAAAGCTTGATGTCAGAGAACTTGGTTCCTGAGAACTTTGCTGCCAAATAAACAAAGACGGAGCTCTCTGATCCAGTCAATTATTCATATATTTTGAGTTTACGCTCAAATAAAAAGGCAGTTTGCATTAATGCACTTTTTATTGCTCACCATTACTTAATTTTCGACTAAGTTGCTATTTCAGTTTGTTAGTATATAGTTGTAAATGTAATTCTGCTGTTTTCAGAGGCTTGAACGATGTTTCTAAGAAAGAGAACATGCAAATAGATTCAGAGGAAAAAAATTTATAGAATAAAATTATTGTAAAATTTTATTAGGAATCCAATTCAACAGAAAATATTGTTTTCATGTTAAACCTTAAAATCTACCTTTTATTGTATCTTATTGTAAAAGTGTTCCCAGCAGTCTTTAAATTGTGATTATTAAGCAAAATAAAAAAACATGTCATTAGGGCATAGTTTCTGCAGAGCGGCAGTAGTTGATCAGAAATTCACTTCTGAGTTGTGTTGACGAAGAGCTACCCTGCCGTCCTTTTACGGTTACTGAGAGCTCACTGTTTACACGCTCTCCCGCTCGGTTTCAGTCCATCAATCCCTCATCCTAATATTACCAAAACAACAAAAATGGTAAACAACATTGAAATTATTTCACTACAGTTTGGAGTCAAATGTCAGGAAAGTAAAGAAGTATATGGATCTAGTTTTCTGCAATTGAATGCATAAGAATGGAGCAAATGTCATCAGAAATGTAATTTTCTTTATATATGTCTTTAATCATCAGAACAGGTGAAAAATACTAAAAATTATAATTTTCTTCAGAGTGGGCCATTAAATGAGTCCTATATTAGTTTTTTAAGCCTGAGCCGTACTAAATGTAGAGGTAGAGACATGCAGTTTGATCAAAGTGAAAGCATCTCTAAGCACAGCTTGACATACTTTTTAGATGTCAGGGAACATGGCGTGAGAATATGCAAATGAACAAAAAAAAAACAACCTTTTCTGCTTTATGATGTAATCTATTCATCCATCAGGTCTCAGTCTAGCATGACTTTATATATTGGTTGTGTCACACAGTGTCTGGAGTACGATCTACGAAAACTATACTTAACCAAAGTGAAGAAAAAAAGTTTGATTTGAATTATTTCCATAAGAATATTTAGCTTTATCTGCAAAAAAAAATCTAAATTTTTACTTTTACAAGTAATAAAAGTGTTTGTGTAAATTTGGGTGAGAAAACATTATTAAAATAACATAAGTGGAAAGAAGGAAGACTTGGCTGATTCAGTCAGATCGAGTTTGCTCTCAGTTCTGGTTTGCATCATTTGACAGGAGGATGTTCTGAGCTGGTGCATCCTGACTCCAGCTCTGCAGCTCGAACACCTGATCTGCTTCCTTCAGGAGCTGCTCTACATCATGAAGTCCAGTTCTAGCGAATAAGCATCAAAAACATAATCTTACTTTTGCTTTTAGACCTCAATTATGCCACTTTTGTTTTTAAAACTTTGCATTTTCACATTTGAATTGTGCGTTTCCTATTATTTAATGTTTGAGTACATTAAAGCGCCGATCTTTCTAAATAAATGAACATTTTGATTTGACTTTTCCCTCAGTTTTTCTGAGTAACCGAGAATGTTTGAAGGCAGAAACGTGACAAACAGGTTTTGCGGAACTCACGCCGCGGGTCCTCACCTGAATTCTCCCCGAAGAAGGAAAGCCCCTTGACGAGCAGCAGCAAGCCGCCGAACAGGCAGATCTGGATCAAAACCAACTCCTTTCGCCTCTTCCGCCTCGCTTTCACCCTCTTCTGGCTCGCCATCCCTCGCCCTCGGATGCCCGGCAGAGGCGTCTCTTCCTCCGCTGTCACATCCATGCGGATCCCCCTGAAAGTCTGGCGAGAAACGAGAACTCCTGTAATTCCCCAGAAAGCTGCTCGTCCCTCCGGATGAGGGGAGGAGAAGAAGTACCGGGCGGCTGTAGAGGGCGGCGCGGGGGGGCGGAAAGTTGTAAACGGATACCGCAGGGATGCTGCGAGGCTGGGAGGGCAGAGCAAACTGCGAGCTCGTGCCTGGAAGCGCCGGTTCACGAGGTTATGTCATGTTGGATTGAGCTTCTCCGAGCTTTTCGTGAGTGCTTCTGCGCAGTGACTGAGCAGAGGGAGCGCGTGCGGCGCGCGCGCGCCCAAGAAAACCCGCCAAGAAACAATTATATGCTAGCTAAACAACTGCTAAATGCTAAAATGTGTAAAGTTCATAAATGTAAAGAATAATTTCTCCTACTTTAATGTAAATTTTGGTAATTTATTTTAATTTTTCAATATTAATTTTTAAGTAAAGAAAAAAATGTTTAGTTACCGTCATAGGTTATGTTAAAGTATATTTTTTTGGGGTAAAACTATTTCTCTTAGGGTTCTTTCAAGGTATTTTATCAGGGGTGTCCAAACTTTATGTAAAGTGGGCCAGATATTATGGTGGCCCCAAAATGCAAATCACATCAACAAATATTTTATAGATCAAAATTAAAAAAGCAACACACATTGTTATAAGACAGCTTAAAATTTTAGAAAACAAAACAAAATCCCAGAAACCAAAATATAACAATTTTTTGGAAAAGTAATTTCCAGAAAACACAGTGAAATGTTAGAAAAACGAAACATCGTCATCCAATTAACTATGTCCCTTTTCTGGTATCTTATTGCGTTTTGTTTTAATCCTTGTGGAATCTTAAAGGGTCGAGATGACCCAAGCCTTACATTGACATGTTATCCATCCCATGACAAATGTGGGCAAAGTTGGACGTCTGCCACGGACACTAGAGAAGGTAAAAAAAAATACTTAAAACAAACAAAAGAAAATCAACATGCTGTCTTGTGGGTCCAGATGACCCTACATTTAATCTGAACATGCCTAAGATAGAAGGGTTAACAGTAAGTTTTGATTTCTGCAAGGTACTTTTCTTTTTTTTACAGAAAACGGAAAAGGTAGGTACTATGGAAAATCGCTGATTGGATGATGACGTTTGACCAGCAATACTGGATATCATAGCAACAACTTCACATTGTCAATTTTTCATCCCCAGTTAGCTCATCAGTAGTCGTGTTTCCATTAACTCTGAAATTTTGAAAAACGGAATTTCGATATTAAATTCTCCTAATGGAAACACCACAATTTCGAAAAAACTCGCCTTTTTCGAAATAAAGTTTTTGCGCTTAGAGGAGGTGGTATTTGGGCCGTATCGAAACAGTAGTTTTTCGAAAAACTGTAATGGAAACACTTTTTTCGAAACAAACGAGTCACGTGACCATTAACCGGATATGACGTTTCGGACAGGAAGCAGGAAAAGCTGGTCAAATGCGCTTTTTCACAGCAACTGGCTGCCTTGGGCACCGCACAGCGGGAGCTCATCAAAAGTTGAGCGTGTCATGCAAAAAGGCTGAATCCACGGCTCTTCGGTGAATTCTTCAACCACGATTTAACAAAACTGTTTGACTCTACGTCGCTCCCACGTATAAGGAGCCTGCCGCTCCAAGGCTTGGATCAGACGTAGACGTCTTCTCTGAATAGGAAGGCTGAGAGCTAGCTCCGTGGCAGAAATGTGAATGAATCTACTGCACATCAAAATAGTGTTTATATCCGTCGTCATGTTTTTTTAATGACTTATCGCGGGAATTACTTTGAGTTTTTCGCATAATCATGGTTTAATGGAAACGCTGTTTTTTCGAAACAGTGTTTTATCGAAATTCTAGAAATTTCGATAAAGTTTTGCGCAAAAGTGTAATGGAAACGCAGCTAGTGACTTTTCTTTTTTTATGTACAATTAACATTTCAAAATGAGCTAGAAAGTATCACAGAAGGGTCCTGTGACAGCGTTGCCACAGATTTAACAGCTTAAATAACCAACCAAGATCAAGAAATTGTGCACTCAGTTTTTAGAAAATCCTGGGGGACGCATGTCATTTCTTTTATGAACAGAGTGAAATTAGGAATTTGATCGCTGGCTGCACTGTAGACATCTCTGCACTATGTTAACTTTACTAATGACACATTTTTTACCAAACACATTTATAAAATACAATTTTACACACAAGGTTAGCTATAACCACTTGACAAATTAAGAAAAATGATGCTAAATTACTCATGATTATTACCATCCACTTTAGGCTACATCATTTTAAAAAGGCCTACATGTCTCTACTGTTTTTGGTGAAATTCCTACTGGCCACAAATAAAAAAAACATTGAAAGAGGCTATGTTTGCATGTAATTTTCTAAACACGCATAGCCAGTGCTGAACTTTTCTTTCTTGGCCACATGGAGGAAAAGTTAGTTTAAAGTTTACGGTTAGGATTATTGTTAAAATGTGCGACAAACAGCAATATTTAGCCTCAGATGCACTTAAAATATATGCAGGCAGTGCAGCAACGTCCATCTTGCCACATATATTACGTGTTTTACATATCATGAATTTCCTTCAGTTTTTCTGCTTGGTTAAATGTAATTCCAAATAGCATCAGACAAAACAATTACATCAAAGACATTTTTAGTGTCCTACGCTGTAATGAAAAGGTAAAGCTGTAATCAAATGAGTGTAGTTTGATTAATCAGTTTTACTATTTATTCTACAAATTAATCAAATTGTTGTAAGAGACTCAGCTATAATCAAAGACTTATCTGGAAATACTAGAAATTGCAAACATTAAAACTGCAAGTGACTTGTCTACGAGTTAATCAGAATGGAGCGGAACAGTGAGCTTGTGCCTTTCTGTTGTAGATCCTACATCACATCTAGAAGTTGCTTTCAACTTCATCTTTGTTTTCTGCTCCTGATTCACAATGATTTGAAAACAAAATATTCAGAAATGCAGTTTAATCTTAACATTCTATTTATTTACTTTATATTAATAAAATTATTGGCTCACCAAACCCAATGTTTAGAATAAGGTGTCCTAATCACTTGGCCTGGCCACAGGTGTATAAAATTGACTCCTCAGGCATACAGACTGTTTTTACAAACGTGAAAGAATGGAGCTTAGTGAATTCCAGCGTGGAACTGTCATAGGATGCCACCTGTGCAACAAATCCAGTCGTGAAATTTCCTACATATTCCACAGTCAACTGTCAGCTCTATCAGAACAAAATGGAAGAGTTTAAGAACAAAATGAAGTCAGCTATCAGTGGTAGTAAACTGATGGAGAGAGGTCAGCAGATGCTGAAGTGCAAAGAGGTCACCAACTTTCAGTGGAGACGCCTTCTCTGGAGGGAGAAATCACACTTTTCCATCTAGAAATCTGATGGACCAGTCTGGGTTTGGAGGTCACCAGGAGAACTGGACATTTCAGACTGTATTGTGAAATTTGGTGGAGGAGGAATGATGGTGTGGGCTTGTTCTTCAAGCTCCAGTGAAATGATCTTTGAATGCTTCAGGATACCAAAACATTTTGGACAATTCCATGCTACCAACCTTGTGGGAACAGTTTGGAGGGGACCCTTCCTCTTCCAACATGGCTGCACCAGAGCAAAGAGCAAAGACATGGATGACGGAGTCTGGTGTGGAGGAACTTGACTGGCCTGTGGAGAGTCCTGACCTGAACCCCATAGAACACCTTTGGGATGAATTAGAGCAGAGACTGAGAGCCAGACCTTCTCCACCAACATCAGTGTGACCTGACCAATGCGCTTTAGGAAGAATGGTCAAAAATTCCTATAAACACTCCTCAACTTTGTGGACAGCCTTCCCAGAAGAGTTGAAGCTGTAATAACTGCAAAAGGTGGATCCGCATCATGTTGAACTCCTTGGTTTTAGGAACGGGATGGAACTTAAGTTCATATGTGAGTCAAGGCAGGTGAGTGAATACTTTTGCTAATGCAGTAGATGTCCTTCCTCATCAGAAAAATGCTTCAAGAACATGCCAAAAACTTGGTTTTCATCAGTGGGTCAATAAAGCAAAACCATGGCAGCATCTCACTGCAGTGTTCTATGGTTGCACAACAGTTGGGAGTCAGATTCCTTTTTGCAATTTGTGTAGTTCTGCATTCTGGTTCTTAATTGTTGAAGCCAGGCTTTTCAGCATGTGGCAGAATTGTAAATTCGTACTATTATGAAGGGGGAAAAAAAAGGAAAACATTTTTTTTTCTTTCAGAGTCTGCTGCATTCCAGATACATTCATGACCTGACTGGAGGTCCTGATGTGGTCGTGAAAGCGGGTCAGGCTTGCAGCGCCAGTTCAGTCTGTGCATGGAAGTTAGCAAACAAGATGAATTCCAAACCTCCCAGACGCACACAAAAGAAAAAAAAAAAGAAAGAAAGGGGGGGAGGGAAGAAGGGGTGGGGGGGAGAAACAAATTAAATCCAGTTAAATTGTTTTTCCATTGCCAGTGGGCTTGGCACAGACCTCTCGCACACATGAGATGTGAGATAAGTTGCAGAAGAGACAAACTAGAAGCAGAGTGGTTCGAGATGTGAGAGAATGCCTGGAATTTAACCCACTTTCAAGTGGAAGCTGCTCTTCCCGGTGAACAACAAAGATGCACAAACACACAGGTGACTAAGGAGGTTACCGTCTGTCAATCTATTAAAAAAAAAAAGACTAGGTTGCAACTGGCTCAGTGCAAATCTACAGCTTGAGCCGACATTTCCAGGTCAGGTCTTCTTGCTCCATGAGTCCAAGTCCAGGCAGTTCGATTCCCCCTTAGCATGGAGAGACCTCCGCTCAGCAACATTGTAGGGAGCAAAGAGAAGGGAGGTTATACTGATGGCCAAGAATAGCTTGCTTGAACTAAAAAGAAAAACATGAGCTAATGTTAGACTGGAGTAGAACAGCCAGGTGGTGATGCTGAAAGTAAAAAAAAAAAAAGGACAAGCATCACTGTGTCTGCATCACCTGAGCCGACGAGAATAAAGAGTGGAAAAACACAAAGTCAACAGCTGCTGCTTCCTATCCCCATCTTTAGAAAACAGAAACAAAACGTACATTCAGATCAGTGGCACCAGGACCGAAACAAAAACAAACAGCAGATGTGACACTCCACCGATCTGTGCGTCCTCAATTCTTCTCCTTCACACCTTCGCCGTGGTCTAAGCTGTTCCCGAAAGAGCCGTTTGTGGCACTTGAATGTAAAGGACATGAAAAAGGATCTTATTCTGCTGATGGAGTTCAAGGATACAATACTCGGTCAGTTAAGGAAAGTCTAAAACAGCTAAAAGGAAGAGTCTCAATGCTAAAATGAATGCTAATTTTGCTAAATTAAAAGGTACACAGCTAAAAGCCGACAATCAAATTAAAAAATGCTAAATAACAAAACTCGCTAAAAAAATGCATACATATATACAGTATATTTTCTATAGTAACTTTCAAAGTGTAAAATAGCTGAAAAGACATCAATAATAAAAATGGCTAATGCTAGGAAACCAATTTTAGCAACAAGGTAAAAACCAAGATGTTTGATTTCATTTTTGCTTAAATTGCTAATAAGGTAAAGCTAAATCTCTGGCTAAAAATTGCATTTCCGCAACATATTTTTAGTTAAAATTTAGGCGTGTAGCCCTATGACATGTACACCGAGAGTGTAGTCTTTTAGCATTTTTAGAAATATTAAAATAAAATAATTGTTTTCTGCTGTTCCAGAGGTTTTAGATTATTTCAAAATCAGCATTGTTTTAACATTTAACAGTTCTGCAATCGTAGATTTTGGTCCGTTGATTGATCTTTTAGCATTTTCTGTAGCATGTAGTTTTAGCGCTGTTTAGCTTTTCTACTCTTCTACGCTTTCTCCAACTAAGTTCAAACAGTTGTTGCTCAAATTAGTTTACATTTTCTGCTTTTTTTGGCTTATTTTGTAAAAGCCGAGAATGAGCCGCCTTGCTTCTTTTTTTTCTTGTGATAATGAGATGTACTATCCCGTTATCACCAGGAAAAACGCGTTTTCTCGTAATAACATGACAGATGTTGTTATAACGAGATAATGAAGAATATACTTTAATTTTTCTAAAATCGGCAATAAAACAAATTAGTTTGTCAGCGAAAGGATTGAATTCCAGAAAAACTGATCCACTTGTAATTGATTACCGGTACTTTGATCCTGATCAAACTCAGGCAGAGATTATGCACCGTTGTCATCTGAGGAGAAGGTTGGCCCGACTGCAGCTGCGCAGACGGCTGCAATCCTGAAACCAGTTGAGGAGACCAGGTCATCTATACGGTTACAGAATAAGAATAATGTTTACTTGTTAACACGACATAAAAGTGTTTTCTTGTAATAATGACATAATAGATCTTGTTATCAAGAAAAGTAGATATTATCACAAGAAACAATGTAATTATGAGAAAAAAGGACAAAAAGAAAAGTCTATTATTTTGTATTTATGTTAATTTATTTTACACATTTTTTCTGGTTCATGTAAAAAAAATTACCCATCAGCCTTTCCAGAGCTGGTTTCTGTTGAATGTTTAAGCTAACGGTGTCACACCGGAGTTTAAAAGAACTTGGGTCTATAAGATTTTTACTGTAAGCTTGCTTGATTTCACAAAAGTTTTTGTTGTTTGTAGTTTTAGCTTGAATCTGTTAAAGAAAACTTTTGAGTCAAAAACCACAAAGTTGGCAGAAACAGAAACCGATAGGAGGGAGAACCAGTACACAAAGCTACTGGGTTAACAGTACAGTTAGTGTCTGAGAATCTTGTTCTAAAGGATCTAAAGTTCTGTCATTGCACTTCGCCAGTCCAGTTGGATTTCTGACCGATGCTGCAGGTATTCAGCCATAAAGTCGGTCTCTGCAGAACCGGATCTTCCTGAGAAACTGGGCTCAGCGTCCTGATCCCAAATCTGCATGAGACAGAGGAAGAGAGCGGCTTTAGTTCATCAGTCCACACAACAAACTGGATTCACACACGACCTGTCAAAATAAAAGCACACATGTTGCATTCAAATACAAATAGTAACAACTGAGGTAGAGTGGTGAAGTTTTTATTTAAATACTTTTTTTTCTGTCAATCTTAGTGTTTTTCTCTTTTATTCTCTGGAGTTTCTTCAGCAAACTTATTTATTGTAACATCCTTTTTTATTTTTCATTTTTTTATTCCATGTTGTGGTGCAGTTCTGCATTATTAAGCTTCTTTTTAATTTAGTTTACATCAAATATAATACAATCACGTATTTGGCACTAGGTTTATTTTTGAGAAATGCTTAGTAGTATAAGAAATTAATAATACATTTTAGCACCGTTCAAATTTATCAATTCATATTTAATAATATTAATGATTTATTTTCTTTTTTTTTAATTTTTCACTGATTTAGCATTCCTTAGCAACTTTCCAGCCATTGAGAATTATATTCTTAGTATTTATTGGATATTTCAACTACATTTATGTGCTAGTTTATCAATGAAAAATAGTTTTTATTTAGTATTTTAAGTGTTGTAATGTTATTATAACTTTTTTTAATTTCAAGTTACAAATAATTACATTACATAAAATTTTCAGCCTTATTTTGCAACAATATTGTTCACTTTCTTAAGCTAACTCTTTACAGATCTAGTTAATCATTTTATATTTTTTAATGTTGGTTAAGCAGTGATTTTTCATTTATAGACCACAGAAGAGCGACAGAATTGTAAGAAGGAAATTCCACCTTTCAGTTTTGTTCGGCATTATTGAAATTATCTCTTGCTTTTTATCAGCTACTTTAGTATTATGTTAACTGCTTTCCGTAATTTTTTAATTATTTTTTGCACATTTGACAAATTCTTTAATTTAATTTAGCATGTAATAGTTCATTTAGTATCATCATTGTATCAGACACTCACTGGTTTCATTTTTTTTTTACTTTATATTAGAGGTATAAGCTGACATCTGACTTCCTTAAAGTCCCGTCCTGCAGAGGAACGTTTGTTGGTTTAAATTTGTTCACAGCGTTGAGACAAAGAGGAGCAGAAACCTTCTCGCGGCCCGGTTCTAACAGAATTAGGACGGCGCAGACAGGAAGGAAGAGTGGGGTAGATAATGGATGACGGTCACTGATTACTCTCCATACGCTTCCAGAGTGTTTGAACCAGCAGCTGTAAATCACTCCAGAGACGTTTTAAACATCTTTTGTTCTTTTTTGTCCTCCTGGCATTCACGGAGCTCTTATGTAAGAAGGTGATGAAGCCTCCAAGTCTTGGGGCTCATATTTACTCTATTTGTATTTGGGGGATTACAGAGCAGCCCCCCCTCCCGAAATGCTGGTCCAAACAGAGAGTGGAGCTCCAAAGGGACTGATGAAGAAATGTGAGACATCTCATGTGGACGTCTGGATGAAGACACTGACAGAGGTGACATGAGAGAAGAACAACTGCAGGTTTAATGCATCTGCTGATGGTATAAATGAGCTATTTGAGGAAACGGTTAAAAAAGTGGGTGGTGTGAAACCCACAACCAGAACAGTGGTGGTTGGCAAAACATTTCTTTTCATACATTTTATTCAGTTTTCACAATCACATCAAGGTAAAGTTAAATCATGAAATCAGAAATTCATATTTTGATCTATTTTAAGTGTTCCCAGAGGTCTTATAAATTATGATAATGCTGTTTTTAACAAAAAAAAAAAAAAAAAAAAAATCATTTTCTAGAACATAGTTTCTGCAGAGCGCCAGGAGTTCGTTAGAAATTTGACTCTGAGTTGTGGGCGGGGCTCTCAGCCCCCTGACAGCCCAGCCTAACATTAACGGAGCAACAAAAATGGCGTGCACTATTGGAGTCGTACAGCTTTGAGTCAGATAGCAGCTCGCATTAGGAAAATGAAGACGTTCATGGATCTATTTGTCAGTGTATTTTCTTTTTTTCTGCTTTTTTAAACAGAATTTTTGCTCCTGATTCATGACAAAAAAAACTAAAACTGAAATTTTGATTTTAATTTTCTTTATATTTAACCTCCATCATCAGAAAAATGCCCCAAGAACAAGTTTTGTTTTTCAAATTTTGTTTTTCCCTCAAGAATGCAAATATTTACGCCATTGTACATTCTTGTCTTTTTGTTTGACAGAAAAAAATAAAATAAATCACGCACAAACACTTAAAAAAAAAAAAGAAAAAAAGAAAGTCCTTAAAGATTGTCATTCATATAAATTGTCAATAAAGTTGGAAAGCATAAAGTCCAAAGCTTGATTTACAAGAAGTCTGACCAAGTTGATTTTACATGGTTTGTCCATTTTAACGATATTTTATGGAATGTTTCTGTCTGTACTTGAATTTATAAAGAGAGTTTTTCCATTTTAAGCCCCAAGAACATGTTAAAAACACAACATAATTTTCATCAACTTTACTAATCACAGATTCATTATATGGATATCTGATACTCACCATCTTGTGTTCACGGTTCCCTCTCTGACGAAACATCTCCCTCTGCTCCGCTGCTCGCGCTGGGGTCCTGCCTGGACCGCTGGCTGCCCTTCTCCCTGCCCGACTCCGTTGGGCCTTTGGCGCGAGTCTTCTCTTTCCTCTGCTGCTGCTTCTCCTGTTTGGCCATCTGAAGAGACGCACAAAGAGCAGTCCAAGCTACACGGTAAGAGAAGCTTTCATTTTTCTTTTGAATCTCAAACGGTTTGTGTAGATTTATCTATAGCAGCTGTTACAGGTACCAGGATGATGTGTGCCCCTCCCTCTTTCTGATGTCTTTCTACCTGGCCCAGGTGAGCAGGTGAGCAGGATTACCTCATCTGGTCCAGGAGAGATAAACCTAAGGAGGGTTTGTCAAACCTGGCATTTAAACATTTCATTCTCTTTTATGTCAGTTGATTGTGGATTTCTGGGCTCAGTTTGGTCTGGAGGCTCCTGGTTGATCTGTTTGCAGGTTTTGGTGGTTTCATTTTGTGACGGTCTGACTTTCAGCAAAGATCTACTGGATGTTTGGCTGCTGAGGACTTTTCTCGGCTCTGCTATAGACTTCTTGAGGTGACACAGTCAAATGTGAGCTATGATAACTGCTGTATTTTGATTTCTAAGGCTTAAAAATCTGAGTCAATTTTTAGGATTCTTTGAAGATATACATTTTTTTCTCCTCGATTTCTTCTTTTTATACTTTAATACCTAATTTAATGACAAATTGATTTATTAATCGAAAAACAAACTAAAACTACAAAGGTTTGTTTTGATTTAACTTGATTCTTAAAATTTTGGTTCTTTTTTTTCTACATGTTTTTCAATATTAATGCGAACGTTTTGTTAAAGCTTTAAGAAACTGCTTTTTGTCAAGATGACTGAAGTTCATGTCTGTGGGTGGATTCTCCAAATCTTCAGATGCCTTTTCCAGACTTTAAAAATCTATTTAAAAAAAAAAAAAAACTTTTTATATTTCATGTAATCTCCTTCACAGGATAAGCATTTAGCAGATCATTACACCTTTTTTTTAAGCATATAATTTAAAAACATTTTTTTAGTGTGTGGTAATTCTGCTTTACTGCATTTGGCAAAGGAAAAATTAAATCAGATTTTAATCTAAATTGTTCATCAAATTTTCGCATAATATTTTCATTTTTTGTATATACAGGATTCTATTGTTAAATTTTTAGCACTTTCAGCTTTTAATATAACATTTAGGAATTAAACAATATACAAAACATTTTAACAGTATATTTAGTATGACAGGTATAAGAGGAACCAAATTAAAGTAACATTACAAGATTATGGTGGAAGTGAACACCAATATGTGCAGGAGCAAAAAACTCAATTTGGTCAAACTGTCTTGGATTTGAACAGGTAATTTAAATGCTTATTGATAACAGTTTTGAAGCTCCTTTGTTTGATTTACAGTTTATTCATGTTTTATTCATTGATTGATGGCTTGCAGGATCCCTGCAGTTGATGAAGCCATCGATATCCCTGCAGCTTTCTCCTTCAAGTCTGTGTGATGCTTCTGTCTAAAGACGCCCAGTTTTCTGGAAATTTTTTTATGTTCATATGCTGATAATGATTTGATTTTGAGTCACCAAAAGGTTCAGAACTTCTTTGTTTCAAAACTTATCTGGAAATAAAACGTCATGAAATGCTGCACTTCTTTCATATTTAAGAACAGCTCTAACAAACTAACAACTTTGATGCTTTTTCTTGTTAATTTAGGACTTTATTTTTGTCTTTTATTCTTGTAAACTTGCATGTTTTAAAGCCGTAAACCTATTTTTAAAATAAGAAATCTACAACTTTAAAACACCCAAATTTACAAGGAAAAAAAGTTATAAATTTAGCCTTTGACTTTAAAGTCGTAAGTGTATGACTTTATCTTTGTAATTTAAGTTACAACTTTTTTTTTTCTTAAATTGACATGTTTTAAAATTGAACCTTTACGACTTTTGAAGTACTGACTTTAAAACTTTAAAAAACAAATAAATTTACAAGAAAAAAAATCCCCAAACTTAGCAGATGACTTTAAAAGTGGTAAATATTCAACTTCATTCTTGTAATTTAAAAGTTAAGACTTTATCCGCTTAGCCGTCCAGCGGCTGCTGCCCACCACTGAGAGAATTTCCCCATTGTGGGAGTAATAAAGGATTTGATTGATTGATTGATTAAATGTTTTAAAATTTTATATTTATGACTTTTAATGTAATAAATGTACAACTTTAAAGAACATAAATTTACAAGAAAAAAGTCATAAAGTCTACCTTTGACTTCTAAAATTGTAAATATATGACTATTTTTGTCATCAAAGTTGAAATTTCTCTCATAAATGTACATGTTTTAAAATTCTACATTTGCAACTTTTAAAGCAATAAATTTGAGGCTTCTAAACACCTACATATACAAGAAAAAAGTCATAAATTTAGCCTTTGACCTCTAAAGTCGTAAACATAGGGCTTTATTTTTTGTCATTTAAGTGATGACCTTTTGTCTTGTAAATTTACATGTTTTGAAATTGTACGACTTTTAAAGTAATAAATTTACAACTTTAAAATACACACACACACACACATATATATATATATATATATATATATATATATATATATAAGTATAAAAGTCATAAAATTGGCCTATGACTTTAAATTTGTAAATATATGACTTTATTCTCATAATGTAGGGTTAGGCCTTTTTTTCTTGTAAATTTACAACTTTAAAGTTGTAATTCAAGTTTTTTTTGTAAACTGGCTCTAATAATCTGCAGTCATTTGTCAATTTAGGTTGTGATTCAGCATTATTTGGAGTGATTTCACCTTCTTTTTCCAATTTCTTCTGCAGTATAGCATTAGACAGTTAGCATTTTTAACTTTAACAATTTTACTTGTTTTTTTTTTTTTCGGGATCCCCCTACAAGTCATTACATTTTATTGACTTAGACTTTACCTCCATCTGCAAAGGAAGATCAAATCTGTTGATTTTCTACTTCAAACTGCTCTTTTATTTACCGGCATGACTCTGATGTTCTTCAAGTTTTGTAGCTGTAAGGTTGTTATTTTAACATAAACATCAACAGTCTGCTTGAGTTCTGCTTTTATTCATTGTCCAGCAGCAGATGGAGCATCTCCAGAACTAAGCAGTCGCAGCATCATGACTTCCAGACTGCGTTAAGCTCTTCGTGACCCAAAGGTTCCAACATGAACACAAATCCGTTTATTGTACACAAACAAAGAAGACAATCTGAACACACGGCTGCCTCTTTTCTCTGCCGTCATTGGATCGCCTTAATGAGTCTGTTGTTGTGGCTGCAAGCCCCGCCCCTCACAGCTGATCGGCACTGACGAGTCTCATTAAAATCTGGCGCGCAGACTCTTTACGGTTCGGGGAGAGCTCGATGAAGCAGCCACCCGACATCTGAAAAACACAGATGCTGAAACTTTTATGGCTCCCGGGGGAAATACTTCTGAACCTCATGTCATCCCACAAATCCAACAACATTGCATAAGACATTACATTATTAAGAGGGCAAAAGAGAGTCGGCGTTACCCCCCACTGAACCCTTCAGCTGCTGCGGGTGACATAACAGCTGGTACCTAAAATCCAAAAATCCAGGGGACACATGCTTTCACATCCGATCAAAACCTCGGCTGAGCCGCAAACACG
>NC_050512.1:25235339-25254959 GCF_002922805.2 Oryzias melastigma
CATTAAAGTCAGATTAAAGCCTCCTAAACACGATCAAGTGTTACGTAACGGCCGCAAAGAGAACAAACAAACAGAAAAGGCCCTGATCTAACCGCTGCTAAAGAAAACATCCATCAGTCTGTCCGGATAACTCCGTATTTCTCCGGCTCAGACTGAACCCCCCATTCACAGAAAGAAAAGAAACAGTGTTTGTGGACAGCCCCCCTCCCCACAAAGCCTGATGGTCGGCCTTTCATCCCCGACGCTCAGCCTCCACTCTGACTCTTCGGCCCGCGCAGCCAAACAGATTAAAATTCTCAGGACGGCCTCGAGTCTCTGCCGGCGGACAATCCGCTCAAAGATGGCCGGCGGCCAAAGCGTGAGGAGGCAGAAGAACATCTGAAAACCTCTGTCAGACGTTTTGCTGCATCTGCATCAATCCTTTAATCCGCCAGAGTAAAGCTGCAGAAAGATTTAGGAAGACTTTTCTGTCATGAAAACGACTAAAAGAAGCCAGAAAACAGACCTCCTCTGTGTCATTGATGAAGATGCTGCAGACACGAAGCTGAAGTTTAAAATAAACTCCAAAGTTCTTTATATGTCACTCATTTGAGTTTACAAAATACATTTTAAACCATTAAGCAATGATATATTGAAAATAAAAGATGGAATTGTGACAAAAAAAAACACTTTATGAAAAACCTTAGAGTATTTTTGTAAAATTTACACAGTTAAACTTTTTAAAATAAATGCTAAAAAAAAAAATACAAAAAATAAAGATTCAATTTAACCATAACTTGTTATATTGCATTTTTGACTTTTCTTAAACCAAATGTTTAGCAATTGTTCAGTTTTTTCTACCAAAATAGTTTAAAACTAAGCATTTTGGTAAATATTTGTAGTCTTGTTTTTACAACGTTGTATCTCTTTACAGCTGAACAATAACTTTGTTTTTGCTACGTTTTTGGAAATGAGGAGGATAAGCTGGGCTGAATGGACTTTCCTGGGAAAGTTTGCGGCTAAAACTAGAAAACTCAAGAAGGTGGAGCCTGTAAGCGAGTCGCTATTGAAGCAAGACTGGTGACAGTCGCGCCTGAAGCAGCACTCCTCTGTGTCTGACTGATGTGTATAAATGTAAAGATTCCAAATTAAACCGTTTTTTCTATTTTTAGGAGGCATAATGTTTCTATTAGATCACACTTTAACTAACTCCAGTTTCATCTGAATATGCTCATTCACATAAAGAAACACAAGACACTGAACCAGGTTCACACAGATCCTCCTAGAACTTCTACAACCTCCCTTTGTGCCAACAACAAAAGTTGTTGTACTTCAATGTACTTTGTTTTCCTCGTCCGAGCTGGTATCTGGTTCAAAACTGTCAAACTGGATAGCTCCAATATTGCTCGCCATTTTTGTTGTCCCAGTAATGTTAGGTTGTTGGGGGCTGTGAGCTAGTGGAAGAGAGGGTAAACAAAGGGATGATGGGATATCTGGGTGGTGCTTACTCCTATCCAATGGTCCCGTCTAAGTTCTTTAGATGTTTAGCATTTAATGAATTGATTTAGCAGATTTTCACATGATGAAGATTGTTGAGAAACTTCTACCTTTAGGTTTCCTGATCTGCAGTCTAGTTCTGTATTTAGTGTGTTTATTTTAGGGAGCAATTCATTCTGCATTATTTAGAGCTCAGCATTTTTAGTGGAGTTTGCAATTATTCGGCTTTTTTGCTCCTCAGCCAGAACAGTATTTTATAGCTATTTTAGAAGGTTTTGCATTTTTAAGCCTTGGTATGATGTGGATTAAAACAAATATGCAACAAAATGTATTGAATATTTTTATTTTTTTAACATTAACAGTAAAAAGGTATTTGTCAGTCACTGATTTTTCATTATAGAAACAGAAAATAGAAGGGATTTGTATGATATTGAGAATTTTTTATTTTCTTCACTAAGACAAATTTACTTTAATACTTTGTAATGTAAGCCTTCCTGTACTGACAGAGGCTAAAGGTTTCCTGTAGGTCTTTTGGTCCATTCCTCCATGCAGATCTTCTCAAGAGCTGTGATGTTTTGCTGGAAAACTGACTTTCAGCTCACTCTACAGATTCTCTATTGAACTGAGGTCCAGTCACTGGCTAGACCCCTCCGGAACCTTGAAATGCTTTTTACGCAACCACTCCTTTGTTGCCATGGCGATGTGTTTGTCCTGCCTGAAGATCCAGCCAGGTTTCGTTCTCAATGCTCTCACGAATGGAAGGTTTTGCCCAGAATCCCTCAACACATGGCTCCATTCATTCTTTCCTTAATATGGCTCAGTCGTCCTTGTCTCTTTTGCAAAAAAGTATCCCCTAACCATGATGTTTCCACCCCCATGCCTCACAGTGGGTATAGTGCTCTTGGGATTCACCATCTCTCCTCCATCAAACACGACGAGTGGCATTTATACCATAGAGTTTCATTTTGGTGTTATCGGATCACATGACGTGATCCAATCCTCCTCTGGATCCTCCAGATGGACTCTGGAGAACCTGAAACGGGTCTGGACGAGTTCTGGCTTCAGCAGGAGGACCTTCGGAGCACAGCAGGGTTTGGATCCATAATGACAACATAGTGTGCTCCTGTAGTAACCTTTGTTATTGTGGTCCCAGTTCTCTTATGTAGTTCGAGAATGTTTCTTCAACATTCACCTGATCTTTTGTACCCCACCAGGTGAAATCTTCAGGTAGAGGGAGATCGCCAGTGATCTTGGATTTCTTCTACTTTCTAAAAATTGCTCCAACAGTTTTGTTTCCTTTTCATCAAGCTGCTTCCTTATTATAGACCGGTTCATCTCAGCTTGTTGAGGTTTACAATCTTGTTTCTGGTGTCCTTTGACAGCTCTTTGGTTTTTGTCATGGCGAAGAGGTTTCAGTCTGACTGTTTTAGGGTGTGGACAGGTGTCTTTTATACAGGAGGCATTAATACAAATAACCAGTGTAAGGTAGAAGAGCAAGAAGAAGTAACAAGTCTGTGAGGAACAGATTTCCTGCTTGTTTGTAGGAACTAAATATTCATTTTCTGCACCAATAAACAAATACATTATTTAAAAATTAACATGATTATTTTGGTGAAGGGAATTCTTGGAGATGAGAGTGTTTTCTGGTTACACCCGATTATAACTACAGTTTAAAATCTTTCCTCTGTTCAGGACTCACAGGTTCAGATCTTTTGCTGTATGTCCCGAAAAGACGTTTCCTCTTCCTGTGGTTACTCTGTCTGCTCTATGGAGCTATGAAAAGCTCTAATGTGATCCACAATATGACAAACAGCACCACCTAGTGGTTAAATATAAACCACTCCCTTCACAGGTCTAAAACCTTCAACAACACAATAAAACTGGTCAGATTATGAGCCGGTGTGAAAACTAAAAAAAAAAAGATAAATTCAGGATTGAAACACATGAAAAACAGAAACACTTCCATAATTATTGTTTTTAATAAAGCAATATTTGAAATTATGTCATACAGTCACACATTTTTACTGAATGTTGCTTACTGCTTCTTGGACTATATTACATAGAAAAATTCAAATTATTCTGTAAACAGTAGAAAACAGTCTAGATGTATGTTATCAGTGGAATCTAAAACTGAACTATCATGAAAAATAATTTCACAGCAGAAATGAAATCTAGTTTAGTCATTTTTCTAAACAGAAAAGTGTATCTTATAACTCAAAGTACCTTATATATGGATTAATTCTGGTGTGTTTACTGACGTCAAAGTGACTATGAGAGCTACATGGCATTGTGTCAAAATGTTTGTCTTTTTTTTTAAAGTTCAAGGCAATCAAGGTTGGGGGTAATTGTGAATATGCTAACGTGGCTAAATTGTAGCTGAGTCGGACAGTTTTTTAATGTGTTACTAACAAGGTTGAGAGTTAGCATAGTCATAGCAACATTACTCTTAGTGCTATCAGACTGTTTTTATGTGTTGCAAATAAGGTTGTGAGTCAAAGATATTGTAAATACACAAAAATGGCAAAAACGTCTAATTTGATTAACCTGACGTGCCGTCGCTAACGATGCTAACCCTTGTAATGCAGCCAATCCTGGTAACACGGCTAACCCTTGTAACGGCGCTAAGCCTTGTAACGATGCTAATCCTTGTAATGTGGCTAACCCTTTAAACACGGTTAACTATTTTAGTGTGGCTAATGCTTCTAATGCGGCAAACTTTTCTAATGCGGCAAACTTTCTGACGAGGCTAACCCTTCTAACACGGCTAATCCTTCTAACGCGGCTAACCTTTCAAATGCCACTAACCCTTAAAAGCGACTAACCTTTTTTCATGCGGCTAACCTTTCTGACGAGGCTAACCTTTCTTGCGCAACATACCCTTTTAAAGCGACTGACCCTTCTAAAGCGACTAGCCATTCTAACGTGGCTAACCCTTCAAATGCCGCTAACCCTTAAAAGCGACAGTATTTTTTTCTTTTTAATGTAAAGCTCTTCATGCTGCAGACAGATGGCTAAACAGCAGCTGCTAACTGCTACATGCTAACGCCGTGATATAACTCCTTAGGACCCGAGCTGTCCTTTGATATGCCTGTTTGATTTATCTGACAGAGAAATAACAGTTAAGAAAATTAATTACTGTGGTAATAAAATCAAAAATCTGATGTCTTAAGAACTTAAAAAAGAAGCACATAATCTTAAAAATAACTAAATAAAACTAGTAAATTAAAACTAATAATGATATCAGCTATTCATGAACACTCATCAAATTTTATGCTAAAACAAAGTCATAATTTATTTTTAAGAATTTTAAATGAGGACAGGAATCACATTTGGTCAAAAATGTTCAAAAGCTCTAAAGATGGTAAAGCTAAAGTCACTAAACTTTATCACATGACTAATTATCACTTATATAAAAAGAATTTTTTTTCCTAGTTTATATTTGCTGTATTTTTACTTGTTTATTAAAGCTACTTCACAGAAGTGTTTTATTTACGTTTTTAATGATAAAAGAAGGTTATTGAAATATAAATAAGGGGCAACACTAATCTGTTTCTTCAATTTATTCATGTTTTAAATGTCTTATAAAAGTATCGGATCGAGACTCGGTATCGGCAGATACACAAAATCAAATGACTCGGAATCGGATCGGGCCCAAAAAAACCTGATCGGGACATCCCTAGATGCGACTAACCATTGTAATGCTGCTAACAGTTGAGACACAGCTAACTCTTCTAACATGGCTAACCCTTTAATGTAGATAACGCGGCTTACGCTACTAACGTGGCTGAGCTGCAGTGTGTTACAATTTATTAGCACAGTTTATGAAGTCAGACTGTCTGATCTCTGACTCTTGTCTCACTTAATACGCCTTATATTTTAGTGTGGCCTATATTGCTGAAAATACAGAAAACTAAAAGGAACACAAATCTGAAAAGTGTCAAAAATATGCAAATATTGTCTCATACAAAAAATTACGTAAGATTGACCTAGACTGTGTGTAGTTTTGCCAATTACAAGGTTTCTTTCATTTTCAATGACCTTCATTTTTTAAGCTTGTAAGAGGAAAACAAACTTGTGCAAAGACTGGAAAACACTAAAAGGCTTTTTCAGTTAAAAAAAATCCCCTTTAAGCTGTCAACTTTTAACTTTTTACATTTTTGGCTTTTTGATGCTTGTTTAAGATACTTGAGGACTTTTAGTAGCCAACTTTGCATTTTTTTTTATGAACACTGTCTAGTTATATACCATCGTTGATCTAGAATTAACAATAACAGTTTTTTCCCCCCGATTTGCCTGGACTCTCATTTGGTTTTTTACCTGTTTGGGGTCTGTGGGGGAACTTGGCGATGTCAGCTCTACGGTGACCGGTCCATCGTTCTGAATGTGGACTTGCATTTTGGCGCCAAACTTTCCATCTACAAGAAGAACAGAACAACAAAGCTGTTATCACAGACTCAGAGTTAATGATCAAAGAGTGGAATAATGACTGAGAAGAAAGTCAAATTACAACAAAATAAAATGGAATATGTAAGAAAAAAATGTAAAAGAGCTCCAAACACAGAAAAGAAAGGCGAAAAATACATTTTTATGAAAAGTGAGCCAAAAAAAATATGTTTTTCAGAAGAAAAAAAGAGAACACAGAGCAGAAAACTGATTTAAATAAGAAAAATTAAACACGACAATTGATAAATTAATGTTAATGTAACAGTAAAGATGGTAAAATCGTAATTTGATTACTTTAAACAGAAATAATCGTATTTTATTTTGATATGCGTGAGGGTTAAATCCAATTTGCAAAAGGAGCAATGTTCGTCTAGATTTTGAAGTTTTGTTTGTTTCAAAATGAAAAACCGTCTCATCTTTGTGACAAACAGGAAGTTTTGTCTCATCTGCTGAAACAGAGTGAAGTGCAGAAGTGCACACTCATCATATCATCTCTCTGGAGGGGGATGGGGGTGTAATTAGGAAGCCTCCCGCCTCCTTGCTGGAACGAGGTGTTCTCCACATCTGCTCCCCTGTGCGCTGACCCAGTTCCCCGTCCCTGCATCACCACAGCATCTCCGCCTGCTGCTCCGTCGCGCGTTCAGCGTGAGCGCGTCTCTGGTGACCCCCTCCAGTCTTTTCCTGTCAACAGTTTCGTCAAACCCCGCCCACCTTTAACGAGCTCCGGCTTGTACGCGCTCCTCATGTCCTCCAGGATGCTGTTGTAGAAGGGCTGGGCCAGCTCGGCGGGCATGGCGGCGTGGAAGTCGGGCTTGTTGCCCTTCAGGATGCACTGCAGGGTGAACTGGCTCACACACAGAACCTCCAGGTTCCCGTCCATGACGCTCTGGCTCCACGAACGGCCGCTCTCATCCTCAAACAGCCTCAGGTTGAGGATCTTACGAACCCTGAAACACAAACGGCCGACATGAGGACATCTCACGTGAACCGTCTCTGAGGAGCTCGGCACCACTTTCCATGATTTGTTTTTGATGAAAGCTTGATCTTCAAAGGAACTCCTTCATTTTATAATGATTCCTTTGAAGCTGACCTCATACTGCAGGAGAATCGCTGCACAAGTTCTTCTAAAAATCTAAACTTCACTGGGAAACTAGCAAATTCTCTCCACCAACAACTTTGTTTCAAAACGCTTTTGTTTTTCTCTTAAAATAGATGCTACATCTCCACAAGTTCTACTCTTTATTTATATTTAGCTTTGTTTTAACATCATGAAAATTAAAAACGTGAAAAATTATGACATTTTTACCTCTTTCTGACATTACTGTTTGAATAGAAGTCGCTGAAGCAGACTCTTATTTTGAAGGTGACAGGAAATGCTTATTTTGGACGACAGCTGTTTTGGTCAAATGTCTGAAGTCTGGCGGCAGATTCAGCAGAAATTGGATGAACTTTTTCCCTCCATCATCTTTGCCCAAAAAAAAAAAAAAAAAACTCTTTCAGGAGATTTAATCTGAATTATTAATTAGTGTTTTAAATTATAGTTAGCAGTCCAGATTATTGACCTTTAATCCTGATGTTTCTCAGTCAGTAATTTAAATTACCCACCTTCAGTTTCGATAATAGATTTACTTTAAATCTACTTCTTCAAAAAAACAACTTCTGATAAGTATTTTTGTTTGAAATTTTTGGCATTTTATCCAAATGATTCACTTTCTATCCTCATGACTTTTAATTTATATCTTTCAACAATTTTTCATATAATCCAGTGAGTCTAGATTAATAATTATCTTAAAATTAGATTATTAAAAAGGCAATTCCAACTCACCTTTTTTATTCTAGAATAATGATTTATGGTCAAGATTTCTGACCTTAATCCCAAGATATTTTTAACAGTCAAGATTAATTATCAATAGTCTTGATCCTTGACATTTAACCCAAACTACTGATCTTTAACCCGTTCAGATAATTTATCTAAAAATTAATTCAAAATAACTTAAAAAAAACAGATTTTTTTTTTTACAGTATAATTGTTTAAATGTTACAAAATTACCAGACTGACTTGCAAAGACTGACTTTTAATCTAAAGTAATGATCTGGATTCAGACAATAATCTGTTCAAATGTTGATAATCTAGACTGGAATATTAATTTGAATCCAGATCATTCTTCAAATATGCTAAAAGAAGAATGATCTGGATTCAAATTAATATTTCAATGTAGATTATCAACATTTGAACAGATTATTGTCTGCAGTCTAAATTGTTAATCTTCTGTTTAAAGATGAAGATTTTCTTATCATTAAATTGTTTTTTCTGTAACTTAAATCATCCTTGAAGCTTAAAGACAAACAAACTTTCTGACTTTCAAGTGAAGAATCTGATCAGTGACGAGTTTTCCTTTCTTTGTCATTTTTTTAGGAGTAGCGCTTATGCATGTTTAAGCAGGACAGCTCTTTAATAAAACACATTCATACTGAAATGAAAGACAAAGGGCAGAATGTCAACGTCATGGAAACACTCACATGTACTCAGCATCTTTCTGAGTGTCATCCACAGAAATCCCCAGCAGCACACAGAGACCACGGCCGATCGAGCTGACCTGCTCCTCTCCCACTGCAGGAGAACAAGTTAGTTAACTAAGGAGCAGAATAAATTAAGTCAGGTTCACTCAAACAGTTTTATTGGAAAGAGTACAAAACAGTGCAGAATCTTAAAAACATAGGAACAACTGAGGAAAAAGAGCATCAGATGACAGAAACAGAGACCCCACTTTCTATCTCCAAACCTTTAGAGATCCATGGATATGTCAGTAAGCACATATTTCCTTCTGTAACATCATAACACAAACATAATTGCTCTGGCAATCCCTATCTGGCTATTTGGGTGTTTTCTTACTGAAGTTTGGGTCATAACGTTCCTACAACATCTGGTCCTAGGCTGTGTCAAATAGATAGCCTACAAGCTTATGCTTTCTTGATGTAGGCAACTAGTCAGCAAACAGCCGTTATTCAATTATAAAATTAAGAAAACCACTGACAACTGAATTAAAAATTATATTAATGATGATATGGGGGGAAAAATGCAGAAAGCTTCAAATTTGCTGCCCTCTGGAGGGGAAATAATTAGTTCTGCACAGTTTGGGGGTTAAAATCAATTGAAGTGACTTTATTTTCCTTATAGCTTAGACTTCCAGCAAAACCAGGTCAATAAATAAAGCTAAATAATTGACATCCGCACCATGTAACACCAACCATGTGTTTGTTATGAAAACAGCCAATTATGGCTGATCAATATGTTCATTTAACTTCTAAAAGGAAAACAAAACAAAGAAACAGCAGCGGTACCAGCACCCCCTAGTGGACAAGAGCGTATACAACAAAATGTTTTTGTTATATTGCATTTTTAAATAAAGTTTATTCAAACTACCGGCATGAAATTCATTAGTTGGATTTTTTTTTCTTTAAAAAACCCGAACTCTGAATTTTTTCTTCTTTTTTGGTCTTTTAACAATATTTTCTGTGATTGTTTTATAGGTTCTTCATCCCCAAACTTCCGGTTGTGTATTTTTGGATTCAGGAATCCGTTTTTGCATTTTGTTTAAATAAGCATGAATTGTCTATGCAAAATAAGAAGCCAATAACCTTTTAATTAAATACATTTTATTTAATGGTTTTCTCAAAGAAACATTTAGTATTCCTCGTGGGTTCGTGCAGCTCACGCGGGCGTGCTTTATTCATTTCAACGAGGATGCTAAAGCTAGCCTCGGCGACCCAGACATGCCGTCCTTAGACCGAACCCAATAATACCCGGTTCGGTTCAGTTATCTCCTTAACTTGTGGACAACAACGCCGCTCTGTTTACCTGTCACGCTCGCTTTGGTCACTCTCTGAATGACGGCTCTCATTGCTGCGCTACCACAACATCCGGGTACCTTAGCGGGTCGAGGGCGCTCTCTAGCGGCGGAAGTTGAAGAGTCATCGAGCTTCCGGTTTGATCCTGTCTTTTTTCTCAATGTACTTGATATGCAACTAAACCACATGAAACAAATACTAAATAAAAAATAAATAAATAAAAGTACAAGTAAATACAACTAAAATAACAACCTAAAGACAGAAGTGTAAAGTTAAAAAAAGAGTGTGATTATCATAGACTGTATAAGAATAGTCTATGGTAATTATACACTGAACTAAGCAACAATGAGATGACTCCAAATCACAGTATATCTACCTATTTATAAAAGTCTAGATGTCAAACATGAATTAATTGCAGTTCTACCGTGTGTTGACCAAACTCAATTAGTAAATAATTCTATTTATGGTTTTTCCTCAACTTCTTCTTGGCAGAAAATCTGCTTTTTTTCCCCATTTGACAAACTTCAAGCTTTATTTTCCTATTTGATTATCAATCTAGAGAATAAATCTCTCGAATTTAAACTACAATAAGTAGTGGCTACCTTATAAAAATCACTAATAATTATGATAAAGACAATTATAAAAGATTTTTCCAACCATAATGATAAGGTATTTGGTGATGAAGGGAAGAAAATTAGTCTTGTGAATTCAAATTGAATAAAATAACTGGCATTTCAATTTCAATTACATTATTTTGTTGGTAAATAAAGGGTTTACACCTTAAGGCCCAGTGAAAGAACCAGCTATGAGATGGTTTCCAGTGTTTGTCACATCTCTGATTTTTTGTAATTTTTTTTTTTTTTACATTTTTCCACCTCTGTTACATCTTTTTGTTGTTTTTGAGGCTGCAACAGAATAAATGAAGCATCTCTACTGGTTCAGCAACATCTTCATTACTTCTCTCTTTGGACTTGATAAAACACAAAAAAAAATCTAAACTCATTGTTTTCATTTGCTTAGCTTTGTCTACTGCTTACAATGAGTACCTATTTGTTAAAAGGAAAACATGAATATCCAAAGTTTTAATTTTTATTTTGCAGAAAGTTTGAGTCAAAAATAAAACAAACTTGCTGTGAAATAAATAAAATATCATAATTGTGTTTGAAGCAAGGCTCGTTCTTACAGTATTTTGTGTTTGGCATCCTTACATTGGAATAAAGAGTCAGACGGATAAAAACTCCTATTCATGCAGCCTTCCATGATGTCAGCAAAAAAACATCTGAACACAAAAAGTGTCTCTGAGCCAAGATTAGATCGTGCCACATTCAAGAGCTACTTGTCTGCCGCTCCGGGTTCACTGAAGGACTTATAGAAGTTGTAGAGCCGAGTGGTGAACGGAACAAAGTCCTTCTTATAGGTAATGGTGGTTCTGGTGTGAGCTGTGACATAGACGTGGGTGTTTGGATCTGCAGGCTCCTCCACAACCTCCTCCTTCTTTTGCTCTGAATTTAAAAGAAAAACAGTAAATCAATCATGTCAATCACAAATAAATGTAACCATTTTTTCACTTAAAAAAGAAGCAAAATAAATTATGAAAAATCACAAAACCGGAAATACATGTATTTTGAAAGAGCATGTACCAAAAACTGTTGCTAATGAGTTTGGACAAGAAAAAATACAATTCTAGATGTCCACAGATTTAAAGCCTCACTGCATTTTTTTTTTTTTTTTTTGTGTGTAACATCTTTGAATAAATGGAGGATAGGAGGGGCTTGGACTACGGGGTAAGAAGTCGTGGTTCAGGTGTTAAAGTCATAATAAACACACAATTGAGAAAAAGAGTCACATATGTTTTAGTCTTAAAACTCGTTGACAACTACACTGTATCCCTGTTTGTCTTTCCCATAAACGTAGCTATCCGTGGGCTCGCGCTCACCCGTTGTGTCGTCGTACCGTCCCGTGTATTTGAAGTAGGCGAAGGAGCTGATCATGGTCCAGATTCCGAGTGCGTACACTGCGGACACTTTGGTATTCCACTTCGCGAAGTCTTTGAACGTCATTGCGCCTCCAATAAGCGGATAAAACTCAACAGACGCACATTTATTCTGCTAAAAGTCACAGTTTTATTTTCCTTGCTAAAAGACTCGGGAAACCGCTGCGGCTCAAGGACAGGAAGTACTACCGTGATAGCAAAAAGAACTTCCGGGGCATCGCTTTTTTTTTTTTTTAGCGATTTGATTACATTTTTTTCTATAAGTTTATCATTATTAGAAAAAAACAATATTAAATGAATAAATAAATCACTATTGTTATAATTGTATTCAAATATTTATCGTTTAACTCTCTAAAGACCAGATACTTAATATATAATTAAAATATGTGCAAGTCATCAGCCTTACCATTGATGTCTCCTTTTCCAATTTCTCTTTTAAATATACAGTATTGTGTCTCTTCAAATCCTCAAGCCCTGCACACAGCCTAGAAATAACCTTCCTGCCCGAATTTGACTGGTATGATAAAAGAAACATTGTAATAAGTCATCCTGGCCCTTTAGGTTTTCTTTGATGATGTTTTGCTCTTAACACCACCTCAGCTGTAAGTATCTGTAAAAATCATTATTTCTCAGATCAAATTAATTTTTTTATTCCCTTTAAACTTTTAATCTGCATGTTCTTCAAAAGTTCCCAGTACTTGATGGTCCGCTTTTCCAATTTTTGTAGCTCACATCATTTGTGCTTAACTCTGGATCACATGTGATCTATCTGATCATTCTACAATGTGACCATGATCTGTTTTTACCCCTAGATTAGACCAGATTTTAAGTGATGTACCCAGCCAAGGATTTTCTTTCTTGAAACTGTACCTCCAAATATATTCGCCTAGCTAAAACTGATGAGAATGCTTACTGGTCTATCACTAAAACATTCCATCTTATCTTTTCCTTCCTTTGGGATCATTGGGATGCTAGCTTCCTTTCAGGACCTTAGAGTTTCCCCTTCCTTCAGCACCCAGTTAAACGTTGTTTCCAAGAGACAAACTAGTGAATCTTTAAGTGACTTGTACCACTCTGAGGGGAAATTGCTTGTTCCTGGGGATTTATTAGCTTTCAGTTTAGAGATTGCCGAGTTTATTTCCTCTGTAGTTAATTCTGCTGTCAAGATTTAGTTCATCTGTAACTTTAGGTGGATTTATATTCTCTAAAAAAAATTACCATTTTGAGTTCATCATTGAGTACAGATTCTTTTTTTCTGTTTTGTAAGCCAGTGTTCTGTTTACAGAATCTCTTAGTTTATGAATACTTTTCTTTGTTGTTTTTTCAGTTTAAAATCGAGCAGTTTTGTTGATTTGTTCCATTTTGTAATATCTTTGGTAAATACGAGTTTCTTTTGAATTTCCTGGGAGTGAATGTCATTTATCTCGGGTATTTTCATCTTGATTTATCCTGTTTTTTTGCTTGCTCTGTCCTTATTTTGCTTTAACTTCTTCAGCTCTAGTTAAAATGTATTTAATCTCTTCAGTTTCAACTTTTTCCAGTGCGATAAGCGAGAAATCATTCTCCCTCACAGAATTGCCTTATATGCATTCCACAGCAAAAGTTCTCCATCTGAAAATGGATTGGATGTTTGCACCAACTTGTTTGACAAAAGGTAGCTTGATTTCCCTGCTCCATCACTGACGTCCAGACTGTTGTTTCTTCAGTCCAGCTCAAAGTTGGTTAATCTTCTCTTAACTTGGTTAATATCTCCTGCAAATGGTGGAACTTTTGTTTTGCATTCAGCTGTCCATTTCTTCTGGAAAGCTCGACACACCACGTCAACCTTTCTTATTTTTGACAACGGAATTTTGGTAATGGGGGTTTCACGCCTGAAAATTGTTTGCAACTTAACAGTGCATCTTATCCAGACATGGGGCGCTCTTGTATAGAAATGCTGTTTATTTCTGGATGTCGTTATTCAGTTTTTTGCTCCCTAGTGGCAAAATTGCACATTGCAGTCATTTCTTTAAAGAACCGTAACTCAGCACAGGAATAAGCTAGAAACTAGCTTTTTTCTCCAACATCCTTTCAATTTTTTGTCTTCATGATTGGGCCTGATTAAACCACCTGCCGGGTTGTTTCTGGCCCGCGGGTCGTTTGTTTGACACCCCTACCTTTGACAGACATACGGTCAGGTAAACTGGGCTGAGATCTGACTATACTGTTCTTTATCTGTTGTTTTTCAGTTTATAATCTAGCAGTTCTGTTGATTTGTTCCTCATTTCATAATATCTTTGGTAAATATGAGTTTCTTTTGAATTTCCTGGGAGTGAATGTCATTTATCTTGGCTATTTAATGTCATTTATCTTGGCTATTTTCATCTTGATTTCTTGCTGGGGTTTTTTTTGTTTGTTTTGTTTTGGGTTTTTTTGCTGTATCCTTATTTTCATTTTTCAACTTATTCAGTTCTAGTTACAACATATTTAACTTCTGTTTCAACTTTTTCTGGTGTCATAAGCGGGGGATGACTCTCCCTCTCAGCACTGCCTTGTATGCATCCCACAGCACAGACGGAGAAACCTCTAAATTATCATTTTACTTTATGTATGTTTGGATGTCTTTCTTCATTTCTCCCTTGAGTGTCTTTACATTGAGTCTCCAGGGTGTTGTTTTTCTCTCCTTTCTCAGACACACGGTCAGGTTTAACTGAAGAGGCCTCAACTTTTAAGCTTTAAATTTTGGGTTGGAAAAAGCATGCAAATGAATAAATAAAAATGAATTACATCAAAGGGGTGCTGTTTTACAGTTTCTTTTGATTTTTTTTGTAAAACATCACAGGAAATTAAAATAAAAAAGATTTTAAGTTTATTTAAAATTAATTTAAATAAAAAAAATGAATCGAAATTTCATTTTTTTATGGTGTATTGTAAATTGCAAAATGCATTTGAATTATAGTATAAAAACTCATGACAGTAGAAAAGCATTCTTGGTTTTGTTTTCATTTAATATTTTATTTGAAAAACATGTGATTGAATTGTAATTTTCTATAATGACAAATTGAAAAATGAACTAAATACAAAACAAACACGGACTGAACCACAATGAATTTCATTGTTCTGTTTGTATGCATGTTAATACATGGAGACATATGCATGCGCGCATTTCTATTTAGGAATAGGTTTGTGTGTGAATATATGCACGGATACATATAGTTTAACTCTAACTCTGTCTTTTTTGTTCTCTCAAGAATATTTTGTATTGCCTGGACAATACATGATTACTAATGAACTTGGGACTGGTGATCATCATTGTAAAAGATGTCTTTCCTTCTTTTTTTTGTTATCGAATTAAAAATGCATAATCAAACTGCAAATTTAATTGTGAATTGAGAATTTTACATTTATTTTGAATTATGGGTGAAAAACATTCTTCAGTAAACCTCTAATTTTTGCACATTTCATCAACAAACCTTGATTTTGTTCCAATCAAAGGTTTACCGGTTTTTGAAGTTTTCTGAAAGTCTTTCAGTGTCTTATTGTCTTGTAGCTGAACATCTCCGTCCGTAAAGAGTTTTCGTGGTGAAATGGTCGGGGCATTCTTCTGTAAAAATCGACCAAATTGTCAGAAGAAACTTTAATAGAGTCTAGGAAAAGAGTGACTTCCTTGAAAGACAGCGGAAGAGAAAGTAATCTCTCCAAGCTTAATATACATTGACAGTGAGGATTAATGTTTCTGTGGAGTTTCTGAAGAGCCTCGAGCTATCAGGTGACAGCTTTGACCTTTTGAATCACAGAGTGAAAATAAATCAGGAAAAATTAGAGAACTTGACTCATCTGTCATTAATGAAACATTTAGAAGAATCTGGTGATTCATTTAGAGAAAGTGAGTCACAATAAAGCCATGAAAAATCCCCAAAACAAAGTTTTTTCAAAGAAGTCATAAAAACATTAAACTGGTAAAACATCCAAACTTAAAGGACAGGGAGAACAATTTCCTGCTTATCGCACCAGAAAAAGTTGAAACAGAAAAGATTAAATATGTTGTAACTAGAGTTGAAGAAGATGGAAAAGCAAAATAAGGACAGAGCAAACAAAAAGCAGCAAGAAATCAAGATGAAAACAGCCGAGATAAATGACATTCACTCCCAGGAAATTCAAAAGAAAGTCATATTTACCAAACAAAGTGATTATGAAATTGGGAACAAATCAACAAAACTGCTAGATTATAAACTGAATAAATAAGATAAAGAAAAGTATTCATAAACTAAGAGATTCTGTAAACTGGTTTACAAAACAGAAAAAAAATCAGAAGTGTTTTAAAAGTTATAAGAATCTGTACACTCAACCAATACTCAAAGATGAACTCAAAATGGTACATTTTTTAGAGAATATAAATCTACCTAAAGTAACAGATGGACTAAATGAAATCTTGACAGAAGAAATAACAAATAAACTCAGCAATCTCTAAACTGAAAGCTAATAAATATCCGCCCAGAGACGGTTTCACCTCAGAGTGGTACAAGTCACTTAAAGACTCACTAGTTCGTCTCTTGCTTACAACGTTTAACTGGATGCTGAAGGAAGGGGACATTTCAAGTTCCTGAAGGGAAGCTAGCATCCCAGTGATCCCAAAGGATGGAAAAGATGAGATGGAATGCTCTAGTAATAGACCAGGATTATCGAGCATTCACATCAATTTTAGCTAGGCGAATGGAAAAGATATTGCTAGACATTATTTCATTAGATTAGACCGGTTTTATAAAACAAAGACAAACTCAAGACATAACTGAGCACACTCTTCACGTACTACATCATATAAATAAGCCTTGGTGGTTTTAATCTATGTCAAAAAAGCTTAATTTAGTTAGGAGGGATTCTCTCTACCAGGATTTGGAGCAGATTATCTTTCATAAAACACTCTTTACAACCACTTTATACAGAACCAACAGCTAGAATGAAAGTATCCAGAACACTGTTGACCATGTTTGATCCTTCATATTCAGCCAGATGGAAAGAAATTGAAACTTGTACATCAGTTGGAGCTTCGGTGCAGTAACCATATATGGAGATATAGTTAGAAAGAATCCTTGGCTGGGTACATCGCTTAAAAGCTGGTCTAATCTAGTGGTAAAAACAGGTTAGGGTCACATTGTAGGATGATCAGATAGATCACATATGAGTTTCTACCAAACACAACTGATGTGAGCTACAAAAACTGGAAAAGAGGACCATCAAATACTGGGAACTTTTGAAGAACATGCTGATTAAAAGTTTAGAGAATAAAAATCAATTTGATACAAAAAAATAAATAAATAATGATTTTTACAGATACAGTGTGGAGAAGAGAGCCAGTTGAGGTGGTTCAGGCATCTGATCCGGATGCCTCCTGGACACCTCCCTGGGGAGGTGATCCGGGCATGTCCCACTGGGCGGAGGCTCAGGGGAACACCCAGGACACGCTGGAGAGACTACGTCTCCTGGCTGGCCTGGGAATGCCTCAGATTCCCCCCAGAGGAGCTGGAGGAAGTGGCCGGGGAGAGGGAAGTTTGGGAATCTTTGCTTAGATGGATGCCCCCGGAACCCAGTCCCGGATGAGCGGAAGAAGATGGATGGATGGATGGATGGACACCGACCTCGACCCCGACAACCCGAGGATCTTAAAAAGACTTTAACCAATAAGAACCCATAGTGAAATCAGTGTAACAAAAAAACATCTGAAATATTTTCAGTGCTCAATTTAGTTTGTTCCACATAAACATCTGCATGATTGGAGGAATATAAAAACATCTTGCACATCTGAGGAGAAATGTATAAACGTTGACAGATTTAAACACAAGAAATGCACAGCTCGACTGATCAAAACTTTAACATATTTGTTTGTAACTTTGAATTATTTCATTATATCTTATGCTATAAATTTGCTTTTCCTTAAGATTTGGTCTAACTAGAAATGTCTGATGTGATATCTCTTTCTGGACTTCACAGAATGTGGGTGTGAAAGGAATTTATCAGCACATTCATGACTAAAACATTTAGCTGCTGGGTATTAAACTGAAACTCCACTCACCTGCTTTCGCCTCAGAGCTGTCATAAGATGTTCTTATGAAATCATCTTAGAAGATCTTGATTATTCTTGTCAAAATCCAAAAACAAAATTTTTTTTTAATGTTTGTTTTTCTGGTATGATTTCATGCGTAAAATGAATACCTTGGAGTTAGAATTAGAAGCGGACATATATTAGGGCAGCGGGGCCTGCCAAAAACCGCACGCAGAGTAGATTTGTCCTCGTTTCTCTTTTACTTTTGAGACTACAGCCAGATCAGGGTTATTGATAAATGTTGGGAGTTTGGTGCTAAAAATCTCTTAACGTTAGAATTAAAAAGATTAGCACTTTCTGGCAACATGCAACCTTAAAGTAAATCTGTTAGTGTTTTTTCTGCATGTTTTATTGCTGAGTGTTCATCCAGATGACAGTAAAACATGTTTTTCTTACATTTTCTTAAAATTCCTAAAACTGACTGCCATGAAAATCATGCTTTTTACATGTTCTTGTGGCATTTTTCAGATGATGGAGGACATATAGAAAGATAATTAAGCTTAAAATTACATTTTTGTGTATTTCTTTATTCAAATCATTGTGGATCAGGAGCAGACGGAAAAAAAATGCAGTTTGAGAAAGAGCTTATTACAACCCAACATCCCCGGTGCGTCAAAAATGGCCAGAATTATTGAAGATCTCCAGCTATACAGCTTTGAACCTGATCTGAGAAAAATGAAGACGTTCATGGATCTAGTCGTCTATAAGTGGATGCATGAGAATGGAGCGTAGCAAGGAGCTTGAGGCCTACCCATTGCATATTTTACATAACTACAGGCTTTTTCAAACTGCCTTTTTTCGTCTGCTCCGGATTCACAATGATCTGAATAAAGAAATACTTAGAAATGAAAATTTAAGCTCCATTTTCTTCATATGTGTCCACCATCATCAGAAAAATGCTAAAAGAACATGTTATAAAAAAAACAAACATGATTTTCATTGCATTGGATCTTTAAGGTATCTCTGTGTAAACTAATGTAATAGCTTAGCTGGTAATAAATATCCTTGGCTGATTTTTTTCTTTAATATATGTATCTGGTAAGCCAAAATTTAAGTTTGGGCCACTGGTTATGGGCCTCCAACCAGGGAGAAGGTACAAAAGACACGCTGGAGAGGTGAGGAGTCGACATCTCTTGGTGGGAAAGCTGGAGGAGTTTGCAAAGGTATTGGTTTGGAAAACAACACTAAGCCTGCTGAACTGCTGGCCAAATCCTGAATGAGAAGACTGTGAAAGGATGTTTGAGAGTCGTCAGCGGTGTAAAGTGTCGTGTTACAGGGCCTCACTGATGGCATCCTCCACACCATTAATGAGGTTTATCAGATTAGAGACAACTGAGTCAAAAGTACCTAAAACAGTAGAATTTAAAGTTTAAAATTTCAAAAGATGAAGTTCTGGGTTCCTCTGATGACAAACGATACTTGAAATCCAAAATCTTAACATGTGATTTAAGGTTTTATAAAGAAAGATGCTGAGATGTTCACATGTTTACCCAACCCAAAACTGCAGGAATGTGAACAACAGGCAGCGAGGAGCGTTTTTCTCTGCCTCACTGAGGGTGAATAGAAAACGGCGTGAAGCGTTCCGGCAGATTTTTTGGAGGCGCAGATGTTCCTCCATCAGATGTCTGTCTGAGCTCATCACTGGTTGCTTTCCAAACCCCAAACAGGCGGCTAACAAACAGCAGCAGTTTGTAGAACGATGCAGCAACAATGTTCAGTCACTTTCATTCTTTTCATGTCCTGAGGATACTGTACCTGCACCTTGTATGTTTGCCTGTTG
>NC_050512.1:25254967-25285011 GCF_002922805.2 Oryzias melastigma
CCCCACAGCTCTGTTGAGACTTGTCTACTGAAGCTATGAGTCACACAAAGCCAATACATAAACTCCGAGCTTCTGAGACGCACAGGTACTGCACAGCACCCAACACCTGGACTTCACTTCTTCGTTCTCCACTTTTGCGCGGTAGGGGCCACGAGAGGAAGAGCGGAGATTTCTGTACAGATGATCTCAAAGGTACAGTAAAGATCTGTTCTGTCTCCTTGAAAAGTTTAGAGCAGCTTTAGGTTTTGGGCAGGACTCCCCTCAGGTCTCACCTGCACCTGCATCCGTAACAGCGATCATTATAGCCTCTTCTTAACATGACATGACTCTGATCAGATTATGTTCAACCCAAGAAAAACAAATAAGAGCTCCTAATTTCCAATTCTTCTCCTTATTCTTCACGTGTTGCTTCACAAAATCTAAAAAATATGTTGCTAATTATCTACATAAACAATAAAAAAGTATACATGTATTTTAAAATAAAAGTACCCAAACTTTGCTGTGAGAAGATGCTACTGTCTGATGATCAAACAAGAACGATCTTTCATTCATCAGTCAAATTCAATTTTCTGGAGGTCCATGACAGGCTGGTGAACATGCAGCCTCCCGAGCTTTGTGTGAAAATAAATAACATCAATAAACCACAGAGATCAAATGAAATTACAATTTCACTGATATGTTAGAAAATGACAAACTTTACGGATTTGATGGACACAGACCAAAATTTTGATGAACACATTAAGGCACTCTCTTAACATCTCAAAAATATCTAATGAATTAAAGATTTTATGTCTAAGCAGGACCTGAAAAAACGTATGTGTTCATCTTTAGTCGACTTGATTACTGTAACAGTGTTTTTACAGGACTATAAAAAAAAAATAAATAAATAAATTAAAAAAAAAATCCATCAGGAAACTGCAGCTTATTCAGAACTCTGCTGCTCGGGTTCTCACAGGGACCAAGAAAGTAGACCACATCAGTCCAGTTCTGAGGTCTTTACACTGGTTACCTGTCTGTCAGAGGATAGACTTTAAAGTTCTGTTACTGGTTTATAAAGCTTTGAATGGTTTAGCACCAAAATACATGACTGACCTCCTGACCCAGTATGTACCAGCCAGACCTCTCCGGTCATCTGGATCCGGTCTTTTATCAGTTCCTAGAGTCAGAACTAAACATGGAGAAGCTGCATTCAGCTTCTATGCACCACAGATCTGGAACAGGCTTTCAGTGTATTTAAATCCAGGTTTAAGACTCATCTGTTCTCAGCTGCATTTGACCAGTATGTACATTTACATCCTCATTGTTTATCTATGCTTGTTTTAAATTAAGTCAATTTTACTTTCTTTTAATTTTATTTTAATGATCACACCTTTACTATTTATTTTGATTGTTTCTTCTAATGTTTTATGTAAAGCACTGAATTGTCTCTGTACATTAAATGTGCTATACAAATAAACTTGCCTTGCCTTACTGATTTGATGGTATGTCCTGTTCTGCAGTTAAAAAAATCTAATATTTTTTTGAAAAAAATCCGGTCTCCAATAATTAAGCAGATCACTAGAGAAACCTGACCAATATGAAGTTCGGGGTCAGTGAACCTGGATTCATTAAAAAAAATCCATATTTTAGTGTGTTAATATTTAAATTGATTTAACACATCTACAGTTTTTTTAGTTGCTACTTTATTTCTGAATTGACAATAATAACATAAAATTGATAATAATAACAGATTATGGGCTTTGGCAAGCACTTTTAACAGCTTTCTGTCATTTTATGTTGGGGAAATTAAAGCAGAAGATCTCATAGAAAAGTAAGAACAAAAACCTGAACAAACCTTACGGTGACAACGACCATGTCTCGTAATTTTAAGTTGTCAGTTTGTCTTCCTAACTTGAACGTCGTCATTGAACATTTGTATTGGAGATTGAGGAATACAACTAATCAAATAACGATGAATGACTGGAAAGTTGTTTCTAACCAACAACAACCTCAGCACAATTTCCGTCTAAGGGATCAAATCGATCTTTATTCGAACAGCACTTTTTACACTCAACAGCACAAAGTGCTGCAAATAAAGAAATTTAGGACATAGACCACCCCCTAACATTCCTTGAACTGCTGGAGCTGAACGTTGGGCACTAGGCTGAGCACGGAAAGGAAACTAAGTCGGTGGGTGGGAACTCTGATATAACATCAGCGGCCAAGAGGACAAAATCCAACTGAGAAATAAAAATGTTCATGAAAGATATCAATCAAAACAAACATTAAAAAATGAAATGTGGGTAGAATCACAAGTGAAAAAGTTCATTTCAAAAGGTGGTTCTTGAGAATGTAAATAATAAATATTACGTTGATTGTTGGTGGTGGTCCTGTCATCGTTATCTAGGCTCAAATCTGCACGAAATCTCCACTTATCTCCAAAAAAAGGAAAACAATTTTTCATTATCTAAAGAAAACAAATTTTGTTTCTGGAGAAAATCTTTATCAATTTCTTATGAAAGATAGCTATCATTTCAATCCCTTTTTTGCAGAAACAATTTTATTGTGATAACGAGTTTTAGACTGTAACAATCATCTTATCTTTCTTCATATCCATACAAACTTGAACATCCATTGATGTTAAATCTCTTCCAACAGAAATGTTGACATAACAGTGGATTTTAAGGTCCAAATGTTTGTTACATCATGAAAAAAGTCGCTCTCTGCCCCCACTGGATCTTTCTTCACCTGTATGACTGGAGGCAAGATATGTGATGGTTTTGGATTTGCACGAGAGAAACCTCACTCCAGCTCCAGCCAGGTGTTCTCCTTTATGCCATCAAGTGTATTTTGTTACATGAACCTGCTCCACACAAAAGCCACGCCCATTTCTATAAGATGAGCCCTTTAAATCATATCTGACTGTAAAGAGGATCTTCAATAAAAAGGAGAAATATGAGTGCGTTAGTAAGTGCTGCCTCAGGGCACGAACACACAAAGTCATGAAAACCTTCCTCCTCCTTTTTGCTTGTATAATGACCGTCTGTACATTTAAGATCAAACTTTTTTCATGTTTAGTTTTAGAAACTGTGGTTGGATGGACAACCTAACAACGGTCAGAGCTGTCAGTTCAAGTGGAGGCGCTCCAGTAAGCAGCAAAGGTGAGATTTCATATTTTCTGCATTATAACTTTAAAGTCAAAAGTAAACCTCTTTTGTTTAATTTTATGGTTTTTTTTCAGTGGTCACAAAATCAGTACCGACTACTCAACTGACTGCAAAAAGTAAGTTTGTCTACAGGTTACACAGAGAAGTTATTTTTTGGAATAAAAAAAACTAAAATCTAATAATCAATTTTATTACATTAATTGAAGAATTAACATTCAATTTGTTGAGAGGATTTTCTCATTTTATTAATTTAAATTTATACTTTATGTATTTATACTTCTATAATCATGCTTATTAAACATTAGTTTTTATTTGGTTAAATACTACTTAAGTGTTTTTTGATTAATAAAAAAAGTCTATAAGCTAGCCATGTTTTACTAATGAGCATTTTAGGGGTTTGTCTCCTAAATTCTGTATTTTTTTTTTTTTTGTCTTTTGGTTTATCTTTAATTAACTAGTGTTAAGCTGTTAAGCCCTTTATAAAAGAAATACAGTCCAAGCAGAAATTATTCAATTTTATAGTAGTTATATATATGATGCTGCTACAATGGTTAGCAAGGTAGTGTTGATGTGTTTTTAAACCAATTTGGCTAACTGGCCTAGATACTTGATCTTAACCAGTGACAACTTAACATACTTTTAATGTTTTATTAATAAACAGAAATTGAAAGAGCAAAGAAGGAAAAAAAGGTAAAACAGTTTTCTTTTAGTTTAAACTAAGGAGCTAAGTGTTAGCTATTAGCTTGTTTTGGAGATATAGTGGTTAACTGCTCTGATACTTTTTAGAATGTTTGATAAAGATGACTTTATCTAAAAAAAAAAAACAAGAGATGTTTAAAAGACAAAATATTCAATAATTGCTGTTTTTTTCCTCTCGTTTGCATTTTGTGGTTATGAACCATTGACTGTATTTGAGAACTTGACAGAGTATAGAAGAAACGACAAAATGACTCACTTCGGGCTAAAATCAAATGAAGTCAATTTAGTCACTATTTTTTCGTAGTACGGACGCCGCCATGTTGGAGCCAGACATCGTCAGTAAGCATTGATTGGTCAGAAATCTGTGAATCAAATGTTTGACGTAAGACCACATACTTTTTATAGAAGTCATCTGATTGGTCACTTTATAACGTAAATAATTTGAAGTAGGATTAGCTAGAATATGTTTTAAAAATATAGCAGAGGAAGAAAGGTTATTCTAACCAACAGAATGACTGAGTAATAGCTGTTTATTTCTCTATTGACGTCTATGGGCTTCTTGGAGCCAGCAGGTACTTCCTATTTGGAACGCCAGGAGGAAGGGTTACTCAATCCAGTTGTCTTATACAGTCAAGGCTATGAACCTGTGTTAGCAAGTCAGCGTTAGCTTGTTTACGGGACCTCGGCTAAATGATTTGTGTGACTTTGGACAAGTTGGGCAACAAATACCAAAGATTGTGTTTAATTCAAGCACATATCAGTATTGTTGTTGTGGCATTCTTTGGAAACTATACAGCTAACAAATTTGGTACATATATTTGACTTTTGGCAAGATCTTTCTGTGTATCATACATTTTGGAAATTAAGCAATAAAGGGGTTGGGCGCAAAAATTAATCAAATATGTAGTTTAATCTGCAAATAAGTAGGAATCTTGTTTTTGTTCAAATCAGAGACTTGGGCATATAAAAGGCTTCCTATTGGACCGTTGACTAAAGCTGCTCCGAGGATCAGGAAGTGAAGTTAGCATCACATTAAATTTACCGCCTTTGGGCAGCAGAATGACGGCTCATCATTTGATGTTTGACATGAAAAATCTTGACCCTGGGCAGCACCAGCTTCAAACATGTGAGCATGTCACAAATCATCCTCATCTAAGGGCAGATGGATGTAATGTTGTACAGTAATGAAGCGTGTTCAGGCTCGCCATTAAAGAATGTTCCCTAATAAGAAAAATAGCTTGAATGAGAACTCCTTTTATTAAGAAAATAGTCTGCTTTCCTGTTCAGTCTTGCTAAAAATTGAGGTTTCCAGCCTTGGTCTTGGCAGGTTGTTTTTCATGGAAGACTTTGAAAAAAAAAAAAAAGAATATTTTTGTTTCGTGCAGGTGACATTTCAGGGGGAGGAGCTTCAGCTGGAGGTTCAGGAGGCTCCGTTCCGATCTCCTCCAGCAGCTCCCATCATAGTGGACTCCAAAGCGGAAGGAGTTCTGCGGGCACTGCCGCTGCAGGAGCCTCCTCAGCCGTGTCCTCAGGGGGGTATAGTATAGCGTCAGGGGTAGCAAGGACCTCAGGGGCAGGAGAGGGGTTCAAATCGGCTGGAGGGGGCTCTTCCAGCATGTCCCTCGGCTCTGCAAGTGCTGGCAAAGAAGGAAAAAGGGAAGCTGGTCTGGGAGCTGTGACAGTTTCTGCAGTGACCAAGCCCAGCTACAGTTCTGGAGGAGCTGCGGAGGCCAAGAGAGGTCCACTATCTCCAAGTGGGTATTCACTTCAGCCAAAGGAGAGGAAGAGTGTGAGCAACACGGCTGCAACTATGTCGGATGTGTTTAATGGTGAGCCACAATGTCACAGATGTTGTCATTTTGAACAGAGAAAACGAGTCATGTGACCTCAATCGTTTCAGAAAGCTCCAGTAGAGACTCTTCACCCGAGTACAAAAGGAAGGAGTACGGTATGAAGGTTTTACTGGGAAACCATGAAACTCACACTCAAAAATGTATTTATGATGTCAAAGTTTGGCATTTTCTCTTGCAGGCGGTTCAAGTGCAACATCAAGTTTGGCCACTAGAGGAAGAGCTCAGAGCAGAGGTTCGGCAACAAAAGTCACTGAACAGAAAAGTAGCATAATCAGCATTAACACTTTTGCCCTTAAAGTGATAAGCTTCGCCCCTGTAGTGCCATGGCACCAGTAGCCTAAAATAATTTTGTATTAAGTTACAAAAATGTCTTTTTTTGCTTTGTAATATTTATTTTTGTACATGTTTGAAATAAATCTAAATCTAAAGTTACATGACTTGTCTCGACACCCTCCTGACGTGAACTTACAAAAATAGAAACCTGTGAGAACCTCAAGTTTCTGTGGATCACCACCTTGACAGAAGCTGCAATTTGGAATAAAAATGAGCCACTTTTGTACTAACAAAACACGCTAATAAAACCACCACAGTTCATGTTGTCATTAACAATAACAGGAGGGCATATTTTTAAACATTTGATTGTTGGTTCTGTTTGTTTTTCAGAGAGCGAGATCAGAGCGAGGCTTCAGAGCGCCTCGCCTCCGGCCCGATGTGAGTTCCACTCATCGTGGGTTCAAAACCTACAAGAAATGTTGGTTTTCAGACAGAACCATGAACAGTTTTATCTGGTTCTGCGTTTCAGGGACGGAGCTCGACGACGTGAAGCGTCTTCTGAGAGGAAACCGCTCCACCAGCACCAGCCCGCCCCAGTCGCCCAACAACACACTGCCCATCCCCAAGAAGGCCAGCGTGGAAACCAGAACCCTGTCTGACAGCTCCCCAGGTTCAGCGCTCGTCTGTTTATGCCTGATCCGAAGGAAGAGGAGTGACTTTCATCGTCTCTCTTTTCTTTTTTAGATCAATACAACGGCGTTTGGGGCGGGGACACCGGCAACGGGGGATATGGTTACAACACCAACCCCAACAACCTTTCCTCCACCGGCCCTCTTTACCAGTCAGGTTAGACACTTAGTAACAAATGTTGACGTCTGTTTTGGTACCACTGACACTATTCTAGAAAATCCACCTACAGTCGATAAATTCAAACAGGATTTTATGAAAAATATAAAATCAGGCAGTTTGGAAATGCTGTGAATAAATGTAAATCAGATCTGAACATTTAAGATCACTAAATGTAAACAGTACAGAGGTTAAATTCTTTAGATCACACTTGGTTTGTTTGCCCCCAAAAAGTAATTACTCAATCTCAAAGACAAAGATACAGTCATGTGAAAAAATTAGGACACCCTTTGAAAGCATGTGGTTTTTTGCAACATTTTTAATAAATGGTTATTTCATCTCCATTTCAACAACACAGAGAGATTCAAATAATCCAACTAAACAAATAAAACTGAAGAAAAGTCTTTTCAAGATCTTCTGTAAATGTCATTTTACAAAAATGCCTATTCTAACTGAGGAAAAAGATAGGACACCCTTGCCCCTAATAGCGAGTGTTGCCTCCTTTGGCTGAAATAACTGCAGTGAGACGGTTCTTGTAGCCATCTACCAGTCTCCGACATCGGTCTGAGGAAATTTTACCCCACTCCTCAATGCAGAACGTTTTCAGCTGTGAGATGTTTGAGGGGTTTCTTGCATGTACAGCCCTTTTCAAGTCACCCCACAGCATCTCAATGGGATTCAAATCTGGACTTTGACTTGGCCATTCCAGGACTCTCCATTTCTTCTTTTTCAGCCAATCTTTGGTTGATTTACTAGTATGTTTTGGGTCATTGTCATGTTGCATGGTCCAGTTCCGCTTCAGCTTTAATTTTCTAACTGATGGTCTCACATGTTCTTCAAGCACCTTCTGATACACAGTAGAATTCATGGTGGATTCTATGATGGTGAGCTGACCAGGTCCTCCTGCAGCAAAGCAGCCCCAAACCATGACACTTCCACCTCCATGCTTCACAGTTGGTATGAGGTTCTTTTCTTGGAATGCTGTGTTTGGTTTACGCCAAACATGTCCTCTGCTCTTGTGTCCAAATAATTCAATTTTGGACTCATCTGTCCAAAGAACATTATTCCAGAAGTCCTGGTCTTTGTCAACTTTATCTCTGGCAAATGTCAGTCTGGCCTTGATGTTTCTCTTGGAAAGCAAAGGTTTCCTCCTTGCACACCTCCCATGCAAGTTAAACTTGTACAGTCTCTTTCTGATTGTAGAGGCATGTACTTCTACATCAACAGTAGCCAGAGCCTGCTGTAGTTCTCGAGATGACACTTTAGGGTTTTTGGAGACCTCTTTTAGCATCTTGCGGTCTGCTCTTGGGGTGAACTTGCTGGGGCGACCAGTCCTGGGCATGTTGGCAGTTGTTTTGAAAGCCCTCCACTTGTAGACTATCTTCCGGACAGTGGAATGGCTGATTTCAAAATCTTTTGAGATCTTTTTAAATCCCTTCCCAGACTCATAGGCTGCTACAATCTTTTTTCTGAAGTCCTCTGACAGCTCTTTTGCTCTCACCATGGTGCTCACTCTCACTTCAACAGTTAGGAGCACACCAAACTAAATGTCTGAGGTTTAAATAAGGCAAGCCTCATTCAACATGCAGAGTAACGATCTACTAATTATGTGCACCTGGTGTGATATACCTGTGTGAGATCTGAGCCACTTTAAGAGGGAATACATGTGAGGGTGTCCTATCTTTTTCCTCAGTTAGAATAGGCATTTTTGCAGAATGACATTTACAGAAGATCTTGAAAAGACTTTTCTTCAGTTTTCATTGTTTAGTTTGATTACTTTAATCTCTGTGTATTGTTGAAATTGAGATGAAATAACCATTTACTAAAAATGTTGCAAAAAACCACATGCTTTCAAAGGGTGTCCTAATTTTTTCACATGACTGTAAAAGAGAAAAGTTTAACTTATTTACTTTGACAAAAAGAATATCTTTTGTAAATTAAACAAGGTAAGTTTTTTTTGGAAGTTAAATATAAATTATGCAAGACTTTACAGACAAGAATAAAAAAATAAGAAAAGTTTGCAAAAAAAAAAAACACATATTACAGAAAAACAGATTTAAAAAAAACATTAAAAAATTGTATATTGATCAAACAAAGCTTAAATAATATTCTGTTTATATATGTTTAGTGTAGAATTTATCAATCAACAGATTCAGAGATTGTGTTTGTTTGTAAAGAGAAGCTAAATCTAATGAGTTAAATAACTTAAATAAAAAAACAACAAAAATCTTAGTTTAAAGAGAAAAAAAACAAAAAACTTTTTGAATATTTTAAATAACTAAATTTTATTTTGTATATCCAAAGGGTGGAGCTAAAGGGGAGAAAAGGGGGAAGCTGTCCCCCAATCGATAACTTCATTGACAAAGATTAAGAAATTATCAATACAAGCTTCGAAAATAACAAAGGATATATTTTTAAATACAATCTTGAGCCCCTAAAATGACGCATTTTGTTTTTTCATAAAAACACTTTCAGGATCATTTCAGTTTTAAAGACCTTCCAAAGCCCCACCTCTACCCCCCGCCAAGATGGCTTAGCGCCGCTACTGTGTAAATATGAACCTTGACGGACCAAATATCTAATTTTTGGTAATAAAAGAAGTAATAATTAATATTTTTGCCAGATTTTATCATACATTTAACAAGTTTAGCTCTACAATGAGGTGGCGGTCTTTAAAAAGAGTTCAGATGTGGATCCTTAAGACTTCAGTGTGTGATTTTGTCTGAACCAGTCGGGTTCTTTTCTGTTCAGGAGTCCAGAACAACCTGAGTCTTAGCCCCACCTCGGTCAGCACCGGACTCTCTACCAGCAGCTCCGGTGAGAACCCATCAACCTGCACTAATCATGTTTTTGAGCAAGTGGTTTAAGAAGCTTGTTGTGCTTTTGTTGATTTATTGCATGAAAAATGATTTTTTTCTCATGTGTTTAGGTAATACGTGAAAAAACAATTTCTCTAGAAGAAAATTGTGTAGTCCATTTGTCAGATAATTCTGTATTTATTCTGAGGACAATAAACATTAGATATTTTATGATTACATTTAAATGAACATTCTACTAATAGCAAACATTTAGCTTTACATTTGATTGGAACAATATGAATGTCAAAGATAAAAGAGGAAGAATTTAAGATAAAATAATCCTGAAGTTCACACATTTTCACCTGAAAGTCAGGAAAAAAATTTCAACCAGAATTTTCTCAATAAAGATCAGAACAAAAGCCCTCAGTTTAACCATCTGGCCACTTTTTTGAGTTTGGCCTTTCTGGAATCATCAGGATAATCATTATCAATCTTTTTGAGTTTTTTTTTTGTCTTTTTTTGGTGCCTTAAGACAGTATCAGTTGGTGCTTTTAGGCTTAGTTTTCATTCAAATTAATGAAACTGAATATAATTTGATAGGTCTATGTGAGCAGCAGGGCCTCAAATCCCTCAAACTATCCTTTTGTGTGATTTGTACAAAAACTCCTGGTCAATATTTGTTCTTTACACAAAATGTATGCAAGACTTTATTTGTTATTGCAATAGTTACTTTATAAAAATAAAATATTGTTGACAATTTGATTATTTTTTAATGAACTAGTGAAGAGAGCTCAGAGCTGTGGCTAACACACCAGTTTGTTTCAGCTCCAGTTTACGGCGTGCAGAACAACCTGGGAGGTACGAGCCCGACGGTCTTCTTCTCGTCTGGAACCACCCCACATATCGGTAACAGAGAGGATTCATACTCAAACTGCTGCATGATCTGCTCTTCTGTAAACGTCTGTTGTGAATGTAACTTCATACGATGCGATACTCTCCATCCACAGTTTACGGTGTGCCGAAAAACGTGTCTGGGTTGAGTTCGAGCGCAGGTGAGGCGGCTCACACCTGTTCTTTTTGAATTGCAGGAGTATTAACCTTTAAGGTCATGACATAAGGTCTTGTTTGTGCGCGACAGTGAGACCCAGCAGCCAGGCCACTCACGAGGCTTTAGGGAAGGACTCTAACTTTGTGATGATTGAGAAGGAAAACGCTCCAATCAAGAAGGAGACTGAGCGGCTCGTCATGGCCAAAGACACCGGGAAGCAGTTCATGACTACAGCACCTTCCACCAACTCTGGTACCGCCAAAGCCCAAGACACTGAAAGTCTCTAGAAAAACTCTTTTACCTCAATTATTATTTTATTTTGAGCTTACTTAGTTTGGTCTACAATATTTTATCTTTTTGAGTTTTTGCCCAAGAAGTCTTTCTTTAAATATTGTTGGGTAATAGTTCTCTAAACCTTATGGTAGCCTCTCAAAGTTGGTTATGTTTTAATTTAATTTTACAATATTTGTTTATCCTTACATCACTAAGACACAACTGATTTAGAAATGAAAAAACACCAGTTTTCACTGTCTGAAGATTTTTAAAGAGAAGCACCAGACTAAAAACTTGTGATAATGTCAACAAATTCTGGGGAAGTCTTGATCAAAATTTCCAAACTCTAAATCCACTTAACTAAATCCGAAGACTTTTGCTCCATTCTGCTTTAAATTAGAACAGCCACTCCTCCTTTCTTAACACTTAAAACTATTTTGAGGATACTATTGGTTGTGTTAAACAAGCAGTTTGGTGCCATAAAACGTCTACAGCTATTCTGCAGCTTCAAGCTGTCTCTCAAATGTAGGGAATTCGCCGATATATCGTGATATTTCATTTCACGATGCTTGTATCGATTTAAAATGCTGACAAGATGATATTTAACTTATTATTTATGAGCAAATGTAGTTAGGCATCTTACTTTTGTTTTTCACCTAAACCTCCAATCACTAGTTGGCAGCACAGCATACTGAGTGTCTTTGAGCAGCTCTAAAATGAAAACCAAAACGACAAGATCTCACTAGAACCATCCTGTTTTAAGTGTTCAATCAGCCTCTGGGTTCTTGTTACGAGCCATCAACTAAGATAAAATATGTCTTAAAAAGAGACAAATGTTTTTGATTTTGGCTAGAAATGTCATAACCATAATTGTCAGTGGGAACTATTAGAAAAAAGATATGGTTGTGTGGGACTTTTCTCAGACACAAACATTTTCACACTTTTCTCCTGTTTAAAGGGTAACCAAACCCTAAATCCAATTTTTCTGGCTGTTGATCTCTATAAATGGGGCTTTAAAAGTTCTGTCTCTTGGTCATTGCCAAATTTTTGAAAAATTAAAATAAACTTGTTTAATTCTTGAAAATGTAGTCATAAACAATCTGTGTGCAGCCCTCTACAGGTTGAATTGAAGTATTACAGTTGAATTTTGTGATTGGTCAAACCATTCACCGTCATTTCAGAAGTCCCACGTCATCATCTGCAGCTCCAGTAATAATAGCAGTCCTGTTCTCCAGCCCCACCCATCTGACTGGATTTTCAAATTTCGACTGTGGGTGGAGTCAGCCTCCAACTTCCCTGTTTGGTGACCCTTTAAACTCTCAAAGGACAAAACTTCATATAAAAATAAGTCCAATATTTTAGAATGAAGACAAATATCTGCTCACAATCGTTGATTGGTGTCTATTTGGCAAGCTTAACCTATTCTGTACAGTAGACACGGCACGGAGGAGATTGACAATGGTCTACAGCCAATCAGAGAGCAATTTTGTACAATTTTGTACAATTGGTAAAAAAAAAAAGCTTGCAAAATTGCTCAAATATCTGCATAAACAGTGAGGATGCAAGAAGACGAACAGCAAAACATCGAGGGACCACTGTATAGCTTAATATTTCCTCATATTTTGTCTTTTTTTTTTATCTCCATCAGTTACTGTGAAAAATTTGAGAATTCTTGCGTTTTAGATCACTGAGCTAAAAAGATTCTCAAACAAAAAATGACATTGAGTTGAAAATCAGCCTAATGACGGAAAGCAAAGTCTACTGCCATCTAGTGTTTGATGATTTTCAGATTGACAAAAATGTAAAATTTAGTGAAACTATGAAAATCTGGAAAAAAAACAGTTGCTGTTAGTGAGCTGTGTGTTATGTGATGTAAAAAATCTGGCTAATAAAACAAATACATAATTTAATAAATTTTGGAAATTAAAACAAATACAAAAATATAAAAAATGGAGACATAAAAAAGTGGAGTTTAAAAATAGATCAAATACATTTGAATATAAATAAAAACAATAATGGAAATATAAAATATTTGGTGACATAAAGGCTATCAAATAAATCAAAATAAAAATATAAAGACAGGACATTCTTTTTTATACAGGATTTTAGAAAAACAAGTTATTTTTCTAACCTAAAACCTTTTTTGATTTTTGAGTTAATTAAGTTTAAGATTTGTTTTAGGACTACCCAGAATACAAGTCACATGACGAAAGAAGTGTGATCATAAATTTATCAGTCATTGTGGGGATTGTTGGGTTTTACAGCTTCATACTCTGAAGACTCTCTGAAGCGAGAGAAACAGAAGATGGTCTCCAGTTCTGGGGAGGAGGGAGTTGTTACCAAATGTAAGACTTTCCACTTTTTTTGTGTGTTGTTTTTTAGTATTTTGTGTTCAGAAATCTAAGCTTATCTTCTTTATATAGCGTCAACAGTCATGGCCAGCACCAAAGACAAGGCTACCTATGCAGGTAGAGTTCTTGTTACGTTTCTTTTTCCTGGTTCAATCCTTTGACTGTATATGATAACTGGATCGAGTGTGACGTCACCCATAGGAAATGGCTTCATTCTAGCTGAAGTAAATTCAGTCGCCATTTTTGCTTGTAATACTACTGGCAGATATATGTCCTCAATAGGAGTTCATAGGACTTTGGCTGCTTGGAACCAGACGGTATTTCCTATTTGGAACGTGGGGGGGGGGGGATCACTCAGTCCACTTCTCATATACAGTCAATGGTTCAATCTAATGGGGTTTATGTTGTTGCTGAATGGGAGGACATGTTTTTTTCCGCAGAGATTCGTAGTGAAAAGGCCAGCTTTGGTTTCTGCTCCTGCTGCACCTGGTGGAAGTGGCTGCTGGGCATCCTGCTCGGCCTGCTGCTTCTCCTCGGCCTCCTCTGTGGACTCATCGCTCTGGGTAGGACGGTAACATGTGCACCAACATGATTACCAGCTCTGACACTCACTATAGATCATCTTCTGATCCCTTCTCCCAGGAGAGGAAGTTAAAAACCTCAAGAAGCGGGTGGATGCCCTAGAAACTGTGTCTGGCCAGTCAGCCAGTTCCAGTCGCCTGTCCGCCTCCAATGGTATTAACATCGTTAACCCGTTGGAGGCAACAAACTCTGAAAGGATCTCCGAAAACAACATCAACCTAGAAAAGGGCAGCGCTGCCCTCCAAAAGACCGTTCAGCAGCTGATCCGAGCTGAACTCCAATCCAGTGCAGTGAGAGGTTTGTCATGAACACCTCATCCAGTTTTCTCCAATGAATCAACCAAATGAATTACAAAAAAAATCTGTTTTCCAGAAACTTTGGCCTTCTCTCTAAAAGGGGAACGAGGACAGCCAGGACCTAAAGGCAGGTTTTCACAGTCCGAACTGTCATTTCTGTGATTCATGAGACTCATCTAAGTCAACTGTCTCTTTTCAGGCGACCAAGGACAACTGGGACAAAAAGGTAGGAAAGTAAAAGTTGATCATTGTTTAATTTTTGGTTGAAGATTTTGTATCAGGTCTAAAAACAATATTTTCTTCACAGGTGAACATGGATTACCCGGGATACAAGGTAAAACTCAGCACAGAGAAGTTCTAAGTTGTAGCCGCATCCTTTCAAAGTAAAAAATAACATTTTTTCTCTTTGTGAAGGTGTTCCTGGTTACCCAGGACTGGATGGACCAAAAGGACAAAAGGGGAGTGCAGGTAAGCTAAAGTTTGAGAATCACTTTTCCATTCAGTTATCTTTTAGGTGTTTTCCTTTTGTTTGAGGTCCAGGAGTAACTGACAGTTAATCTCCTCCTATTTTGTCTTGGAGAGTCAAAGGTTCCTTTAGCATCAAGCGGGACAAAGGAAAAGCTTAAATCGTTGGATTAGAACTGAACACGTCTTAGAAGTCAGTCAAAACAGAAACCAAAGAAGAGAACCTCTTCCTTTTTTCCAGGTGAACCAGGTCCAGAGGGACCAGCAGGCCAAAGGGGACGGGAAGGACCAGTGGGTCCCCGGGGCGAACCAGGACTGCCTGGTGTTGGAGAAAAGGGAGATAAGGGTAAAACCCATCCGTGGTCATGGTCATTTATTTAATACAAAGAAAGCTATTCTCAATATGATGCTGTTTGACAGGAGTTCAAGGTTTACCTGGGCATCCTGGTTCTCCCGGTCCTATCGGGCCTTTAGGTTCAAAAGGTGAGAATCTGGGGTTTTGTAGAAACTAACTCTAGATTATTTCCAATCCATTGAACCCCATTAGGGGTTTTCCCAGCTTAATTTTGCTGATGAATCTGCTTTTGTTTCATCAGGTGCCACGGGTGATCAAGGTCTTCCAGGAATTCCAGGTAGAAACTCCACCTCTCCTTCAGTTCAGTTCTGAATGACTTGCAGATAATGAACTCCATGTTGCATTTCTACATCCAGGCGCTTCCGGTCAAAAGGGTTTCCCCGGTGAACCTGGTCATCCAGGAGTCAAAGGTACGCCGACCTCCATCAAAAAAGTTCATAGCTATCTGTGAATCATCAGTGATAAACTGTAGAAGAGCCAGAATTAAGATACTGTCTGTAATGCAGGTGATCGGGGAACACCAGGGACTCAAGGACCCAAAGGAGATCAAGGAGAAAGAGGACCACGTGGATCAGGAGGTTGTTTTTTTTTTTTTTATTAGCAACAATAAACTCATTTAAATAAGAAAGAAAAAATGGAAGCTGTACAAAGTTGGAGGCTGTGTAGAATATAAATGTGTTATGTTCAAGTAAATCCCAGCACATGTACAGGAGTCGGGACGAAGCTGGATTTATGTGCAATTTAAGATTGATAGATTTATGATGCATTGAAACAACAGTTTTTAATAAATGTGTGCAAATAGAATTAACCAGATAAGACTCTTCAGGAGAGAAAAACGAATGCAGAAAAACTCAAGAAAATACACTACATTTTCAAAACAAAACTCTAAGCGAAATAGTTGGTAAAGGACAAGTGTGTGTACTGTAGTAAGACAAACTTGTCTGTGAAAGTATTAAGTTTAGACCTTAAGCTTCAAGACTCAGAAGGTGTTAAAACACCAAGAAGGCTAGCTATTAGGATTTTTTGTATTTAAAGTTTGCAGTAAAGTGTAGCCTAATATTCAAATCTAGAACCCTGACTATACAAAGAAGTTTGTAAAGTCACAAAAAGCACATCAGCTGTTAAAATGACTTGGTGTCCACTTTGTTGACCTTTTACCAAAGGTGTATTTGGGTTCGATGTGGGGTTCTTGTTGGCGCTATCTTGGTAAATCTTGCATAAATAGCTACTGCCTTGAATTTTATTTTAAAGATGCTATATTTTGCTCTACTCAGTCTGGGAAATAGTTTTCAGTGAGTCACAGAGATGCTTTTACACAAAGTGACTTACAGGCTATTTGTGATTAAAGGTGATATAATAATCCCAGTACAACGGCTGGGATTCAAACCTCTGATCCATCAACTGACAGAGAACTGTTCTACAAGTAAGGGATAATACCCGACGAAGTGTGCGTTATGAGAAATTAACGCACGACGCGGAGGCCTAAACCGTCCGACGCGAAGCGGAGGACGGTTGCCTCCGTGAAGTGCGTTAATTTCTCATAATGCACTCTTCGGAGGGTATTATCCCGCTTATACCATGGTCTTTACAAAATAAATAAACATTTAATCAATATTTAGTACTTTATTCTTGTTATTTCTTTGGTTTAGCTCATTTTTTCACAAAAAAGCGGACTATTTGATCATCCGTGATGCGGTTTGTTGTCACGGTGATATGGAACACGGCATGAAGCCGGAAGCCGTTACAGACCTCAGCTGCAGCGGTAAAGTGTCGCTGTTTTGAAAGAAAGACCCGGACAAATTAGGATATTTTTCTTCTTTTTCTGATGTTAATCCTTCAGTGAGCAGCTAGAACATATTCAGCTTCTGTCTGTGTTTCATTTCACGGCAGGTTCGTTCTTCTGAGCTGCTCTAAAATGAGAAACTCCCTCTTGTGGTGAAACAGAAGACTACACCTTTCATGTCGAGTGGTGTTTTATTAGAAGGAGAATAACCAATTTGTCAATATTAATTTACCTTACTAAAGGAGAGGAATATAAATGTTGGTCGCTACAATAAGTTGAATAAAGCATCAGTTCAGAGAGAAAGTTCATCCATTACTGCTTGTTTTGTCCAGACAATGAAGGAAAATGTGTTTTAAAGAAGCCTGCGCAGTGATATCGAACGTTTGGTCTGTGTGACCGGAACTTCTTTTTTAGGTGTGCGTTATTACTGTGCATTATCAGTTTTTAATGCACACCCAGCAGCCAATCAGAATCGAGTATTCACCCAGACCATGGTATAAACTGAGATAATCACTCCTAAGTTTCAGCTTTAAACTAAAGCTACTTTCTAGGGTTTTTTCCTGATGTCTACTGAGCATTGCCCCTCAGTCGGCTAAAATTGATTAAATTTGATATTGTCTCTGTTGACTATTTTGTTACATTTTTTTTATTTCCCAAGACATTCTGTAAAACTTCTGATTGCAATGCAAAATCTTACCTCTTTTAGTTATTAAGAGTAGTTCAAGCATGGCCAACCTTAAGGTTAGGTTCCAGAAGCTTAACAAGCTTCTACAGAGAAGTTAAAACTGACAGAAACTTATTCAGATAAAAAGCACTCAACTGTATAAACATCATATGGAGAGGAGAACGGCCGCGTCTAAACCATTCACAGGAATACATTGAAAAAATTACATAATAAAATCTTTTTTATGTTTTATCATCTGAAAAGAATCTTTGACATCAGGGCAGATGTTCAGCTTTTGTAAACATATCATCCAAACCATTATCTACAGTTCCTTATATGGTAAATAAATAAATAAATAATAATAATAATTAAATAATAATAAAAAAAAAAAAAAACAAGCACAGAAAATTACTCACATTTTAACAAAAAATGTTTTTGTTCCTAAAGGTGAACCTGGAACACCTGGACCTCAAGGCCCCGTTGGACCAAATGGACCTAAGGGAAGTGCAGGTGAGTGTGTCTTACAGAGCCACTGAAGAACATCTACAGGTCTGCTTTAATCTTCATGTGTGGCAGGGATGGTCAGGTGCGAAGAACTGCACAACATGGGATTGTTCACCACTCTTAAAAAACAAAAACAAAAAAAAAACAAAAAACAGTTCAGAACCAATATACAACAAGAACAGCCTTTTACAGTGTTATAAAAAATATTTTAAACCAAAATCTGGAAGAAATCTCCCCATAAACTTACACAGACACTGGTAGGTAGGTCTATTTTTTGGTAGAAAAGAGCATCGCATTTACTGGTGTGTTTTAGGAGGCAAGTCTGACTCCAACCATGTCTAAAATAATTATTTTGTGAGTATTGTGACATCCAACAACCATAAATAAAAGTATTTTAAATATTTAAGAACAAACATGAACCCAAAACGAAATAAAAATGTAAAAAAATGCAGAGCTGCACCTTACCAATCTCTTAGCGCGGGTGGACTTCACAGGCAAGATGGCGGCTTCAGCGCGAAAATGTTTTCTACGGAGAGCCAGAATGGACAAAAAGATAATGGGGAATTTTAAAATAAACGAAAAGAAAACGAAGTAAAGGCATCAAAAAGGTTTCCATAAAGATAACATTCTATTATATGTTTTGCCTTTTTAACATATTTACAATTTACCCTCAGGTGAATCAGGCTCAGTGGGTCTTACCGGTCCCCGAGGACCGCCTGGACTTCCTGGAGACAGCGGTCCTCAAGGTAAAGCACCTTCAAATTTAAATTGGTTGATTTTATGTTTTAATTTTTTATAAAGCACCTTCATATAAATGAATAAATAAATACATAAACAAATAAATACATACAACTTTTGGATACAATCTGATTCTTGTTTTATTTTGGTGGTGATGATATTCTATTTTATGGGACAAAAAAAAAATTCTAGATACACAAAGACACACATGACATGCAAATTTAAGGTAAACACATGGAAACATCACGCACACATTTCCATATAAACACTCATTTTTTTCCAGTTTAGTTCTTTCTTACCAAAACACCCAAACACATAATTAAAATGTTCCTGTAAATGCATAAAAATATACTAATGAATCACAGTTTATATTTGTTACCTTTTTTCTTAGGTCCTCCAGGCGTGAAAGGACTTCCAGGTTTGAGAATCATTTAATTACTTGATCCTAATGTTTGAATAAGTTACCATCATGAATAACCTTTGGACATTTCAGGTTTTACTGGACACCCAGGACCACCTGGTGCTAGAGGTAAAGCCTGTGAATCGTTTTTTGTTTTTATTGGTTATTGCTGTGAGGTCAAAAACGTAGTGGAAACACATTGTTTTAGTGTTCAGAAAATGCAATAAGTATGTGATGTGATCCAAAAGTGTTTTCACATAATCACTAAACTACTTCAGAGAACACACTGGTTGGTCTGTCTTTGATTAAAATGTTCATATTGGGTCTGTGACACTTGATTTTTTTAAAGGCGGATCCTTTGAATTGCTTTAGAAACTCAAAGCTCTTCTCTTGCATACATGAAAAATATCACTTCTTTGTGATTAAATTATTTCACCATTGATTTGTAAAAGAAAATGTGTGAATGTATAAACTATCAATTCAAGTTCATATCATCTTTTAGGTGAACCAGGAACACCTGGTAAAGTCATCAGTCCAAGTAAGAACATCCATTTTGAAGAACTTTCACCAAGGTCATTGGGTTGTTTTCCTAAGTGCAATTGCTTTCGTCTGGTTTTAGTTGGTTCCGATCAGGTGGCCATCCCTGGACCTCCAGGCCCAGCTGGTCCCCCAGGTCGTGCTGGAAGTCCTGGACTATCTGGTCCCGTTGGCCCTGCTGGCAACCCAGGGCAGCCTGGTAAATCCCGTCCCTTGATCTGAAGGGCCATTGGAGGTGTTGAAACTCTATACAACTTTTTTGTTTGCTCCGTGACTCAAATGTTCAGGTCTCAAGGGAGATAAAGGAGAAATTGGAGAAAGAGGAGAAAGAGGAGAAAGGGGAGAAAAGGGAGACAGAGGGGAAAGGGGGGAGAAAGGCCAACGTGGTGTGCCAGGCTTCAGCGCCCCGCAAGAAACTGACCCAAGAATCAACAGTGAGTACTTTTTATGTCTAATCTGTTTAGGTTTCAAGTTCTGACTTCATGAATAAAGTCTGGCTCGCTTGTTTTCCTCCCAGAGCCTTTGGTTGGACCTCCTGGTCCACCAGGTCCTCCAGGAGTCTCTGGTCTAAATGGTTCTCCAGGTACGTTAAAAACTACCATATCTCTATGGACAACTCTAGTACCAAAAAGTAAAGATTTCATCACTGTTTTTTGGGTAAAGGTATACAGGGTCCACCAGGCCCCCGAGGTCTCCCTGGTGAGCCAGGTAACTATTCTTCTATGGATAGAAGGCAGATAAAAATGTTGGAAGACATGTTGGATAAATCTCAGGAGGACCGATAAAACTGGTCTGTTGCCTTGTTGTGTCTTCGCAGGTGTTGGCGCACAAGGACCTAAAGGAGACAAGGGAGAACCCGGTAGTTTTGTGCCCACATCAGGTTAGTAAAATAAATCCGGTTGTAGTTAGATTCAATTAATCCTTAATCACTGTGTTTTTTGAACAACAATTTGATGAATGTTTCCTTAATGTGGTCCAGAAAGCTTCTTTGCTGGACCACCAGGACCACCAGGGCCTGCAGGACCACAAGGTCCACCAGGTACAGTCAAGATTGTATTATTTGCTTGCCTTCACAAATGCTTACAGCATCACGCCATGGTTAACAAACCTATTTTTTTTCTCTTTAGGTGATATAGGAACACCAGGATATCAAGGTGATAAACCAGCTTAAATATTCAAAAATGTTGGCTTTTCAGAAATAGCCAATAACAATTATACTGGTTTTCTTAGGTGAACCTGGACAGCCAGGTCTCACAGGCAGTCCAGGAAAACCAGGTAAAGGCAGTTCATCCATTAAAAATACCCATTTCACATAAAGCTAACATCCACACAGAGGCAGGACCCAACCTGGATTCAAACCAGGACTTTCTTGCTAATCCCCAAACCCCTGTTCAGTGCAACTCAAAAAATCCTGGAGCAAATGTGTTTCAGCTTCAGATCCTTCAGTAAAAACAGCCAAACATTTCTAAAATTACTGATTTTCATAACAGGTTTCCCAGGAGCCCCTGGGCCTCAAGGGCCACCAGGACCCCCAGGAGACGGTATATTTAATATTAATCTCAATATGATCTAAATAAACTTTTTATGAAAAATAAAATGTTTTATGGCTAATTAATTTAGCATTTAATGAAACTGTTTTTTAGCTGAAATCCTTGGAGTCTAGTCCATCTAGTGGCTATTTGTGGTGTTGCACAATGAAAATACTGCAGGGGATTTTTTTTCCTTAGAAATGTTAAGAAAATTAAGAAATGTACCTTATTGTTTCCTTAATTTAATGAAGCACATACATTTAATTTGTTAAATCTATATTAATAGTTTAATATTAATCTTTAAATTATTAAAAAAAACAGGGGACAAAACATGGACTTTTTTTTGATCATGACAAAAATGATTTATTTAAAAATGTGCCTCATTACTTCAGGTAGCTCCTATGCTCCTGGACCACCCGGGCCTCCAGGTCCACCTGGTCTACCTGGATCTGGAACATCTGATGTGGGACAGTATCTAACAGAGTACCTTCAAAGTAAACTTTGCATTTTTATCAACTGACCTTTTGAAAAAAAAAATGGAACAAATAGCAAATACAGTTTGTATTTCTGCATCATCCAGGTGACGCTCTCAGACAGTACCTGGCAGGTCCTCCTGGACCTCCTGGTCCACCAGGAGAACCAGGCTCTCCTGGGTCTTCCGAAGACGGGATGATGGATAATGTTGCCAGTCGAGTCATCAGCTACATTCAGAGTATGAACAGAAACAAGCAACTGCCTTTCTTTTTACTAAACAACATCATTTGTAAGGAACTGCATTTTTAACTGGTGTGTATTATTACAATGTTTACGTTTTAGATTCTGCTCCACCTGCACCCGTCTCTGTCAATGACCTCATAAACCTTCTACAGCGTAAGTCTCTGCATACAATGTTTTCTAACAAATAATATAAATGCAGTCAACTGTTTCTTTGAGATATCTAAGGTTATAACTATCTTGTGTTCAGGAGATGATGTGAGAGCATACATTGCTGGTCCCCCTGGTCCGCCTGGTCCTCCGGGACCTCCGGGTCTAGGCGGCTACTCCTACGGCAACCAAGATATTGCTGAACGAGTCTTTGAACTTATGAACGGTGAGAGTCACAGATCATCATGTGTTTCACACAAAACCCAAAAAACATTTTTAACTGAGCCTATGTGAAAATCCTGTCCATTATCAGAGAGGGGGGTGGTTGGAGCTCCTGGACCCCCTGGTCCTCAAGGACCCCCTGGTATTCCTGGAAACTATGCAGGAGGTAAGAAGTGCAAAGTTGAAGTTTGACGGTTCTTTTTGTGGTCGAAAATCAGATCTTAGACTTTTTGTGGGTCAAAATAATGGGAAAAACATTGGTTGCTACGGCAACAAAGAGGTAACAGAGATTCCCATTGCACATCTATTGATTAGCCAGTAAAAAAAAAAAAGGTTGGTTGCTATGAACCAAACATGCTTCCATGTATATATATAAATATACACACACAGAGTGGGGATCAAAAGGTTATTGTGCATAAAGAACCCAAAGAAAGATTGAAAAATCACCTAAAGGCATCAGTTCTTTTAGTATGTCAAAAAATTGATTTATTTCCACCATTTAACATTTCAAAATAACAGAAAACTAAATAACTGTGTGTGCAAAAGTTTGGACACCCTGCAGAATTAGTACCCTGTACTGCACCCTTTGGGAAATGCTTGTAAAGGCTTTTTGTAGCCAGCCAAGAGTCTTGTTTGAGGTCTCTTCATCCATTCTTCTTTACAAAAGTCTTCCAGTTCTTTGAGAGTTCTGGGATGTCTGCTACACACCTCTCTTTTCAGGTTTATCCATGGATATTCAATGATGTTGAGGTCAGGTGATTGGAAGAACTCAGGATGTTGATTGTTGTAGCAAGGTCACATGACTCAGATTATTCAAAATCTTTGCAAATGATAATGGTGAACAATCCATGACACTGTCAGGTCTCAGCTTTTCCAAAGGGGGCGGTGCAAACTATAAATTCTGCAGGATGTCCAAACTTTTGGACACATCACTATTTTTTTCTGTTATTTTGAAAAGGGAAAATGATGGAAATAAAGTCCTTTTTAACATGTTAAAATAATGTCTCATCTTTCAACTGATGCCTTTAGAGGATTTTTCCACCTTTCCTTGGCTTCTTCATCCACAATAATACTGTATAACATTTTACCTGGTGTGCCCAAACTTTTGATCCACAGATATAAATATAAATATATCTATATAAAGGTTTGAAAACAAGGGGGACTTAAATTCATTGCCTTTATTTGTTTTTTTTGTGTGTCTAAATGTATGTTTTTATCTTAACTAGGTTGGTATCCAGCTACTCAGTCAGGACCTCCAGGTCCCCCAGGACCTCAAGGTCCACCAGGAGCTCCTGGTCCTCCTGGACCAGCAGGCCCACCTGGATTTGGAACGTACCTCAGTTCAGACATCCGCGACTATCTGCAGAGTGAGTTTGAAAGGAAAAAAAACATTTTTTTGAAGGATTTAAATATTCAGAGCTTAAATATTCTTCTTCTGCTCTCCTACAGATGTTGCTCTCACGGGACCTCCAGGACCTCCAGGCCCACCTGGACCTGAAGGCCCTCCTGGTCCATTTAGTAGATTGGTCTCATATACCGACCAGGACAGAAGTGAAAAGCTGAGACCCGAACGCCAAGACTACGTTGGGGGTAAATTTAAATGCCCATTGACTGTATATGAGAACTGGAGTGAGTGACCCCTCCCCCCTCGTGTTCCAAACAGGAAGTACCTACTGGTTCCAAAATCCCAACAAATCTGCTTCCTTTTCGTAATGTGTTCAAGCTAATCCTAATTTTTAAAAATGTTTTATTTTTTGTGGAGCAAGTAACTGACCAATCATATGGCTCAATAAAAGTAGGTGGAGCCTGCTGGCCCCCACATCCAACATTGTAAACGTTTGTTAGACAGATTTTGTGTTAAAAAAAAAAAAAACTGATTTCGTGAAGCCCGCCTTCAAGTGGTAGGGGTGTGGTCTTCCAACTGGCTCTCTCCTTATTGGTGAGAGTGGTTGAGAAATATTGGCGGCTGAATTTATCTAATTTGATTAAAGCCGTAAGTAAACCGTTTTCTTTGGGTGATGTCACACTCGCTCGGTCCAGTTCTCATATACAGTCTATGGTTTAATCAGATGTGAAGGAGTCCGGCAGGTTTTTGAGGATCCAGCATTAGTTGATGAAAGTAATGTGGAGCTGTTTTTTTTCTAACAGCTTATGGTGGTTTACAAGAAGCCATGTTTGGCCAGCCCCAACCAGGCCCTCCAGGACCCCCAGGGCAAAAGGGAGAGCCAGGTTTGCCTGGTGTGACAGACTGGAGCACAGATGCGATCGACTACTCTGGAGTGGCTGTAAAAGTAACAGATTACATCAAATGTAAGTGTCATTGGGGTTTAAAAAAACACTGATACGCATTTTAAAAATAGCCTGTACTAAATAGTTGTAAAGTGTTGCTTCTTTATTGGAGTTTGGAGACAGGAATTACTGTTTGGTTCGACCAGGTACCCCCAGAGGATTCTGGTCAACAGTAACTTGATTTAACATTGTGCACATTTGCAACCGACTACCTCATTTTGGCTGAGGAAACACCTCTAACGGAAATGTCTTCTGTCATTTACAGCAAACGGTTTGCTTCTTGACATAATGAAGGACAACAGCCACGCTTTTAAAGGGCCTCCAGGACCACGAGGGCCCCCAGGTCCTCCAGGCTACAGCCGACTGGATGGGTCCCATGGAAACACAACCGATCTGATGGAATTCATCAAAAGTGTGTAAAGACAAACCTAAATCCAAAACCAAACATGAGCCAAGAGGTCCTCAGTGTCCTGACAAAAGCGCAATAACACATGATCCAGGAACCTCCAGAGACTCCTGGTCCTCTGACCTGACAGACCAGGAGGTTCTGGACGTCCCTTCTGTTAAATGTTTCTGATCTGGAGCCACGTCCCCATAAGAACCTTGCAAATAAAGAGAACATTAAAATAAAACGATGGATGACCAGCATCTGTTTTCACCCTCTCAGCACATGGAGCTGTTGTGGGACCACCTGGACGACCTGGGCAGAAAGGAGACCGGGGGCTTCCAGGACCAAGAGGAGAAAAAGGTGCAGTCAGCAAAATCTTTCATTATTTTTTACCTTTTTTAAGATCTTTTTTAAGACTCTGCACCAATTGTCCCGCCCACAACTCCTAGGGAAATCCTTAATGAACTCCTGCTGCTTTGTTTGAGAAATGACACTAAAAATGGCATAGTTATGATTAAATACCACAGGGAATTATTTTGAAATTGATTAAAAGATGATTGGAGTGGGACCAAGAAAACTTAAATGTTTCATTGTACTGTAATAAAGTACGTGTACGTGTGAACGCAGGTGAATCTGGCTCTACTGGACCTCAAAGACGACACAGACTCCATGGAGAAAGAGGTCAGTTCATTTTGGACATAACCTGATGGCCGTGTCACACTGCCACTATGCACAATTTGCAAAATGTCCACGTATATAAAGTAATTTCAGTCTTTTGTCATACATATATGTAATTCATAAGTGTTTCTTGCCTTTGTCGATGTGCCCAGAAGTCTGTTGAGGGTTTTACATAAATTTGGTTTTGAGCTGTTCAAAGTTTTTGAGAATTACACAGTTTATGCATATTTTTTCAATGAAGCGCAGGTTTACGTGGTTTATTCATACTTCTTAAAGACCCGTTTTTTGCACTTTTTCCACGTATGACCAGATCTGGGAACCAGACAACAATTTAGTTTCCAAAAAAACGTTTCTGTTTTGGTGGAATTTTTTTTTTTTTTATTAAATTCAAAGCACTTCTAATAATTAATAAAATGACTCACTTGTTTGTTCTCAGATGCAGGGGAACTTTATGGATTTTAAGGATTTCCAGGACAAAAAGGTCAGTTCTCACTTGGATATCAGAATGAGGCTGAAAAAGCTTAAAATTAACTTTTCTCATGTGTATGTAAAAAAAGGTTAAATGATGCAGTTTAGAATTGTTTTTTCACTCTGAAAAAACAAATTTATGAAACTGGAAAGCCTGAAGTTGATTTAACTTCTTAGCTGTTTGAACAGTTTTTATTTGATTTCACCTTTTTTTTTCATTTTTAAGTTTCATTATAAATTTATTGCAATTCTGAATCCATGAACACAAACAAAAACACATTATTCCTATTTTAGACTCCAAACGTTCTTTAACAAGTTCTCCAGGCAGAAGCATCAGCTGTTCTCACTTAGAAAATGACTGTCTGATCCTGGAATCAGCTCCAGTCTCAGTATCTTAAACACATTTGTTTATTCCCTTTGAAAGACTTTTGAACTTCTAGTCAATAATTAAAGCTGCTGGATGACTCCAGGCTGCAGACCTGCTGAGGGAGCTGGAGAGAACAGGAACTTCAAGTCTCTAGAAATTCTTCCTTTTACAGGATCAAAGATATGGAAAATATGCAAAAAAAACACATATTCTTAATCTGGGATGTAGAAACAGCCACAAACCTCACGGTCTTTACATGTAAATAATCCCTATAAAACACCCATTCCAGGATCTCCTCTGTTGCAGAAAAGTTCTTGTGTTTGTAACTTTGTCCGAGTTCAGGCCCAAAGTCTTGGAGAAAACCGCTTAAAAAGTTTCATTTGAGTCGAATCTTAGCACCAAAACAACATTTTTAGTCGTTTTTTAAATCTATTTTTAACTTGATTCTGGATTTTGAGCTGTTGTAGTTCTTTTAAACCTCACTGCAGCTTTTGTCATCATTGATCGTCACACGACTAATCAGTTAGATCCCTGTGTACGCAGAAGAAGAACATTTTTAAAAAGGTCTGAAAGAAAGTTCTGTACATCTTAACCTGCGACTCGGCTCCTTTTCACCTTACTCGAGGAGTCCCACAGGGATCCATTTTAGCCTAATTTCTCCTAAATGTTGCCTCTGGAGTTTTTTATTTAAAAAAATTCAGAATCTCTCGTCAGTTTTGATGATAATGTTTAAATTCAAAAACGAAAAAACTCAAAGTAAACTGTCTAAATCTGCGGTTCCGAACGTTTTTCAGGCCTCAAATCAGTTTTCAACGTTGGACAACATTTTGACGGACTAGTCTGTATGAGGCTAAAATGTGCTTCTCATTTTTTTAAGTCTTCAATCTCCCTTAACTTTTGAGGGTGAAGCTCATGTCATCCTCTGTTGAAGTAGAGGGAAAAAAATAGGAAGACAACTTTAGAGATATATATTTGGTTAAAATAGTTTGAAGTTTTCTGCTTTCATTGTCACTAAAGTCAAGAATATTAACTAATTTATTGTTGTGTGCTATGAAAATAAAATAAAATAAATGAGATGAATAAATGAATAAATAGGCTCATCGGACTTTATAAGTACAAAAAGACAGAGCTATATTCTAAAATCTAATCATAAACATGAATCCATTGTTTGAGCAACTTTATTAGCAGCATCCTGATAACATTAGACAGCCGGTACCGAGTGTTATAAATGATTACGATGGTATATGAGAACATCCGTCTCCTGCTTTTTGTCTGTTAATTGGAGATTATTAATTAAATGGAAATACCAAAGGTCTTGTTTTGACATATGCGCCTTTCAATTAAAAAAAAAAACATGAATGAGAAGCAGAGGCAGAGCGGACGCTCCACTGAGAACTCTGAGTATCAATCATTACAATCAGATTAACTTGATGGTCAAAAGTTTTTCTCATATTTTATCTTTTTTTTTCTCTATTTTCAAAAATATTAAATAAATTTAAAATACATTTTTCTATTGCTTGTTGCCAAAGTAGCTTCTACACTTAATCAAACATATTTCAGGCTTTTATAATGAGATTACTTAATCATAGATGTTACAGATTTTACCTTGAAATAACCAGAGACTTTGTCGTTTCAGGAAGACCTGAAGTCGCCTCACACAGTCACTCAGGACATCCGGCAGAGTGGGAGGTTTTCAGATGATTCCTGTTCACTTTGTTTTCAATGAACAAACACTTTGAGTAAACATTGATTATTTGCTGTCAGATGTGTTCTACTGCTTTCTGCTTGAGATGAACTGAAATGTTTCATTTTATGAGTAAATGTATGAACAGATTTTTATGCAACAAGAGAATTCAGAAGCTTTGAGTTGAGGTAAATACTTTATTTACAGCAAAACCAACATTACAAGAAGTCTAGAAACTATACATGTTTGAAAAACGCACCATGTTTTTTTTTTGCAAACATTTAGAGTTTAGGAAGCCCGTCTGGTTTGTAATTATTAGTTTGTTTGCTTCACTGTTCCTTCATGTTTTCTTGTTTTTGTAAATAAATTCTAAAGAAAATGCAATAAAAATGAACCGGTTTAAAATAAATCAGTGTGACTTTGAAATAAAAAGAGGAAAAGAGAAAAACCTGCTTGAGTTTTAATTTAAAATAACGGCTCACCTGGAGCGTTACGGATTTACACTTTTGGAGAAAATAACAACACGGTCGCTTTAAATTTGTTTCGGTGTTGTCTGCATGAAAACCAAGAATCTTGTGCTTTTTAAAATCAGCTTCAAATCCTGTTTTTGCATTGCAAACTAAAAGCCAAGTCTCTCAAGAGTGTTACATCCCCAAAACGGCTTCTTTTGTCTTTTGTGGAAAAGTCTGAAGCCGAGAGACTCGGACTCAACAGTCAAACTTCATGAGGCACGGAGCTCTTCATCAAACGCTGGAGAGGCAGAGGAAGGACGGTTTCACCTAGAAGCCGGTGGACTGGACGCTGGGGATGGGGTAGAACTTGGAGATGCGGCTCTGCGTGGACGGGTTAAGGCACTCGGACTCGCCGCTCATCTTGAAGAAGACTTCCTGTTCCTGCAGTTTGCGGGCGAACTCCTCTTCCAGAGCCTGAGGAGAACAGCAGAGGTGTCAGGAAGCAGCAGGTTGGTGAAGACCTCATGAGGCAGAACCTTCAGAATCACACTGAGGTGGAACCTCTTTGAATCAAACCACCAGAGGAAATAAACTAAATCTGACAGCTCTTCCTAAAAGATCTTTAAAAATTACTTCTTTCTAATCACTGACTTGTTAAATTTGAACATAAAACAAAAATAATCTAAATTTGTATTTATTTTTGGCAAAAAATATAAAATCTATAAAAGTAAAAAAAAGAAAATAAAGTTGAGAGTTTAGGACGACACAGATTTTTGTGTTTTCACTGTGAAAGATTTCTAGAAACCTGACCGAAGGACGAGAACGCCTTCAGCTTCTGATGCATCGGGTCCTGATGTTGAATGCTTACGAAACAAAAAGCTGTTGCCATAGCAACAGTGGATATTATAGGAAATACAAAAAACAGCTATAAAAGTCTTTGTGTGGACCTAAGGGACCTGAGTGTCAGATCACCAAAAAATTACATGATTTTTTTTGACAAGTTAAAAGAAAATTATATAGTTTTTTAGATTTTTAAGTTCAAGAAATGATCTAGTGAAATTCTGAAGATGAACCACGTTTTTTTAAATGTTTAAATATAATATCAGTGTATCTCTTGCTAAATTCCTTGTTTTCCCAAAGAAACGTTTTTCAAGGAATTGTTCTACATTTTTATAAGCATGTTTAGATGTTTATAGCTAAATTCATAAAAAACGTCATTACTTATAATTTTGTCTCCAAAATGTTGCATTTCTAGGAGACATACTGAGCAAACAACTTAGAAAACAGGTTGTTTATTCCAAAAACTGAATCTTGAAGGAGAAACACTTTTGTTTCAAGAAAAAACTTTATTTTTTTCAGTTTTGCAAGAAAAATAATCTTAGCCATTTTGTTTTTCAACAGCAAAATAAGCTTAGTTTAAGAAAACATAACTAAGTGACTGGAATATTTTTTATTATAATAGGAATTCTTGGTAAGACCATTTTCTCTTCCG